>NW_010973062.1:6656261-6773081 GCF_000737465.1 Haliaeetus leucocephalus
CTGTTCCAGAGAGGCACAACTTACCGCACTCTGCGGTATCTACCAGTATCCGCACCAGTATCTACCAACCACTGCTCGATATTATGCAGCACCCTCAGGGGGAAGGGAGGGAAAACAGACCGACAGGCGCTGCAGCTATTCCAACCCTCGTGACAAGCACTGCAGCTACCCCAACCAACCCCGGCGACAGGCGCTGCAGCTGAACCAGAGAACCAACCTGTGCCGGTGTCAGTCGCCCCTATGCAAAAAAAGAAATACATGGAGAAATCGGTTCAACTTAGCGAGGGATGGAGGTGAACCAGGGCCATCACGAGAACAGGAGGAAGAGGCAGAACCCAAAATAATCACTGGATCCTTATCCCTGAGTGAGCTGCAAGATACGCGAAAGGATTTCGGCCGCCATCCAAGTGAGCACTTTGTTACCCGGCTGCTCCGATGCTGGGGTAACGGGCCGGTAGCTTGGAATTAGAGGGAAGGGAAGGCAAGCAGGTGAGATCCCTGTCTAGGGAAGGGGCCATTGACAAGGCGATTGGGAAAAAGACACGAGCCCTCAGCCTCTGGAGGGGACTTCCGTCAGGCGTGAAGGAAAAATACCCCTTCAAGGAAGATGTTACGTGTCACCCAGGCAAGTGGACCACCATGGAGAAAGGTATCCAGTACCTGAGGGAATTAGCCATGCTGGAGGTGATTTATAATGATCCAGATAACGAGCAGTCACCCACAGATCCAGATGAAGTCCAATGCACACAACCCCTGCGGCAGAAGTTTCTACAACATGTACCAGCGTTGTATACCAACTCATTGGCAGTGATGTCCTGGAAAAAAGGCGAGGGACAAACGGTGGATGAAGCGGCTGGCCGACTCCGGCAATATGAAGGAAGTTCTCTTCCTCCCGACGGGCCCGTGTCTCAGCTGTGGAGAAACTGCCAGACATGCTAGCCGAGAAACTGTCCCGAGAGTTCCAGCGATTCAAGGATAAGTTCTGCCCTCCACCTCTATGGGCCTGTATCTCAGCTATTAGGAGTAAGTGTTCCTCTGCTCAAGAGAGAGGAGATAGCAGGTACACACCATGGTGTACCCTGGGGTTTTACCTGCGTGACCACGGAGAGCGCATGAGGGAGTGGGACGGAAAACCTACCTCAACCCTAGATGCACGGGTACGTGAGTTGCAAGAAAAACCAATCACAAAAGGGGATTCTTCCTGAAAAATGCTGCTCCAGTTTCCAGCAGGCAGTTCCCCAGGCAGAGCAGAAGGGCTGATCTCACTTCTGATCCTCTTAAAACCACAACTCCATAACCTGCAGCAGGACTGATGTACGGCTGACTTGCCTGTAATTCTCTGGATCTTCCTTCTTGGAGATAGATGTGATGTTTGTCCTTTTCCAACCATCACGAAGCTCCCCCAGCTGGTGTAAGCTTTCAAAGATGAATGTCAGGCACTCTGGGACAGAGAGAGAGGCAGGCAGACTGCTACAGGGGCTGTGTATCCATACCTGAGCTGCATCCAGCCCTATTCATGACAGTAGGAATATTTGATATACTCATTCCCTACCACATTTTGATTTTACTTTTTAATGGGGACTTTTTTTTACTTAGTTTTGCTTTTTTAGGCACCCATAGATCATGGGTAGCTTTATAAGTGAAAGAAAGGGGTGTCATGAGGATTGTTACATGGTGAATCACTGTTTATTCTATCTCTAAAAATGCCTGGAGCCACATAATTTGACTTCAACATTTGCTATGCTCTACAGTGAATATACTATTATTAGTCATCTTTTGTGTAACGCCAGTACCAATTGCTCTGATAAAAAGAATACATACAAAAGAGTTATCTGAAACACCTGGATTACCTTTAACCTGTTGCTTGCTGAAGTGAACTTGTATGCCTTCTATAGCATCCCAAAGTGTTGCTGTTTAAATGAATAGGGCAAGAAGAGTAATTTTTTCAGGCAACACTCCATGAGCTTTACTGGAAAATTGTGATTCCTTAGACTTCTTTTTCAAGCAGAATAGAGATTAATACTATTAAGATTGTAATGACAAAGCACATATGAAGCAAAATTATTTTGCTTGTGCAGCCTGTTGTTTATGGGTGAAAGAAATCAGAATTTGGTTTTAGATGTAAATATTATTAGTGAGAATTTATTTGCCTTGATTTTTTTAAAGTTTTAATTTAAAGCTTCCAGGATATAGTAATTATTAACAGATAACTTAGAATATTCTTAGTGTTTAGCAGCTGAATTGTTCAGTTTAGCTGTGATAGGATGTATCTGTCGAGTGAAATTGTTTCCTGTCTCTAAGCATATGAAAGAAACTGCTAGGAAATGTATTTTGAAACTTAGAAAAGAGTAAAATCTTTATTTTCAGACCATCTAGACCTTGCCTAGAGCATTGTTCCTACAATATTTGGTTATAATGAGATTTATAGGGATAAGTGCAGTAAGCAATTGTTATGTCTCGTCCTCAGATTGAAAGAAAGTTTTGCATGCAGAAGGTGCCTTCACAGCCTTCTGTGGCTCATTTCCCAGCCCCTGGCAAGAAGATTTGAAAATTCTCTTGTCTCTTTAAGACTGTGTAAATCCTAGGTTAGATTTGGCTAGGAACTGTTGTGCTTTGCCATCCCTTAATCTCAAACATAAACACACAAAAGGCAAGCTAATTTATTTCCTTGAAAAATTCTCTTCATACTTCTAGCTTACAAGAAGCTTAAAGCTAAGCAGGTGAAAGTAGTCATTTCTAGCAAAAGTTTTGCACTTTTAGAGAATTTAAAAGTTAGTGACACCAGATTTTACCCTAAATATAAAGCAATTTCCATTGTAAACATACTGTAGGTTTTTTTGTCTCTGTTACAGATCTAAGCTCCTAAATATTTTCAACGCCTGTCACCAATGAAAAAATCCTTTCTTACTCATTTATCAAGGTTAAGCGAAGACTTGGAGTTTCCAATTGCAAAAAAAAAAAAAAAAAGAAAAAAAAAGTATTGTTATAGTAATTTTTAAGAAGCAGAACTTAAAATTCTCTTTACACAAGCTTCCATAACAGTAAAATTTCATCCAGCTCTAGAGTAAGAGAGTACATTTCCACTATTAAGCACCTAAGTAATATGCTGGGAGAGAACATACTGCTGTTCATCCAATGAGATATTGATTTAATATCAGTAATCTACAGGATCACCATCTCTAAATTAAACCTAAGAGAGTGACTAGTTTCTTACAGCTCTTAAGGAACTTAAAGTCAATAACAGTAATGCTTGACATTTGTATAGCACAAGATTTTGAGATATCTTATAGATGTTAATTATACTTCACAATAACCCTTGTAGCTGGTAATAAATTATGTACCACATTCACTATCTAAAAGTCAACATCATCTACTTCTTTTCTGATACTCAATGTATCATAAACTATTTTTGACTTTCTGGTCACAGTGACATGAATATTGCATATGGAAAGTGACCACGATATAAAACTAATTGTGCACCCGATAGTAGCTCTGTCTTTGTACCACAAATGCAATAGACCTGGTAGAACCTGGTTTATTAAAACCTGAGTTAAACTACAAGATTCAGCTGGGGCCAGGCGCTTCTCCTGCCCTGGCTCCATGCTGCCCAGAGGCCACAGCTGAGCACACCCGTACAGCTCGGAGGTCACTAAATTATCGGAGCTCACACTGCAATGTCTTAAGAGAAGCAGAAATGGAAAACAGCTTAATTCAGCATGCCTGCAAACTGCAGTCCTCGCTCCACTGTCTTGGCAGGACAGGCAGCTGTGAGGAGTCGGCTCATTGACTGCCCCCAGCTCAGCTGCCACCTCTTCCAGTCGGAACCCAAGCGCTGTGGAGCATCTTGAAGATGAAGGACAGAGGATGCTAACTGGCATAAAATTACAGCAAACATTTGCCAATATTTTTGCTTGTCTATGAAAAGAAGTGCTGACTGCTTTCACTGGATAGGTTAATAAACTGTATGCCTAGAAAAATGATTTCTAGAGGGGGAAAAAAAAGGTGTTTTGTGAAAAGTTTTTAAGCTCCCAAAATCATGCTTTCTTCAAAGAAATTAGAATTTTGCTTTAATGATTTTCTCCTTCCACATCTTTCTTTTAAAAAATAAGAAAAGAAAAACAAAATTAGGAAAAGCCAGAGGAGAGAAAGGCAGAATGTAAAGAAGAGCAAGGAATAGAAAACAGTATTTTACATGTAGATGGAGAACTTTATGTCATTCATGGAAAATTGTCATATTTTGAAGGCTGATAGACAAAAATTTTGAAATTAAAAAGCATAAGTGTGTGTAAAACTTTGCATGTTTTCTAGTTAACACTATTTATGAGGTTCTATTACACATTAATGCATTAAATTAGTGTTACCCTAAGAAAAAGACTGTGGACTGAGCTTCTCAACTTTGTGCAAGCACAAAGGAGACCAGGCACTTGATTGCCGAAGAGGCCACTGCCTCCTACAGATCATTGCCCCCCATTGCAGTGCCTATCTTTCACCTATATCTCATTCAGTAACAACTAGCAGTACTAGAGCTGGAGTAGGATCCAGGAGACCTAATTTCCTAGTGTCTTACTTGAATCACTGGACTATTCTCTTCTGTATGGTCTTTTTTGATTACAAAAAAAGTGAGGCATTTTTTTAAAGATGTGCATTTAATTTTAGGACTTTTTCCTGTGTTGCCCCATGAAAGTCTGAGGTAGAAAGTTCTTTATTTATGAATCAAACTAAGAATTGCCAGTTTCTCCTCACATTAGCATTCATTCCATGATTTTTATTTTTTCCCCTTACTGGAAGAACTGCCTACACCCCTGCTTGCCATGGCAACTGAAGAATCTAGCAGCAGACTCACGGTAGGAAAAACACAAGAAAAAAATAAAGCTCAAAAATATCCCCTGATACTAAAATTGGTTTTGTTTTCACAGCAACACGCTATGCAATTGCAAGAGAAAGAGAGCTATCTACCTATATTTCAGTTGGAATCACCCAGCATGGGAGTAGTACCAAAAAGAGCGTGTATGTTTGCATGTTACAGTGGAGTATGTTAAGGGTAGGTGGCACTTATTTTCAAAGCATATTTTGGCTGCTGAGGGAAGATGAGATGTTGACAATTATATGTTAGTGGATGTTTCTGTGGAAGAGAAGGCATTCATATGTACTGGATGGAAGTCACAGCAATTTTGTTTGAAAAGTTTTCCTTCTGTTCCTGAGTTGGTGCAATGAATATAGCTGTTGACAAATACTTATCAGCATGTCTAGACATATGGAAAGAAGAATAAACCAAAGTCTTTCAACCACTGTCAGAATGAAAACAGGCACTGATGTGTTTGCTAACAGCATAATCAAATGTTATACAAGGAATATGAGCCTCATAGGTTATAGTTACTTAGAACAGCAAAGAATGTAAGTTTATAGAATAATTCTACAGAGATTGCTAAAAAAGGCATTTTGAACATTACCTGGACACAAATTTGAAATTAGTAATAATTAAAACACTACTGAATTATGTTGTTGCTTTTCTAAGCAGGAAACCACATATATTAGAAATGAGAAAGGAAAAAAAACCCACCATAGGGACTCACCTTATTAAAGAGGAAGGAGTCAATATCAAAACCAGTGTGTAAAAACAAGGTCAATGAAAAGTTTTCTTCATTTCTGTGCAAAAAACATTTGATTCATACAAGCAACGAAGACAGTCTGACATGCATTAATCTAATTACTGCAGACAAGCTTACTGGAAGTTCTCTTTTCTTCCATAAAATTAAGCAGTCTATTTTTCTTAATGAGAGGACAAAACGTAAAATAACTTTGTTTACCATCAGTTGCAAATGACTTGCAATTGAGTACAAAAAACATAAGAAAAAAATTGACCTCCAGCATCATTTTCCACCACATTTTAAAGGCAAATTACTCCATATAATAAAAAGAAAGCTGTTAAGATAAACACTGCTATCTGGAGGCCAGAGCTCACAAACTCCTTGTGTGCTCAGCAGACCCACTGGAACACCGTGTTTCCCCCCGAAGACCCCCTTCACACATCCCTCCTGTAGCAGGAAAGCAGTGGTCGCCCAGCTCTAGCCCAACACAGGAGAGTCGCAGGCAGGGGACGCGGTTGGATTCAGGAGCCGAAATGCAGACCTGTGTCTACAGCGCAGAGGACAGCCATTGTAAAAAACCTGGTGGCCATGGTTTTCTCCTGCAAAGAAATTGGAATAGGTGGTTGTCAGGTTTGACAAGCTGGATAGTAGTGGGCATGTGTTCAGAAAGAACTGGATGAATTTTTGTTTATTTTTGTCCACATTCAGCTCACTGCATTTTAATTTCATAAATTAGCTTTCTGTTGCTATTTATTCTCTAATTCTCTGAGTTATTCTCTCTCAGTGAATGTAAGTTGCAGGAGAATGAAGGACAGGATCAACAAAATGCAGAAAATAGAACTAGTGCTACAAGAAATGGAGCCAGAGTTGAAGACAATCGAAGGCAATTACAACTAAAACAGAAGAGTGGAAAAGTATGCATTGATAAGGAAAGATAATAGTAAAAATGCTGAGGCAGTGTTGTAAATTAATAATATGAATTATTGGTTAAAAAAAAAGAATTACATTCTTTTTTAAAAAAAAAAGAATAGGTTAAAAACACTTGGGGAATAACTGCAAAAGAATTAATCTTCAGGCAGTTTTAGAGCAATGTTCTATACCTCCATGCAAATTCTGCTGTAGTTAGAAGTCCTGAGGGACAAAGGTACTTGATAGCCCTCAGATGTAGAACCAGCTTTGAATACGAAGTTAAAAGCATTAAACTAGCTAGAGTTTGCATTTCAAGCAATGGGGAAAAAAAATGTAGAAATGCTCCAGAGACAGAGCATGAAAATCACCCAAAGACAGACATTATGAGTTAGCCAAGAGACAAGGGGGAACTGGAAAAAGGACTCCTCAAGGAAGTGTAAGAACGAAGGCAGACATGCCAGAAGTTGAATGATAAAAGTTGGTTTATTTATGCAAATAAAAGGATGATAAGGTGTAAGTGGACCCTCCTCTGTGATCATCTTCTTAACATTAAAGATAATCAATGTATAGTACTAACACTAAACTAATCATTTGCATCTGTGTTCAAGAAACAAGGATGTAAGTAAGACTTGGGGGTGAAGGCAGCATAGGTGATAGTGAAATCTGTGAAATATTCATGAAATGTCCTTCCCTGAAGTAGCAGGGGTTTCAACCGGATTATTTACTCCTGTGTATGTCCAACCTATCTTTTCTATTTCCTTCATCTTTTCCTTTTACTTAATATTTTTAGTTTCTTTTAGTGATAACTTAGTCACGGGAGAATGACTAATCTGGACATTTTCTCAAATTAGTTTTGTAAACACTAAAGAAGCACTTAAATGGAAGCACTTCGCTACTGTTTCCAAAGGTATTGCTGAATAATCAGCTGGTATCAGTAAGGTTTGCAACATGCATACTTGCCTAGGAAGAACTGGACTTCTATTTTCTGATTTTCCTATTAGTTACCAAAGAAATGTATTTCCTAATATTCAGTTGCACCCTATTTGTACCATGCCAAAAAGAAACAATTCAATTCCTTATTACCAGACCCCTGTCAGCAGTGTCGCAGTAAGTACTTTGGGTAAACTTTCCAGTTTGGCATTCTAGGGTGAGTAATGAGAAATGGGAAATTTATTATATTCTTTATTTCCATTCATCTGGAGGTACTTTAAACCACTGCAACTAAATATTTTAATTCACCTTTTTTAATGAAAATAAAATTCTCTGGATCGAGAGCTTGAATTTGCCATTGAGAATGAGGGGGAAAAAATCTCCAGAAGTATATAGCAAAACTGCCAAAAGAGTACAATTTTCTTTGGGAAAATTTCATGAGAATTTGCCTCTAAAAGAAAGAAAAATATTTGCTGGAAGTTTGCATTCATGTTAGTCCCCTTTCATTATGCAAAATGACATCTCCAAATGCCTCAGGCAGGCATTTCTAATAGAAACCAAAGGAAGAAAAAGTGATATAGAAATTAAAATCTAATAACATATTATGGTAGAATATTTATAAGTGATCAGCAGTGTATTAAGCTGTAAAGAATACTCATCACAGTCACTCTGGTTGGTTATATTCTCTCCTACAGAACTACCTAACCCAAGGCTAGATTGCTTTGAAATTTGAAAACAGGTTTCTGAACATTAGACAGTGCATCTGTTATCATAAACAGCTTTAGCATGTGAGTGTGCATATATACTAAATTAAGCAAGGTGCTACCTGCAAGGTTTCTTATTTATAGATACACTTTTCTTCCAGTTTTTTTTAAATTGTTTTTTAAATGAATGATGCTGAGGAAGACAGCTTTAGTACAAATGAACAAAGAGTCCAAATCAGTCCTTACATGGCATGAATCAGAGTAACTGCACTGAGTAACTTAGCACCAACTGAGAATCTACTCAAAACATCAAACTTTTCATTCATAACAAGGTAATATCCAAAACCCTTCATCCCAAACCCCGTATCTAAATCCCTTAAATTCAACCCTTTCATAATACTATTCCTTGTGCCATAGTGAAATCGCATTTCAAGACAGATTATTTCAGCATAATACCTTTCTTACAGAAGTAAAGCAGAGCACCAATTCTAGTTTCCAGACCACCAAAACAGCTGATATTTTACTAAATAAAACCTGAGTTTGGTCAAAATCTACATGTAGAATTCCTGTATTTTAAAAGGAATGTTCTAAGCATTTGGAAGGGAGAAGGCAAATTTGGGCTGCTGATTGTTTTAATTATACAATTTGGAGTTTGGGGGGGGGGGGATTTTTGGCCATACCTTATTCATAGCCACTGCCCATAAATTAAGGAATTAAAAAAAATGCCAACTTTCTTTTTAAGTTTTTTGGATTTCTTCTTATAGTCTGAATTACTTAACATTCAGTGGTGGATGTGCAGAAAGTATTTTACTTAGGCATGGAGCTGCTATTGTAAGATACTCAATTTCAATTTTATTGCTACAAATCTGTCCTGTGCTACATGAAGTTATTGTTTGCCAAGAAGCCAAGGGCACGATAAACTTAGTTTAGCTGGAAAAGTCCAGCAATAGTATGCAGTAGGTCTCTGACAGTATACCAGAAATGACAGAAAAGCATACCTTCAGCAATCATCAGCCATTGCTGAGAATAGGATTTTGCCTCACATTTGGAATTGTTCAATAAATTTAGTGGGTATCCTGTAAAAAATTTGGCCTGGAGTTTGTCAAGAAGTTTGAGGTGGTACTGACATATGGGCAGCATCTGATGAGGTTATTTCCAGAAAATCTGAAGGATATTTTGAAGTACTCACTGTTAGGAAATATGCTTGATACCCAAGGGTTCTCTCAGAAAAACAAGAAAGACTGAGTGGAAATATGAATTAAACAACCATTTCTCTATTCTCTCCAAACATGACTAATTTCCAATTTTCTCTTTTCCTTTCACCTAAATTGTTTTCTTATCATCCTGAAACTGGGAGTTCTAGCAGGATGACTTGCTTGCTTACCCTCAGTTAATAGGCAAAGAGGAAGCAGAGCTCTGTATTGAGGGGAAAACACTAATGAATGAAATATTTGAGAAGAATTCGGGGGCAGGGGGAGCCCTGCCTGATTACTTATGCCAGGCGAAATATGAAATCAGAGACAATTAGAATGATACCTGGTGAAAGAGGTATGGTTATGAACTGTCATGGCCCTGAGAGCGCCCAGGTGCCTCCCTGTCCCTGCCCAGCCTCCCCCAGTGCCTCCCCCTACCCTGCCCATGTCCCGGGACCCCCGTCAGCCCACCCCGGGGCCATCGGTCCCTGCCCCAGCCGTGCTCGAAGCGTGCCGGTCTCCAGCGCTGTCCCTCCCTGCAAATCCTGACTTGCTCACTGGGCTTCCAGGCTGACCCTGGACTTGACTCATTGTTCCACCTTGGCTGTCCAAGGAATCTCTTATTCCCCCAGCCCTGGCCCCACGCGGGGCAGCAGAGCAAGCCCCGTGCTGGCTCCTCCCTGACAAAACCCAGGGAAAGTATGTGAAGGGACACCACGAGAGAGTAATAAACCAGCCATACAGCTGGGGAACTGGGAGCCAGGCAAAAGGCAGAAGTGTGAAAGGAGACAGAAAGCAAGCAAGCGAGAAAGAAATCCATTTTCATCTTTATTTCCATAGTTTTTACTGTACCGTTGCTGATACTGGTTCAAGGTTGAATGGCTTCAGAGGCATTTCATCCACGATGACTTGTCTGTGGTTTCTAATTGCTCTTCATAGAGGAGACTCGCATCAAATAACTATTTTGCAAGCTGAAAATACTCCTCAAGTAATATCACAGGCATATAAAACAAAGATGGGAACTAAACTAATGGGAAAAGAGAGAAGTCTGAGGAAGCAGCCTGAGAGTTGGGGTTTCTGAATTAGTTTCTCTGACCAACAAAGAACCAAAGGAGGTTGTGAACACAGGTGCTGAACAATATGTATACAATATTACTTCACAGCAAAAGCTGAAAATGAGGAGAATGAGACATAACTCTGTGTCTACATATAGCAAAGCTGCATCAATGCAATATTTTGTTCAAAATAATTCATAATGGTTTTTTTCCTAAAACCAAAACACCTCTTTACTTTTTCTCCCGAGACAAAGCTGCTTTGTCAGACAACGTGAAATATGAACATGGCCTGGACCAGGAGCAATTGGCTTTCTTCTGTGAGATTGCGGTATGACAGAGCATTCAGCCTAGTCAAGCGCTTCATGCTGTCATCATCCAGCCCATCACCTTCTCCTGCTCTTCTGGAGCTGCAGTCACAGTCACTTCAGTGTGAGTGGAGGCAGCCATATGGTTAGCATCATTCTGGTTGTTTGTGAAACACAAGGACTGCTGATTTGCCCTGCTTGACTAAAGGAAATTTGTTACAGGATTTTGTCATTCTTTGATGGACAGGACTGTGTACAGAGCCAGATCTTCCACAGGAACCAGCATTCAGCTGTTCACCACCTAGAGACTGTCAGGCAGCCAATACCACATTGAAAACAGTGGTGTCCCCCACCCGTGTTTGGAAGTACTGTTATCCAGGTATTTAGGTAGGTCACTCACCATCGCCTTCTGAACTGTCAAACTAAACTAATCCACACCTCAATTACTCCCTTTCTCTGTCTCTTTTCAAAACTAAAGTTACTTTGTTTGAAAGTTTGAGGCTTTCTCAACAGTGACTGATTTTTCCTCTTAAAAAAGAGAAGGGAGACGTAGTAAATAAATGATGAATACGAAGTGGGGTTTTGGTGGAGTTTTTTCTCCAACTTCTGACCCAGCTGATGATATCACTGTTTGAAGCTCAAACGTGGCCAGGAGTTTTTCATAATATCAGGAGAAGTGTAGTGAAAGAGATACTGAATTGTAGCAGTCTTAGGCAAAACTTTTAGTCTGATTTAAGTCTTTGCAAAAAGTATTATGGTCTGGGGTTTGTTTGGCTTTTCTTTAACTCATCTGCAAATAATTTCATAAATCCCTTACATCGTGAAAGATCAAAGTGAAAAATTTGTATGCCTAAAATTGAAAAAGAATCCAAACAAATAGAAAGAGTTTTCAGTAAAGTTGAGTGTGTTTTTAGACTTCAAAAAGGAGAATCAAAGGGCAAATCTTCCACTTTTATAGGCATTTCTGTGATTCACCTTCCATGAAGACAGATGCCTTCAGGGGATAATTAACTAACAAAAAGAAATGTCAGTATATATTGGGTTCTACAAGGAAAAGTGATTTCTGTTCAGCTGCAAAACAACATGTCCAGAGTCAACAGCAACAGTTCTTTGCTGTGTAGTTTTGGGCTTTAAAACATATTGCCACTGCTTTTTATTTTTCATTATTTGGGAAAATTATTTCTTACAAATCTACATTTACATTTCCTTACATGCAGGTAGATATTCTCTCTTTAAATAGCGGTAGATATTCATAGACATGATAATGATGAGTACACACATACACCCACATAAACTCTATCGCTTTTTACATTTTTCTCGATCTTATGTAATAGAGCAGGTTAAGTACCACCATGAAGTTGCCACACATACAGCACAGCCCAAGATACCTTTTTTCTTTGGGTCTTGTTCATTCTCTCTATAGACCTTACATTTTCAGCAAGTGCCATATGGACAAAACAGTTCCTGGTAAAATTTTGGACAACAATTAACATAAGCACAGCAGGAGAACCCAACTGTTGACCCCTAAAAGGTGGTTAATCAACAGCATATGGGTTTATTTATCTCAGCATGCCCTTTTAATTAACAGTTCTGGAAAGTGTATGTTTTAATGAACACTTTGTTATAATATATTGAGAAAATTCTAAATAGTGTAAATGAAACTCCAGCTTGGAAGAAAATAACATTGTTTATAAAAAAAAAAAAAACTGCCAAGAAGTCAACGCTTCAGAAACACTAATACTATCCTCAAACAATGCTAGAGTAACAATGTTTGTGTCTAGAATCAGATCTGCATTTATAAGAAAATCTCTAAACTGCATAAAGTTTGGATTTAGTGTTTAAAGTCATCTTTAAAAAAATAAATGTACATTGTAAAGTTCATCTATAGAGTAAAAAAGGTCAGTAGGACAGGGAGGAAGGTCTCCAATCCTGTGTTTTGGGTTGAGCCCACCCTCTGAACAATACCATGACATTTACTTTCAAGCTGACAGTAGAAGATACTTGATAAAAAGGTAGGTTGAAAGGAAGAGAGGTAAAAAAATAAACAGTGATACCAAACTAGAAAAGAGAAGCAAACACAAACAAGTGCACACACAGCACAGGCTAAGTAAACACAAGAAAAGCAACAAACGTCCAGCGTCCTTTTTAATAATACATCTTTATTAATGCAATGCAAATTATTTAAGATAAGCCTTAGGTAACCCGAAGCCTTAAGGTAAACCAAAATATTTAAAGTAAATTATTTAAGGAAAACAGTAAACCAAATTTTCAGTTGGTGTAAATCAAGGTAACTACTTATAGAAAACTGATTTACATGAGTCTTGAAAACATAATCAAGTCCTTCATACTAGGAGAAGTTCAGACAACAAACCAAAGAGCCTTTTCTTTATCTTCAATCAACTAAAAAAGAAAAATGTCTTTGATGGTATTGCATCAGCTTATAAAACCTCCTGGTAAGCTTCCTGTAAATTATGTCCCAAAGATGAATGCACTGGGAGCTCTTAAGGCTTTCACACACCTCTAATTAAGAAGCCATGCAAATTGAAATAACTGCTGAACACCTTGGAGTATATTGATGCTTCACCTCTCAGCAAAGAATTCTACCTTTGTTTAACAGCAACTGCTACACCAGGAGGACTATTTTGTATATACTTATTCAGCAGCAGAATCTGGTCTGTCCTAGGAGGCAGAAACACGAAAGTATTTCACTCTTTTACAGTATCTGTGCTAAATTAAAGGCATTTTGCTCTTAGAAAATAATTTTCCGATACAGAGTATTGGCGTCTCCTTAGCTGAGATCTTTGACTGCCTACAGCAAAATGGAGCATTGCCTTACAGAAGAATGCAGATTTGAAGTATAGTGAACATTAGGGCAACTCCAAAATGTAGCTATAGCTACAACCTTCTAAAAATGTTTACCAAAGTATCTGTTAGTCAGCTGAGATTACACTAAGTAAGGTGTCACATTTGCCTTCAAAACAAAACAAAACAAAACAAAAAACAGGTCTCTGCTTTGTCATTGGCTTACTTTACCACATTGGAAATAAGAGAAAACACAATCAAAATTGTCAGTCATTATCGACCCTGTATTATGTGCTAATGAAGAGTGAGAAAGCAATCACGATATGAGGAGTCCACTAGAAGGAGTAAAGATTACATTCTCAGAAGGAACTTGTGTAGGGGACTGTTGTCTCCTTCTCTGTTGAACACCATACAAGACCAGCTCAGAGCAGCAATTTTTTAGACTGCTAACCCTTGCAGCTCTGTAAAACTATCAAGAGAAGTAACCACACATTACAAAGCTTAGGGTAAATATTAAAGACAGGGACAGAAAGATACCCTGATAGACATATATCCATATTGTCCTCTATAATACACTTTACCATTTCATGTATTTTGAATTAGTGGGAGACTTACTTTCAGTAAAAACTTTCTACATTAAGAAGGATTTTCAGGATTGGCCACTACTAAATAAACATAAAGACTGTAACTTTAATTACAAAATGTTGTTTTTCTAAGAATGATGTGGGACTCCAAGTATCTGGTTGTTCTAATTTTGAAGAAAGACCATTGTGGAATGCCCATAAAAAATATGATTAAGCACTGAATGTGGTTTACAACTTCTGAGTAAACCTGGATGTCTTCAGCTCTGCAGATAACACAATGAAAGTATTCTTGAATCTGTGTGAAGGAGGAAAAGAAAGAAAGAAAGAAATGTGCTGTATAAATTACACCAGCTATCAACCTCCAGCACATTGAAGACTAATTCTTGTAAAAAAGATGAAAAAGGCATAGATTAGTCCAGAATGTTACCTTAAGTGAACAAGTAATTTCATAAAACTGAAGACAGTATCCTGTATAAAAATACAGAAAAAATGAAATCCTTTGTGACGATTAGGCTAAGTGATTCATGCAGAGATGTTGATTTGATTTTCAAAAGCAAATCAATGATTAGGCAAATCTTCCATCTTGGATTCTCTCTGTCATTGCCAGTGAAACATTATATTTTGAAAAGATCTTTCACTCCACTAGAAGATAATTCTGGTTTTATTTTTTAAAGTACCAGGGAGTAATAAAAGCATACTTGGTAAGGTAGAATTGTGCTCCATTAGGTGTTTTTTAAAGATGTCAGCATTGATTTGTTGGTTTTTGTTTTTTTTTAAATTAACCAATGCACACTTTTAATTACATCTATCTTATACATAGGGACTGCTCTCTCAATAAAAAGCAACTTGAGTCAGCTTTTCATCAGAATGAACTACCTGTTTGGTACCTGCTTAGACCTGCTGTGTGAACTAGACTACAGTTTAGTGTAGATCCCGCATTTTCTTTTTGATCATTTCTAGGAAAAGAAGAAATAGCTAAGAGTTGTTTTGGATCTGGTCACTGCTTCTGATTTGTATAAAGTGTTTCTTGTTTATATGTGTATCCATTCAGACACTTTAAGCAATCTGACATAAATGATTTAAAAGATTCATCCAGTTCTAGTGCACCAAAAGTAAAAATCAACTATGAACCACTTTCAGTCCAGTTATCTCAAGAAGGAATTTGCTACCAAGACTAAAAATGAAGACCTAGGAAACATATATTAAACATCTCAATCATGCAAGCACAATAGAGCACTAAAGGGCTATATTCCATTTTCGGCACTGTCAAAGGAGCCTCATCCCTAGTCCTTCCTAACAATGTGAACAGCCAGAACAAAGAGATTTGCAAGTTTCTGCTTTAAGAAATGGGTCCCAGTTTAACCCTGTTAGAAATAAAACTTCTAAATCTAATGAATTATAACAAAGAATATGACCAAGGTATTACCAGTAACTTTTTGTGATGATGCAGCAAGATATGTGTACATATTCTGTAGTATAATACTATATATTTTAGAAAGATACTCATTTGTTACTGTTACAGTATTCCTATGGCTCTCTGTTTCTTAAATCTTTGTTAAGAAGAAGGGAGAAATAGCATTTCCTTTAATTATGGAGTTTGGGAGTTAGCCAAGTGAAAATTAGTGAGCTTCCACTGTAACTAATTGAAGTTAGATATTGTTTTCATTAAACTCTCATCAACTTCACATTTTGTTTATTTTCAAGTGTAGGTTTCAAGTGTTGCAGATGTGTTGGTTAGGTCTCAGGGAGGGAATATCAGCTGTCACACCTGGTTCATTTGCTATGTTATGCCTTTTTGGTACTGAGTTACAGAACACCCTTTACTTCTCTAATGCTTGGAAGGGTTTTTTGGGTGCCTTATAATTCATCTTACTTTCCAGTGGTTAAAAATCAATCTATGGCTAAGTGCTCACATAATTTGAATCAAAGTAGGCAAGCCTGCGTGATTGTTAATACCTATTGTTCATGATGAAAATCTTTGTACTAATGTAGACTCACACTGTTGATGGTTCATTTTATTTTATTTTCTACATCTCTATGTTTTCAGAATCTGACCAAACTACATAATGCTTAACAATGAGCATCCTAATATTATAAAGGAAGAATTGCAGTACACAAAAAAGAGAGATGGCTTTTGTCTTTCAAAAGAGAAAGTGTTTTATAGGGGTAGGCAGGTAGTAGGGGTTACAGTTATTAGCAAGCCATTAACTGGCAATAAGACAATATCAAGTAAATAAGTAGTATGCTTCATTTTTGTATGTAAACATATTCATACCTTCTCTTCCTTTAAGTGGGGTCTAGCTTTTTCTTGTGTCAATGGACTGATCTGCTACTGATTTCAGTAGGGATAGGCTCTGCCATGTTACCAGCACTTTCAGAGGAGCTTGGGATACAGACTATCTGATTAATTCTCAGAGTTATGCTCAAACTAGAATAAATGTTCCATAACAAAACACAAAATTATACAAATCGGCTTTGAATATTGCTTGCTATATAATAGCATTTTAAGTTAAGCAGTTGTTCAAATTCAGCACATACTTGAGTATTTTGCTGAATATGGGTCTGTTAAGCATAAACCCAGAACCTTTGTTGAGAAGAACAAAATGATCATTATGGATTTTGGTAGTATGATCCAAAATTTAACAATATACATACAAAATCATATTTAAGGATTACAATAGAATTTGCCCCAAACCAATATACATCATTTTACCTATTTACAGGAAGATCACATAATAAATGTAACCATCAACATTGGTGCTGGAGCAATATTTTTAATGAGTTAAATCTGTATTTTATATTTAGGTTATAGATTTAAATGTATTATTTAGGCTGAAATCCATCTGGGCTTATTAAAGCGTAGTCCAAAGCCCAAAATGTAGCTAGGAAGGCAATAAATAAGTTAGCCAACTCCAATGTGACCAACACAATAACAATACAGCCAGCTGCAAGCTGAATGTAATAGAAACTTCTCAGCAATTAAAAATCACTATGCATGCACAGATTCTCATCAGCTATTTATAACTGCTTCCTTTATTTATATTAGAGAAAATGTAATCATGTCCAGCAGCATTCTGTTTTAAAGAACAAGAACTAGTTTAATAGGTAAAATTACAAGAATCCAAGCAAGCAAATACAGACCTTGCTTTTTTAAACAATACCCTACTTGTAGGAGGAAAGTTGCCAGGATCTGCTTTGAGTAAGTAATGGCATTACAGGAAGGTAAGTCAAGAAAGTACTTTGTGACACCCAAGGCAAAGTCAAGCATGCCTAAATTGTCTTTACAGATATCCAGTAAAGAAAACTATGCTGGGGGTTGCTGGCAAACTAACACAAACAAATTGTAGGAGAAGACTTTATAAGTTTGGAGGCTGCCACAAACATCTGTCGGTCAGATCTAGGTGGACAGGGAGAAATAGGAATCACCCAGCCAGACAAAGATCAGATGAATGACTTCTGAGAAACCAAGGAGTATAAAAAAAACAGGTGAGATTTTTATATAAATAGCTGACTTTATCAAACTGCTTCAGCACCTCCCTCTCATTAAACAATGTATTTCTAAGTTTCATGCATGTGTAAGGTGGATATTAAGAAAATCTTTATTTTTTGAGGATAAAATCCATGTTTTTCTGTACTTTTTTCATTGAGCAATCCTTCCTATTGAATTCCCTTCAAGCAGAAATGTTTCATATATCATAATCCTTCTGGCCTCCCTCAGATTTCTTTCTCAAGCTGAATGGAAGGAATTACTTCAACCCTCCCCATCTAACCTTGTAACAAATACATGTTCACAAAATAAAAGCTACCTTTGATGCCACTAGGCTTTGTGGGAAATGCTTCAGTTAATAATTTTTAGTCATTCAATAGAAACTGCTTGTCCATACTTAAAATTTCAACCTGATTTCATTGAAAATAACCTGAAAGATGTGATTGATATTTTTAAACTGTAAGATTCTTTTTTTTTCAAAGCTACTGTTAATTTTTAAAGTGTTAATTTATATTTTAAAAATGGGAAAGAGTATAAAAAGTTCAAATTTTAAAAAAAATTACAAACTCATTCCCTTTTTCTTTCTTTGTTAATTTTCAAGTTGATTGAGTTTGGGTCCTAAAGAAATTCACTTTGAGTTATATTTTCAATTAAATTCTTAGCATACAACAGCAGCATTTAAAGGTCAGATTTCTGTCTCTAAAACACAAGCCTTTAGAGCTTGTTTTTATAGGTTGGAGTGGAAGGATTAGTTCCATGGTCAACCATTTCTCATGGTGATATAACTTCATCCAGCTGTCCTATTTCATCTTGTGGATTACAGACATATATGTGTGTGTGTCTATGTGCACATACATATAATATCTTAATAAAGATTATACAAAACTGAAATTCACTGAAGCATTCTAGAGATCCATTATATTAACTTGGGGCATATTACAGCATCTTGAAATAGCACAGCAGTGACTGTCAGCTAGCCAGACTGCCTAATGTGGAGAATTTCCCATGTTAGGTATCTTATTAAAGTTCTCAGCAGGGGTTTCTGATTCGTCTCAACATCAAATGAATAGCACCAGCCTTTATTCAAGAAAGAGATAACTACAGTCTAACTAGATTATGCCAAATTCCAGAAATGTGCTTTCACAGTTGCCAAAGACCTTTTTTTTCTACTGTGCATATTTCCAAGGGGCCTACCACTATGGACCCTATTCATAGAACTGTTATCCCGGGTTAGCTGCACTACCACACCAATGACAGCAGCTTACTTGCATAAGGTGATTTAAGGCAAGTTGTTCCTTTGTTTTGGAGTATCCATACAATTTTTAGTCATTTGGAAGTAGCTACTACAGCAAGTAAAACCATGGAAGGTCATGGCAGCCTCCCCTGTTCCCCTGGGGTTTTTTTGAGGATCCTCTTGAAGGAGTAGAAAATGCTGCTACTGTATCAGTTTTAATGTAATTCTAGGCATCAGTTACCAACTGTTATTAAAAACTCTCTCAGCAATAGTCTTTGCATAGTGCAGAATCAGATAATACACAGACAGGAAATAAATAGCTGATCTCCAAAGTAAATCTGCAAGTACATTTCCCTATGCCCTACGTTCAGCAAGGAAGTCATCTCTTGATAGATACCCCAAATGAAGTAGAGTTTAAGAGCTTCAACCATTAGAGCAAGTGCAACCTGCATTTAACTCCTTGCTCTGCCAGAGTGGGCTGATGAGAGAGCAAGTTACTGCGAGTAAGAGCTATTAAAGGAGAGAGCAGCAGTGAAAACTGCCTTTGAGGACCCTGCTCTCAAAGCCCAAGGTTAGATACCTGTAATCTCTACACAATATACAGAGATAGTTAAGTACCTCAGAAAGGCTACTTCAACTTGCTTCAGGGAGAGTGGGGAGGTGCCAATCCAACAGCAAATGCTACAGACAGCGTCTATAATCCCACTCACATCTGAGGTTTGAGCAGTTTACTAAAGGCTGCACACAGATGCTTCTGTGTCTGCTCAACATCTGCAGACAGGAATACTGACGGTAGGTGACTACAAACCATTCTTGCAAAGAGCTAAGTAAGGCTTGTTTTCTTTCACTGATGGTGCCTGTTAACTCTTCGGGTAAGACCTTCATGTACAAACCACTCAGGGAGATCTGAGCACCTCTCCCGTGCTGATATCTGTTTTCTACCAAACACCTGATTCATACAAAATAACCCCAGGTGCAGACACTATTTTTGTCCCTCCTATAAAGTTACAGTTAAGCTACCTTTTGACCTCTCTCTTCCTAGCAGAAATCCTACATTAAGGGATGCACCATGACCCAGCTTCAGCAAGAAAGATGAAAAGACTCCCAACCCTACTGAGGCTACATACAGACTGGCACTTGGCAGATACCTAGAGACATCGATTTGATACTTACAGATAAAGATTGAATTCTCGATTTCTGTAGGCTTTGCAAGTGCTCTAGCACCCTAGAGTAAAAGAATGAGCAAAAGGTTGATGGAAGCACCACAATCTTTTTAAAAAGAAAATAATCACAACCACATTTTCTGGGAGGTCCAGTATAGCCTGACTGCATACAGAAATCCAAGTATTATGGGAAGTTACGATGCTGTTTTGCCTAGATCCTAATGCAGGAGCTGGTTATCTAGCTGCTCAGGACACATATAAGCAGACTTGGAAGCATATCAACATCCTCGCTCAAATGCTCCAGGCTCCCAGTACCTCCAAGCAAAGGAGAGCTGGTGAAATCACTACAAAGAGATCTAGTAAACTGCCTCAGAAATGTTTCCCATTTCTTCCTGAAAAACATTACTTTCAGTCCTCACCGTCATGTACTTCTCAGATGTTACTTGCCGGTACTTCCCAATGGACTACTAGTCTCTGGAGTTTCTTGTACATCTTTGAAGGTATCATTTTATGATTTTGTCACTGCATGCAAGATTACAGTCAATGGTGGAACCTAAACACACACACAAACATCAAGGGGAATCCATTCCTCATTTATAGTTAATGGTTTTCCTGATTAGCTAAAAATAGATCTGATAAAGAAACAAAAACTCTAATACAAAAATATGCATTCATTTGACAAAGTTCAGGGCTGAACAGTGTTTTTCAAGAAGGTTAACTGGGAAATTATGACTCAATTAAATTTTAACATATCACATCTCAGTAACAGTGGAGAAATTGTCCCTTCTAAAGGATCTGAAAAGATTCCTGAAGTTGGGGTCATGAAGTACTTAAAAAGCACAGTAGAAAATTCCAGTTTTGTTCCCCCACAGAATGCTTTGCTCATATAAATCTTAGTCATCTTAACACAACCTCACACTCAACTTTGGTAATTTTAAATCAGCATATAAATCATAGTGTATAGTCACTGAATATTGACAATATTGAGTAAAATAAAATAGTTTCTTCAAAGTCAGTTAGCACAGGCTATCCTCTCATCTTTAACAGACCTTAGAAGCTTGTATGGCCTGCAATTTAATTTACTCAGTGTTCGAATAATGGGCTGTTTCGGCAGGGTAATATAAACATTAGCCAGTGAGGTCATTAGGAGCTTCAGACTCCTCCTGAAGGCTTTACTTGAGAGGTTAGTGGGAGGCAGATTGCTCAGACAATCAATTTCTCTTCTTTTAAATTAAATTTCTTTCATAACAGAACAGTTCAGGTTACAGTAATAGGGAATCAGAGAATGGTTGTAAAGTCTTAGGAAGAGCTATTTTTAAAGTAATGGTGGGAACCAGTGTCTGGACTGTAGTGTCCCTACCCCCAAATCATCTGTTCTGGCCTAAACTTCTAATACAACCTACTTGGTGAAGAATTTGCCTGTTAAGATTTAACTTTCGAAAGCACTTTAAAAGTGCATGTGATAAATGTTGACAAAAGGTTTCCATGTTGAGCTTGATCTGATGCTCTGATCTTATGAAGAATTTAAGAAATTTGGACTAGGCTGTCCTCTATATAAATAAACACATCCTGGGATGTTGTGTTCAGCAGATGGTAGACTGGATAAAAACAAATGAGCTGAATTAAGAGATTTGGGGTGTGGGGGTGGGGAATACCAGAGTAACATCCTGCAAAATTGTATGGAGAACTGTAGTATAGTGGTGGTGCAGGCAGAAGGCTTTTAAGAAGATGGATCATAGTTTCAAAGAAGATGAAGCTGTTACATAAACACAAAACCAGTTCAGGCTTTCACTTGACTTAGCATCTTGAGAAAGAAAGGAGGAAACACAGTGGAATTCAAAACAATACATTTCAGGAAAAAGCTCTTTAATTTTAACCCAACCACCCTGTGGAACTTGCCGCCATTATTTATCATTAAACCCAGTATCTTGGATTTAGTGAATTCATAACAATTTTTAGCATTTATATAGATAAAAAGATAATTTGCAATTAAATATGGATAGATTTTTCAGAATAAATTGACCTCCAGACTTCTGCTGTTTCTATTATTTACTGAAGGCATATTGTACCAATCACAATAGACAGTGAGAAATCAGACTACTGATCTGATCTTGGAGACAAGCGATGCTTTCAGTGATACTGATGTTTGTACAACTGGTCATCTCCTGGCTCATTCAAAACCAAATATGAAAGTTATGCAAAGAAGCAACAATTTTCTATTGTTTAAAAAAGGCAATATTGAATGGCCTGAGCACAAAGAGCTGTTCAGATATAGTCTGTACTACAGAGGAGACTTCCAACATCTCATCTTCATTGCTTTTTTTTTGCTCTATATTCACTCAACTGTGGAAGGATGTTTTCAGGCATCAAATAGTCAGAAGAAGCACTGCAAAAGGAGTAACACTGCTTCCATTAAAGAAAGCAATAAAACTCACATTGGACTTATACAGAAGAAGAATTTGGACAATGCAGATGACTTCTGAATATCTGTATATATTCATATTTGTTTCTCCTATCTTGCTACAATCTGAGAACCTAGTTATTGTATTCCCTAAACCAGATCCTGCAAAAGCAAAACTCCCACTGCTGCCAATTTTAAAAATACAAAGAAAAGCTTTTGCATAAAGAGCACAGATACAGTCTTTTTGTAAGCCAAAGGTTGTACAGTGCCACAGGAATATAACACTCAAACACAAAATAAAGGTTACGTATTTCTGTCAGGCAGTCTCTGGCATCTTGCTTTGACAATAGGTGCACTGCTCATTACCTGCTGCTAGAAGGGTGCTTCTTGTTCAGAACCTGTTACTTATGTTATGGCAATTTTGGTTAGATAAGAAAAATAAAGTAAAAATGAGAATGTATCTATAGAAGAGAAAGAAAAAATTGTTTCCTTTTGGAGGAAAAGGCAGATGCATTCTAATTGTTACACATAGCAATAATTGTTGGAAGGCATGAGGAAAAAAATTATTAATAAATTCCAGCTATGAGATTTCTCAAAGTGTTGTTATCTGTTGAGAAATTCAGAAAATTTCAAGCTAAGGAAAGTAAACACCATTTTTCTGAATCTGCAATTTCTGTCAATGTAGGCAGCATACAAATGAATATTAACCTCTTTGACTGTCTTTAATGTATAACATATGGTTTCTGCTGCTGGGCTTGTTGAAGGAGTTAGGCTGAGGGTATGGGGGAAGGAGGGAAAAAGTAAAGATGAGTGATTCTGCTGAGCATTTGCTGCTTGTACTCTAGCTGCAAAGACTGAACATGTTTGCAAGAAGGAAGAAAATTCAGCACTGCTGAAAATGAATGGCCTCACTTAAAGAAACCTGGAGGTGGCTAGGGAAGGGAATTTCTTTACTGAAAACAGATGTATTCTCACTGTAGAAAAAAAACCACAACAAACAAACAAAATGAACTCAGTATCTCAAGACTGCTTAATACCTAGCTGGGAATCTGTTTCTCACTGATTGGAAGAGAAAGGGCAGTAGGAGGGGTTGCCTCGAATTTCTCCCAAATGAAGGATTGTGGGGGTGGACTAGAGGGGGCTGAAGACTGTATAACATCAGGAGACACATTTGTTCAGTCTGCATTGGCATTTCCAAGCTGAAGAATTTGTTTCTGCAAAAAAGGTTAAAAACTGTTCTGTGACTTGGGTTAAATTAATTTCTTTGGCATGAAAAGATAGACTTTTACTTCTTTCTGCTTGGTGCCCAAATCAGAGCAATCTTATTTTGTTTCTGTTCGCTGTTTTAGTTGGCCAGCATTGTTAGGCTTTCTCTTGTTTGCGCAGAAATATTCTGTCCCTGAATCTGATTTCTTTCCCCTGTTACACATCCTAACTCACATCTTTGTCCCCCACTGGTCCTTCTCATCTTTCCCACTCACTCAATACAAGAAGCTGGAACTTTCCTAAGTTTCAACAGCTCTTGTGGGTTTGGGGGTTTTTCTTCTTGCTTGAGGTATTATTTTTAAATGTCCTATTACAGAAACTGTATTCTGTTACCTGAAACACGTAATTCAACTAACAATGCATGTTTTAAAATATTTTCCCCGCCTGAGATCACAACTAGTTAAAAGTATATCCAAAACAAAACTAAGGTCCAAAGAGTCTGCATCATTCTCTGTGAATTCCACTTTTGCTACAGTTATGCTCAATGCCTAGTTAATGTTCTGACAATGCTTATCTAACCAGTTTTTGAAGACTTCCAATGATGGAGACTCTACAGTCCTCCTAAGGACAGCACTTCAATGTATTTATTGTGACAAAATTTCTGGTTCTTTTTTCCTCATCTCTTCCTAATCTACAACAGTTTCTTGCTGCAATTTAAGATCATTATTTCCTGTACTGTCTCACACAGATATGAGAATCAGATTATTTCCTTGCTAACAGGCTTTTATGTTCCTGAAAGCTGTCCTCTTTCTCTTATGAGAACCCTAATTCTCTAATGGTGAGACTCACAAGATCTATGGGTTTTCCTCTTTGCAACTTGTGTAATACTACTGACGTATATTCTGCATATCATCATGAACCTAGACTTGTTTATAAAAAACAACCAGATCTTGATTAAATGCACAATGATAACATAGACTGCATCTTCTAATACTTAGTTTCAGGTGAAAACAAAGCAGTTTTGTTTTGTCTGGCTCTCTTGAACACACACTTTTCTAGTGTTCTGGGCAAAATTCTTGGTAAAGCAGTGGTAAGAAAGAAAAAAGTTACTTCATTTTTTGGTAGCCTGGTGTACATACCTTCAGCAAACATAGGAGGAAAAAAAAAAAGCAGGTCAAGTGTATGTCCTTTCCAGATATATTTCTTGTTTTGTATTTAGCTATTTCTTTTCTGCCCCAAGCTTTATTCTTTTTCCTGTAGGTGACACCGGATTTATCACTGTCCTTGTGCAACCTCTGCCTCATGCAGGACAGAACACAAGAGGGAAACCCAAACTGATTCACTGGGGAGTTCTGTAACATGGCAACTGTCCCTAACTTTCCATTTAAGTAGACCTGGACTAATTTAATGGCGCATTGTTTAAGGTCTTCCTTCTTGCAGCCTATGTTTATTACATCAATTTGCATGCAGTTGGTAAGTTCTATTTATTGCTATCATTTTACTTGTATGGCTCTGTGCAGTCATCATGACAAAGAATTACTCTTGAGAGGTATTCGAAAGCTTTCCAATTTTTCTCAACATGACAGGATAGGATGCTGGAAATGGTTGAAGTCATGGAATGAAAAACATCATGGGAATATGACTCAGGACTAGTCATCACCACCTGGAAAGCTGTCATTAAAAAAAATTCATGTTAGATTTCAACATACAGCTCTGAGTCTTGCAAAGTTGCTGGAAGGCATGTTAACAAACAAGAACCAGGTTCTGGAGGTTTACATGAGTGGTCTTTCTTCAGGGCAAGAGTTTTGTCTTAAAGAAAGAGACCTTCCAAAGTCGGACTTGACCTCTAGAACGGGTTTTCAGAATGAAGTCAAAATGGGCTTCAAACTTCCTCCGCGCTACCTTGCTTCCCTCTAAGGGGTGCAGGCTATTGCAGGAAGCGAAGCAGCATCTGATATTCCAGATTATGCCGGATAACAACATTTCTGATAACAAAGCAACTGTAATTAATGTGAGATCACTCTCAGGTCACTATAATCTTTTCTGCAGTCTTTGGGGCATAAACCAAAAACTACCAGTTGTTCTTCCAGGCTAGTTTCAAGGTTGGACTTTGTGCTCTATTAGCACCCAAAGGATTCCTGAGGATCTGCTCTGAAGTATTTAACCACAGAAGCTGGCCATGTACGCATCTTAGAACCAACCTATTCATTTGTCTATGTTGAATCATAGTTTCGTATTTTAATCTGTTTCAGTATTTAATTTTATCTTTCAAGCAAATGGTTTGAACTCTATTTCAGTTTATTTTCTTCTACTTCTTGTACTGTTCTGCCAGTTCAACTCTTCAGGATTCTCTTAGCCCTATTATTTTATTTTCCCCATTAACCATCATAGTGGCATCTAGCATGCCAAAGTGCTCTGAAGTCCAAAAATGTCCCACAGAGAGGTCTTTCAGGATGAGTTCCTACTTAAGTTCAGTATTAAAACATAAATGAGAATATTGAATGGCCCCTGAATCTACATGAGAAGTGCTAAAGGACTTTTTTCTTTAATCTACAATATTTACTCTCCTTTCTTCCTAATCCGTCGTAATTCTTTGGAAGCACGTAATTAAACTAAAACTAGAAGCATCAAAACTGCTTTGGATTTTAGTTATCATTTTTCCTTTTAGCTCCTTTCATTTCTAGCTGTCTCATTAGCATAATGGCTGTATTGGCAGTTATTACAAGAATGAGATTATATCATGATGAACGCTTCCATAGTGAAGTACTTAAACTAGGGTGTAAGCTCATTAGGAACTCAATGGCTGTAGTGGGAGTCAAGAATGCTCAGCACCAGCTAAAAAATACACAGCCTCTTGCAAAATCTGCCCTAACTGTTTAATTCTCAGTTCCATTTCATTTCCAGTTGCATTTGTTGTTCTTTTTTATCATTTGCTTGATTTTTTTTATTTAACTTTTTCCAGAGGACCTCATAGTTAACAATTTAGATCCGCAAACCTACATAAGTTTGGCAGGAGAAGGTGCTCAGCACATCATGAACTGAAGTAATTACAGTGTCCCATCCCTATAGTATTAGGATGCTCCATAAATTTTAAAATATTTACTTTCACAGGCTGTGCTCAGCACCTCAAATAATCTTCCCCTAAAGATTCTTAAGTTGAGTTACGTGCATCCTATAATTTCTTGGCTTTACAGTAATTTCTGGTTGAAAATGTAAAGTACACATCAATTATACAGCATTTAATCTTTTTTTTATGCAGCTAAAACTAAAAAAGCCATTTTTTATCCTTAATCCTCTTGATTTATTTGCCCTGTCCATTGATTACTATTTTCTAGTTATGACCTTATTAAACATAACTATAATTCTGAGGTTTTATTGCATATGTTTGTATTGTTTCATTATGCTGCAACCAAGAAAAGAGCCATACACATGATTACACTCAATTCCTAAATGGTATCACACTATGTGAAATATACCACCTCAGTGAATGATCTTCCTATTTTCACACTATTTCACACTATTGCACTGGAATTTGTAGAGTAGTAGGAGATATAGATATAGATATAGATATATGTTTCATCTAATGCAATTAGGAATAGGTCAGCAGGAATCCCTAAACTGCTGACTGCCAGAAGCCTGTAGGGCATTTCAAGGAAGAATATTTAATAGATTCCTTTTAGTTATGCACTTTATTCAAGTATCTACTACTTGACACTGTTAGGGCAAGGATATTGGACCAGATGGACCCTTGGGCTTACAAAATTTGGCTGTTTCTATGAAAAGAAAAGGCTCTTTTATTTTAGAACCAATAATATTAAAGCAAGAAAGTAGTCAGCATGAATGCCACAAGCATCAAACTTTACTGGAGGCTACAACGTCAAACTACAGTGAGAGTAAGGATGTGCTATTTGACCAAAAGTGTAGTAAGACGACTGGAAATGAGCATAAGATTTCTCACCAAAAACTGTTCTCAGCTTTGGAGGGCAGTCTTCACAGTGCACTCTCTTCACCCCTGACAGAATATATGGTTTTATGAAGAACCGGTGTGGCAGCCCAAGAACTTAAGTTCTTTATATATTCACAAAGAAGACCTGGTTTGGGAATTACACTATTGCCTTCCCTGAGATGTTCTGCTAATGCAGAGGCATAGTCTGGAGCTGGGGCTTCTGAGTTCTCTCTTGTCCTCTCCAGAGACCATTTTACGTGAGCTCCAACTGACAACAGTTATTGAAAACAGACAACCCTTAAACGCTTGGATTGTGTGAACTGGTGATCTGCTCTGCGGCCTTTTCAATAAGAAAGCCAACGTTTCTTGCATCGGAGTGTTATATACACACTGTACATACCCTACATTGACAAGTGCAGCAACGGGTGGCTAATGGACACAGCGGTTTGTGCAGCAGTCTGTGGGTTCTGCTTTGGGAGCTTCTGGATCTTCTGGGGACAAGGTCCAGGATCATTGGAGAATGCCTGGGTTTCAAGTCTGAGAAACCCGAGGGAACCTGCTGCTACCAGGTGAGGGTGAGGTAAGCTCTGTCATATTCTAAGAGCTCAGTCAGCTGCCCTTGACCTGAAAGCGCCTGAAGCCTTTGTTGAAGCTGTCCCCCGATTACAGATGGTCAAGCAGTGGTTTAGGTGGTGCTAGGATGGAGCTTATAAAAGAGCTAGGCCTAAAGTACAGCTCCCAGATGTAGCAGTGTGTGCAGAAGTTGGCACAGCAAGGTACAAAGAGGGGTCCTTATCTCAGTTCAGACCAGCATAAGCATTCTCATGTGGGGTTGTAAGGTGCCACAGCGCACATTGCCCAGCAGATGCAGCCAGAGTGGAGGCTTTGATCCAGACAGGACTTTGGGTGGTGGATGCAGGCCTCCCAAGTCCCAGACTGCAGATAGTGCCTGGGGCCTCTTGCTGTGGCTGGGACAGGTGGTCTTCTTTCCTGCAGGAGGTGTGTCATTGTTGAGAAGCCATGTTACCAGCTGGAGGAGTCACGGGAGAAAGTCCACAGGCTGCACAGCATCAGAGAGGATGAGAGAGAAAGAGAGACACAGGATCTTCTCAGGGACTCAACAGCCTGAAGAGCCCCAAACCACAACTTTAGTGGAGACACAGAGTCTGCCTCTAGCAGAAGAGTAAGGCCAGCTTGTACATGAGGGTAAATCGGTGGATATTGTCTACTTAGACTTCAGTGAGACTTTTGACACTGTCTCCCATAGGATCCTCATAAAGAAGTCGATGAATTATTGCCAGGATAAGCAGATGGTGAAGTGGATTGAAAACCGGCTCAATAGCCAGACCCAGAGGTTGGTTTTCAGTGACACAAAGTCTAGTTGGAGGCCAGTAAGTAGCAGCGTACCGCAGGGGGCAGTACTAGATCCAATCATGTTCAACAACGTCGTTAATGATCCAGATCATGGGGCAGAGTGTACCCTCAGCAAGTTTGCAGATTAAACCAAACTGGGAGGAGTGGTTGATACACCAGAGGGCTGTGCTGCCATCCAGAGGGACCTCGACAGCCTGGAGAAATGGGCAACATAGGAATCCCATAAAGTTCAACAAATGGAAGTGCTAAGTGCATCTGGGGAGAAATAACTCCAGTAACCAGTACTTGGGCCAGCCAGTTGGAAAGCAGCTTTGTTGGAAAAGCACCTGGGGGGTCTTAATGGACAGCAAGTTGAACATGAGCCAGCAGCATGTCCTTGTGGCAAAGGCAGCCAACAGCCTCCTGGGCTGCATTAGGCAGAGCGTTGCTAGCAGGTTGAGGTTCTCTCTCTTCAGCACTGGTGAGGCTACACCTGGAATTCTGGGTCCAGCTCTGGGGTCCTCAGTACAGGGGCAGGATAAGAGGCAATGGGCACAAACTGAAACACAGGAGGTTCTGTCTGAACATAAAGAAAAACTTTTTTTACTGTGAAGGTGACCGAGCACTGGCACAGATTGCCCAGGGAAAATTGTGGAGTCTCCCTCCTTGGCGATAATGAAAACCTGTCTGGACATGGTTCTGGGCAACCAGCTCTAGGTGACCCTGCTTAAGTAGGGTAGTGGGACAAGATGACCTCCAGAGATCCCTTCCAACCTCTACCCTTCTCTGATAAGCCTAAGGAACATTACGGTGAAGGCTAACATTGGAATGCTAAAGAATCAGGTCTAATTTAGGTGGAAGTAGTTGCTTATCCCAGACTTCGGCCATCACCTCTTTAGCCAATACACATGATGATCACAAGCACAGATCTTTGACATATTGCATTCATGCAGAGTAGCCAGAAAGCCACCCTAAATACAAGGTCCTGCACCTGGGTGAGGGCAACCCCCAGTAGCAATATGTATGAAGGGATTGAGAGCAGCCCTGAGGAGAAGGACTTGGAGGTACTGGTGGAAGAAAAGCTGGACATGAGCCAGCAATGTGTGCTAGCAGCCCCAAAAGCCAACCATATCCTGGGATGCCTCAAAAGCAGCGTGGCCAGCAGGTCGAGGGAGGGGATTCTGCCCCTCTAGTCCGCTCTGGTGAGACCTCACCTGCAGTACTGTGTCCATCTCTGGAGTCCTCAGTACATGAAAGACATGGACCTGTTGGAGCAGGTCCAGAGAAGGGCCACAAAAATGATCAGAGGGATGGAAAACCTCTCCTATGAAGAAAAGCTGAGAGAGTTGGGGCTGTTCAGTCTGGAGAAGAGAAGGTGTTGTGGAGGCTTACAAAATTAAATTAGGCAGGGTAAAAACTCAAACTTTATTCCAACCCAAATTGTCCAACAGGTGATAAACTAAGAATGAAATTTGTTCTAATCAAATCTTTTAACAGTCTGACAAACATTAATAAACCACAGGTCCAAGATGCCAAATGGAATCAATACTACACAACTGACTTGAGAATTCTTAAGCTTTAGAAATGAGGATCCAAAATGCACAATCACTCACCTGTAAGATAAGAATGAGGGCTCTCAACCTGCAGGAGTTACTTTGGGCAGCATTGGAACCCAATGGGAGAGTTCCTGACTGCAGACCCCCTGCTCCAAGGAAGACTGCCTCAACTTGCCCTCCGGTGGGGCTCCATTTATGCCCTAGTCGAATCCGATCTGTGGTCATATGTGGTTAATGGTCAAGAAGTTTCTTTCAACTCAGGTGTTTCATTGGCTGAGGGCCTTGCCTTTCGACCAATGCATGTAAATGACAGTCAACACAAGGCAGAGCTGTGGTTCAATGGGTGAGAAATCTGTAGTGCTGTTGGGGTTGTCCACCTTCCCCAGAAGGCTCTGGGGAGACCTTGTTGCAGCCTTTCAGTACTTAAAGGGGGCTTATAAGAAAGATGGGGACAAACTTTTTAGCAGGGCCTCTTGCAATAGGACAAGAGGGAATGGTTCTCAACTAAAAGAGGGTAGATTTAAATTGGATAGGACAAAGAAATTTTTTATGATGAGGGTGGTGAAACACTGGCACAGGTTGCCCAGAGAGGTGGTAGATGCCCCATCCTTGGAAACACTCAAGGTCAGGTTGGACGGGGCTCTGAGCAACCTGATCTACCTGAAGATGTCCCTGCTCATTGCAGGGGGCTTGAACTAGATGACCTTTAAAGGTTCCTTCCAACCCAAACTAGTCTATGATTCCATGATTCTATGATACCTGGAAGAAATTAAGTGAAAGCAGCATTCCTCAGTGACACAGATCTGATATTAAATGGAGAATTGCCAACTTAGTAAAAAGTCCATGAAGTATGTTACAAAAAAAGAGACAGAGACCTTTTTTATAGAAGTGGAGTAGAATAGCAGGATGTTAAATGGAGTCTAGGGTAAGATAACATTAAGTGTCTGCACTCTGAGTATAGGGAATAAAACAGGAAAAATCAGTATACTTACAGAAACCATACCATGGCTTGATCAGAAGCAGAGAAAAAAATTAAGGGATAAACTGATTGAAATCAGTGTAGAAATGGAGTTTTACTTTAAAAAAAATGAAGAGTGTTACACACATGAGCGCACCATCTACTTTTTTTTCTTCTGTTTCAGCATTTGTTGAACAACCTTTATCCTCTCAGGCTTTTTGTAGTTTACAAAGAACTGAGAGAAATATCTGTTGAAAATATCTGGTTGAAAATAAAACAGAATAAAACAGGCTTGATTTAATTGTAGGTATTTAATAAACGATTAAATTAAAAGAAGGTGTGGGCTGAAACAAACTTTTTTGTGAATTATTAGGTGAAACAAAGAACAGCAATGGAAGTTTTTGCCACTGTATTTTTGGAGGAAAAATATAGCAGTATATATTTGAAAAAGTAGGCTTGAAAAAGTTGAAAGCAACAATTAAAAGCAACTCTTTTACAGTACATTTTGAATAAGACGACATTAGCTCACAATGTAGAAAAGCACAATGGATAGAACTGATCACAAAGCAATAGAGTCTGTGATTTTAAGATGAGGAACAAGTGAGAGCAGTGGAACAATAAAAATCTTCAAACAAATGCAAATTTCAGCATAGAGAATTGCTAGAATAGACCCCAGGCAGGGAAAAAAGTTCAGAAAAAGCTTTAGTTTTCACAAATGTCACTATTAAGTCAAAAGAACAAACTGTTTCAATACAGAGAAAAGATAGGAAATTATATGCCATTACTGCTACAAAATCTTGAAACTAAAAAGATTTGTCTGTAACCTGTCCCTGTCTATAAGACCCAATCCCACAGAAAATGTGTACCCATATAGAGATATAAAACAGAAAAACAGAAGACTGAAAGAAATAACACTTGGTAAGGTACACAAAGTTAGGAAAGCTTTTATAAATGAGACAGACAAACAAGGAGAGCAGGGATTTTCTTACTGGGCAGCAAGCAAACCATAGCTGACAAAAAAATTTCAATGCTCGCTTTGCTAAAGTAAAAAAAATACCACAATTGAGTATCATTGTTATCTTATGGCAGGCAATTATTTTGCATTGCTTCATGCAAGGTAAGCCTAAGCTGGAACACTGTGTCCAGTTTTAGATACCACACTAAGAAAGATGCCAACAAATTGGAACAAATTGAAAGAACAGCAGAAGTACGAGGTTTTGAAAACATAACCCAGAAGGAAATATTTAAAAGTAAATTGGATTTGCTTAGAGAAGAATGAAAGGGTATGTAATAGGTGTCTCCAGGTACATATTAAATTATTGTAAAAAGAGATGGATGATTAATATTTCTCGGTTATGCAATCTGCCTAATTTGCAACAAGGAAGATTTAATTTAGAAAATTTTACCCAACAGCTATTTATAAGGATAGTAAGCCAAAGGAACAGCTATGAAACCTGATCAATGGTTAGGTCTGTTCCTGAAGTGATCAAGCAGTTTTAAAAATAAACTGGATCAACATTCATCAGCAGTGTTGTAACCATACCTGGTTCTTCAGTATGGATGAAACATTTGCTTACTCTTCTTGCTTTCCTGTATATTACCACACCATTGTGTTTGTTACTTAAAAGTCAATCCTTTTTCTGATTTTTTTTTTAATTTTTTATGGTATTGTTATAGGATTTAAAAACCCCTTTTCCTTCTTCATCCAGTTGCGATGGACTGTGTCAAGACTAATTTCATTGTGCTAATTCTGTAATTTTTTACGGAAATGTTTTACAATCAAGTATTTTGCAGCTGAATCAGTAATCTGATTCACGAGGTGAGCTTCTGGCATCAACCAGTAAAACTTGCTTTTTACTGAAAAAATAATGTGCCTGTTTTTCACTCTTGCATTTCACATGACACTGTGCGCTCCTGTGCCTGTTTGTGTGACAATCCTTAAAAAGACAAATACAGTCATTTTTACTTTAAAAATTAAACAAAGAAAAAAATTTCCAGATCATGTGTTTTAACTTTACCTTTCATTGATTCCTCAAAATTAACCTCTATTCATTCAAGCTTCTGAGTTCTGAAATGTAAAACAATAAGTTTAGTTCAGTTTCAAATTATATTATAGAATATTGTATTACTGTAAAAAGAGATGGATAGTTAATATTTCTCAATGATGTAATCTGCCTAATTTGCAGCAAGGGAGATTTAGTTTAGAAAATTGTACCCAATATCTATTTAGGATAGTAAGCCAGAGGAACAATTAGTGTGGCTATGAAACCTGATCAATGGTTAGGTCTGTTAAAATGTTAGAATATTTAATATCATCATTGTCATAATTTAACCTAATTACATTTAATATAATTCATATGATCATAAAAATCAAAAGTTAACTGGTAAATTAAAATAAAACCTGTACAGTAGCAAATATATATGAAATCCCCATGACTTTTTTAAATTAAACCATTAATTTCACAAAGTAATTTGTAAAATTAGGACATGTCTCTCACAAATCAAATGTTTCATTTTCCAGTAGCAAAAAGCCATTTTGCATTTAGGGGCATCTTAGCATTTAGGGCAACAAATGAAGCTGTCATTTGCCTTTCTGGCAACAATAACTCCTTGAAAAACTCTTTCTAGACTTCTGCTGGAAGCCCTAACCCAGGATCTCTGCTTTCACCTTAGTGGTCCCTGATAAAAAGACCATATACTGTTTGTCAGTCAGTTTTTGTTCTCCTGTGTCCTTCTTTATTGTAACACATTATCTACATCATTATCGGCAAGTAAAGTCTCTTGCTGCTGCTCTGCTCAGCCTGTTCTTTTCTACAGCAGCAGTTTCCTTTGCTCTCTTCCCATCAGCTGTTTAATCCAACCATGCTGCTGCGAGTTTTGCTGATCTCCTTGTCCCAACTCTCCCTTCTTCAGGCAAGTATGAAATGCCTTCCTTGTACCTTCCAAAGAATACTTTTATTTGTCTAACCTGTGGGATTGTCTTTCGGCATGCTTTAACATAGTGCAATACAGAATGGAAATAATTTAAGATCTGGAAAGAAAGCTAACAAGTATAGTAGTATAAACCCCTTGGAGGTGAAGCTAGAGGAATTCCAGGGACCAGCTTCCACTTCTAAGCCACATACAGTTACAAAAGCTTCATAAACAGCACCAATCAACGTTTTCTTTCTATTGGACCCAAAGAATTTGTTGATGAAAAAATAACTCATGTTATATACTGAAAAGAAAATTTGTCAGCCTTGCCACGGGGTTTTGGCCAGGTCAGTGACTAAGCTTGAAAGATGTACTGCTGCCACTTCACTTGAAGATGGCGGGGGTTAGTGCGAGCATTGTAGGTGTTAATTTTTACTCCTTAAGAAAACTTAATATGAGGCTCATGCTGGGATCAGAATGATAGTGCTTATTGAAAATATGCAAAACACAAGCCCTAATCACCTGTAAACCAGTTGGAGCTTGGAGTGTCCTTAAACACAAGATCTGGTAATCATCAGTAGCAGATTTACAAAGTATTTAAAGAGATACTACTCTATCCTACAAGTTTTACTCTATTCTGGGTCTACCAGGGTCAGCTGGGTAATTTTTATAAAGGTGTATTCAGCCAAAACCAGCATAGTGCCTCCAGCTCTGCTGCCCAGCTAGGCTTGAGATCCTCCCACGGCAGCAGCGATGGACTGTGGCTACTCCTGAAGCAGCCTAGAACACAGAGAAGACTGTGATGGCTTTGAAAAACTCCAGAAACATCACAGGAGGATTTATTAAACTGAATTGCATACGTCTATAATGTAAATGTCTACATCTGACCATTGATTCTGTAAGGAGCTGGGGAGGAAGAAGCCATTTTGTGTTACAATTCACCTAATCATTTCATGTCTTTATTTCAGGGTGAGATGAATTGTACTTATCTCTCTGCACTGCCTATCAGGGGAGGTGAGCGTGTCTAATTCAGATGTAGCTATCTGTGCTGTAGAAGCTGAAAAGAATGCAAGATGAAGCCTACTCGTTTTGAGAAAAGCTTGCTGACAGAGTTCAGACTTTAATCCTCCATATTTGAGAAGAACTGCCATTGATTGTGAACCACTTCCTATTCTTTTCTCAAAGCAAAGTTTAAAAATATATGTACCATTAGCTGTGGCAGAGTAATTTGGTTTAGAATCCAGTCTTTCCAGACAGATGGAATTTTACATTAGTGAGATGATGTGCTACCTCTTAGAAGAACTTTACAAATATAGGTTAATTTTTACTGTGACACTTCTGGATTTATTCAAAGATATTCCACTCCCATCATTTTTTTACTTCTTTTTCTCTCTCCCCTAGTTTTCTCCTCAAAAACAAGGACAGCTAATTTCTGGCTTTAGCCGAAGGAATGACTGTATTTTTCCAGAACAAAAGTAGTGGTTTCAAGATGACTTTCATTTCAAAAGTAATCTTAAAAAAAATTTAAAAGCATATCACATAAGTCCAAAATGAGATCATGTCAGGTTAACTGAAATGCTTGAGGATACTTCTCCCAATTTCCCTCCCCACCATAAAGCATGGAGCTTGTTTTATCGAGAAAGTTTGGAAAGCATGCTTTGGCTAGTTTGGTTTTCCCTAACACAGATCTCCCTTCCTGCTTTCCACACACAAACACCCCCCACCCCCAATCACTGACCTACTCTCATAGGCAGTCTACTAAGAGCAAACTGATTCCCCTTCTTGTACAGCCACCGTGAGGGCTCTTTGATCTGATTTTGCCTCTTAATTAATTCAGAGTAAGGGCTGCCACACCATACACTCCAGTCCAGGGGTTTACATCTAACCAGAGAGCTGTTTATTACCTGTCCATGAAAACAAATAAAGCAAATAAATAAGGAGACAAAGGTATAAACCTGATAGTCTGCACCCACTTAGGAATATCCAACTGTAAACCAAAGAGCAAAACAAAACAAGCTGGCATCTGGCACTTCGGATGTTGCAGAGTTTGCTGCCAGCCACACGGGCTTCACAAAATCAAACTTTAAAAAAAGAAAAATCTGTGGGTTAGTGTCTGTATTTTGTAATGTTTACAAGCACTTGGTTAATGACACAGGATGCTGGCAGTACCATGCATATAGCATTGGTAACATTATCTACTTCCTATTTTATATTGTTTCCAGTGGAGATGCATGAATGTATTTGCTCTCATGCTGTTAGGTTAAAATGCCATGCTGTTTTTCACGTTAACTCACTAAAAGTACTACCAGCGTAGAGGAGTCAAATTTTGCTCAGTGTGTGGCACTGAGTGAAGAGTGACTGAAAAGAAAGATGAAGCTGCTAGACTTCTGTTTAATGTATTTGGTGGAAAAGCAAGGAAAAACTTCCCCCCTGCAGGGAAGTATAAAACTACCTCCCCAAAACCTCATCTATTTCTGATAGAGGCAGACTTGCCGTTGCTTAGTGGAACTGGAAAATTTTCTTTTTTGTGTTCTTGGTCTCTTTTCTCCTACTGGTGAAAATAATTATTATTTAATTATCCAACATGTTACAGTCTCTGTAGTGCTTCCAGGAAGACATAAAAAAATCTGTTGGGGTTTTTTTTTCTTCTAGAAAAGCTTGATTTGGGGAAAGGAAAACTTGCCCCAAAGGCTGAAGCAGGAGATGTTGGTAGTGCCATGCCACAGAGCAAAGCTGTGGGTCAAAATCATCACAGTCACAAATTTCGTCTCAAGTAATTCATCAAATTACCTGTAAATGTGACTTTTCTATGACATCTGATTTCAGTCAGCCTCCCAGTATTTCTTTTCACTTGTGTCATCTGCTTTCTTTAATTTTTATCTTGAAATATCTATTTTTACTTTGACTGTTCCTTTTCAATTCCCTCCCTCACTGAGGCTTCATTAGATAGCTTTCAGATTTGGGGCTTTTTTAAAATGGGGCAGTTTTTCCTCTGAGAAAAGAATGAACATCTGTGCATATTTATATGTAGATTTTTTTTTTTTTTTGGTAGTCAAAATGTATACACAGTATTTGCTGAACTTGAGCAAAGGTGACAGAAGAGACTGGGAGAAAAAAATAATTTAAAAAAAAAAAAAGTCATTGCAGTCTAAGAAAGTCCTAGATATCAGAAAAACAAATGACCCAGTTCCTGAAAAAAATCCTGTGAAAGAACAGGGAAGGCTTTCTCTCTGGCTACCCCTTCAAATTCCATCCCAGCTCTCTGGTTGTAAACTCTGTCCTCCTTTAATTTTCATGGTTTTTACCTGTCCAGCTTCACCTCCAAAATTTTGCTTGGGTCAAAAGCCAAGAGAAATAACTGTACCTGCCTTCCAGACTTCTTAAAAAATATATTGTAAATCACGGTTTCTAATGCTTCTTTTCTGCATTATGTCAAGTAGCTGGAATTCCACATTTTCCCCTGTTTTTAATAACTGGACATGTCACCAGGAATGCACCAGCCTGGTTAAGCAGTTGACTGGTGTCACAAATATTAGTGCTCCACTCATTTATTTTCACGACTTCCACATGCTGTACCTTGAGTCCCGCTGCTACCCTATTTAACTTGACATGTTTCTGTTTATGCTAAACAGGTTGGATCTTCCTGCATCCATTTAGGAACACATGTCACTTAAAACACCCTGCACTCCTGCGTGCCGTCTTTTGTCACAGCTCTCAGAGCTGACTGCTGGTAGTGCGCTCTCCTGTCCGTGTCACCCTTCCCACAACAGCTCTTGGAAAGAGAAAGGAAGAAAGATGAGCTTTTAATGTTGTTACAAAACCATATGCGCCCTGCTGCCACCATATCAGAGAGTGTCTTTTCTCCCAGAGTGTTTAATACACCTCTTTCGACGCTACAGAAAATTAATTGTGAAGGATACTGAAGTTAGAAAAGTGTTGACTTTTGCCTGGGGAAAAGAAAATCAGAAAAGGTTCTAAAATTCACTGTTCAATATTAACTTAATCACAATACATATTTTAGCAATGTACAGTGTGTTAGTTTTAATGCACAGCTACAGTTCTGTGCCTGTCTCTTTGTCTAGCCTAGCCTGCAGCTCTCGCTGGCTGTGAAAGTTAAGATTTATAGCGATAATATTTTCTATCTGACAATAAGTTTCAAAGTTAACAGCTTTGTGGTGGTTTCCCGGTCTTGTTGCATATGTTTTTTTCACTTGCAACACCCATTAAGTTTAATAGGAGAATTGTACACATCATGAACACGAAAATGAGAATATAATTACCCCTCTGTTTTCAGATCACTAAAATCAATCTTCTTGTTTTGTTACAAAGTCTCAGGCTGGCTGTAGTTGAAACTATTTTCACAGAAGTCCTCAGAAAACCTAGTAAGTGTAATGACTACCTATGCTACAAATCAGAATATTTCTTCTGACGTCTGAATTTTGAAAGCCATTTATCCTGTTCTCATAATGCATTATCCAAAGCCAAAATTCACAAAGTATATAAATATGATGCTATTTGTCTGAAGTGATTTCAAAGGAAATGCAAAAATAGTACCAGGAAAATTGCTAAGCAGCCTTAGACCACCTGCTAGACTGCTCTGCTTTTTATAAGGGGCGAGGGTTTGATTTTCTTTAAATAGCTTTAATTATGCATATAACTGATATGGAATTCTGTCTTCGGGAAATAACGTGTGCTGGTAACAGACATATTTAACTTGGAAATATGATTCCATAACCATTCCTAGAGTACAACGGCAGTTGCTGGAACTCAGACAACCCCAGAGCAAAGCTATCGGCTGACTATACGGTCAACAAAGCTTCGTCAGCCAAAGCAGCACCTGCAGTTGGTTTTGCTGATAAGTCTTCTCTCCTCGAGCGGCATTTGTCCCAGGATAAAGCCCACCCAAAAGCATCACTCAGGTAGGTGGGACCTTGACCACAGCTGCCCAGCCCTAACTGATTAGGTGGTTCTGGTGTGTGCTCAGACAACAGAGATGCGCGGATAAAGATCATGGGGATGCCCGACCGAGAGCACTGCGAAATGAGACATGGGCTCGTCTGCCCTGCTGCAGTGGTTTAGTTACCTGCAGGAAAGAAATGAGAAAACACAGGCAAGCTATTAGCAGCTTGTTATCTCTGTAACTGGTTTGGGGCAGGAGGCTGGAAGGTGATGGTAAGGCAGGTCATGAACTGTAATTGGCGCTGGATATGGGGAAAATTGCAGACGTCAGCCTGGGTCTGTGTAAGTAGCAAGGCCTTTGGCAGCTTATTCTGACAATCTGTTTTTAAGCAGCAATAAAGAGTGAAACCAGCTGCCCCTGAGGGGACACTCAGTACCGGGGCGTCTGGCAGGCTGTATCAGCCTGGGCTTGAGGTGCAGCTACGCACGGGGCTGGTGCTGCCAGCCAGGACCGCCTTGGCGTGAGCGTCCTCCTTCCCGGGGTCCGTCGTGCGGGTCTGAGCTGCCCCAAAGTCTGGGCGAGACCTGGGGCCAGTGCTGGCGTGAGCGTGCAGTGCGCTTGTGTCGAGGTACAGAAAGCTTAGAACTGGGATCTGAGCACAGAAATCATTATCCCGTCTTCCGCGTAAATAAATTATATTTCGTGCCACTGAGTGGTACGCTTCTGTTCTTGTGGTTATGGCACCCTGAACTCCCCCATGACAAGCGCTGCAATAAATATTTAGTTCATTCACAGGCAGCAGCTGTTTATCTGGGTAATATCTGGTTTATCTGATTTCAAACTGTCTCACATCAAATTTCCTGAAACCTAGGATTTCTCATGCACCAAGTAATATTTATTTCTGTTGTATTTCAGAACAAAATCCATCATGAAAATCTCACCATTATGGCACAATTTTATTTCTAAATGATATAAATATCTGATTCCTTCCCTGTCGCCTTCTTCAAAACCATCTGCAAATTCTTTACTTTTGGCTAGCTGAAAGCATAGAGAAAAGTGCATAAAATGTTTCATTTGTTTCTCCACAAGTGTTCAATTTCAAAGAGAATTCTTAATCACCATTTGCTCTTCATGCAAAATATGGTTTCAGAGAAAATTTTGAACTTGAAAAAAGCTTTTTAAAGAAGTTGTTAAAAATGTATTTCATAAATAGTAGATGTTCATATGGTCTTTGCAAACACATACATTTAAAGAAATTTGAAATATCTTATGAAAGAAATCTGTAAAAACATGATTGGTCTGAGAATCTTCGGTACAGATACTCTGCAATGATAAGTTACTAGATGTAAACAGCAATTATATCTATCACTATATAGTCTAGATGTCCTTATCTGGATCAGTCTCCTGAGTACATACAATGGAAAACAAGACAGTGGATCAGGTTCTCAGTTGGTCTTTCTAAGCATACCTCTATTAACTTTAAATTACCCTTTTCAAATGAACCAGTGAAAGATCTTGTCTACTGAATGAAGACTTATGATAGAGTTTACATTTAACCTATTGGCAGCATCCTATTCAGACTTGTTTGAAACATTCCATTTTGATAATATTCATTATCAATGTCCCCCTTTTATAGTAAATTACTGTAACCAATTGACTTTTACTTTGTCATTGGAGATGTTTGTCAACGAGTTTCAAAGATTTAATCCAGCTGGTCCAAATTTTTAATCCAGTTGATCGTCTGCTGGTTTTTATTCATAGTGTGCTGGTCTTTAATTAAGCCATTAGGTCTTCTGTTGAGTCTTTTAATATAGAAGGATTTTGAAGACCAGAGGAAATACATTTAACTGTGTTCCACCATAAGCTTTCCAAAGCTACACAACGGGTGTCAGTAGCTCTTTGACAGGGTGAATGCCCTCACACCTCGGTTTGACCCTCGGTTCTGGTCTTCCCTTGCCCCTGGCGCGTGCTATTCGGCAGACGGGTCCTGCGCACACCTACCACTCCAGCAGGACGTTGGTTCCTGTTCAATACCACCATGGGCACGTTAGCTTCAACTCAGCTCCTCACTGAGCCGACTATAACGTGGCTGACGTTGAAACTAGAAGTGAGCTAGGCTGTTTCATGTAGGTACAACCACTTTCTCCATCTCCCTGCCCTGCCTGCCCCCCCCACCGCCCCAGCTCCCCTGCCCGCACGAGCAGCACCCGGCTGCTCTCTGGCAGCAACTCCCAGCAGTCGGCGTGAAATGGAAATCTGTCAAAGTATGTACTACCACTGTAACTTAATATCGATTTTACCACAATGAACGCCAACGCGAGGTCCTGTCACAGAGTAGATTGATGATTGATACCCTTAACTACTGGAAGATCATTTAAAAATGCTTTCCAGCAAAGACCTTTTTCAGAGCTAACTTTTGGACTCAGGACTGCAATTGTTCTAAGGACCAGCATACAGAGATGACAACAATTTTTGATCTCTGCTGTAATCTTAGGAAGACTATACCTGTTCTTTGAGAAAACTTATAAACGTTTTCAAAATATTGATTAAAGAAAGGTTCCTTCATATTGACTTAGATTTTGTTTGGCGTACTGACTTTTAAAACCAGACAATTTTTCTTTGATTTTTTTTCTTTTTTTTTTTACTAAAATTTTACAATCCCTTCCAGTATAAACATGAACTTGCAATGGGGAAGTTTGGAAATGGGATATACAGCATTCTGTTTAAAATTCTAGTCTCTAAGCAGAAGAGCTTTTAAATTCATACTCTATTTTGTAAACAATGCTATAACTATAAAGGATTTCTAATACCAAAAGAATTAATAGTGTGTTTCATTTTTTCAGTATTTTAATAACTTCTCATCCTAAGTAAAAAATTACATGATGTATATTAAATACATGGTGGGTTTGTATAGCATACCTGTTGCTGTAACTGCAAAAAGAGGTCTTTATTTAATGGATGACCACTGTGCATAGTCATTTCATAACTTGAAAGGGTGAATAATGTTAGTTTTATTTCTTGTTTTGTAACTAAAAATAGAGTGAGAAGAGAGGCCTGCAAGTAAATCTAGCTAGCTTAAAACTGAAGTTAAACATCTTTGCTTTTGTAATCACAAGTTTAATAACAACTTCAACTTTTGGGGGTGAGGAGTGGGTTTTGGGAGGGGTTTTTTGATGAGGAAAATTGGCCATCATAAAGATGGTGGCAGTACAAGGCCACCAGTATTAGTAATGTTAACTTTTTGCTTATATTATGAAGCATGTGGTATTTAACTTGTAAATACTAGTTCAGAAGAAAAAGAGATGCTTAAGTGCTCTGGGCTGTATGCCAGTATTTCCCTCACTGCACACTGAATCATTCCAGAAAATTATGCTATTGTGAAGATAACCTGCAAGCTTGAACATTGCTTTGTGTGGAGCACCTGCTGACAGAACTGTGCCCTGAAGGCTGGGGTACCTCATTAGAATCATCACCAGAAATGTACATGTAGGAGTCTTCCTATAAGAGCAAATATTTAAAGACACAAAAGCATACAAAGCCTGTTTGCAGACTGTAGCTGAATAAACGTTAGGGAAAGGAAGAAGAAATAATAAAATATATTACACATACAAAATCTATATTAGAAGAACAATATTAAGGCAAAAAAGTCAGAAACAAAAAAGTTAGAAAATACCAGCATGACTACCACTTGTGCAATGCCACTAATTCATTCTCTTGCACATATTCCCTAGGATTAGAGTTCAACTATTTTTTGATTAATTATTTCTGAAAAAATAATTCCGAGTGACTAAAAATACTCATGCATTGATATCAAAGTCCATGAAGGGTTTTGAAAGAAACAAGTGGGAAAAATAAATTATTGAACTAATTATTTTGAACTTTTCCTAGCTGAAACATTTTGGGAACTAAATTCAAAAGTATCCATTCCTAGAATTAGGGAACAGAAATTATATGCTGTGGCCTTTTTATGTCCCTCTTTATATCTGGTGCTCAAGATATACATCTATAAGCCAGTAGGAAAATCTACATAAGGCAGTGAGAAAACAGGTTTCATTCCAAATTTGTTTGTTGTTAAAAAAGATGAGGTCATTAGTTGGCAACTTTAGAGGATCTAATCTTCTAAAGAGCTAATGTTGCCTAGCCTCCAACAAAAGCAGGACGACAGGATGACATTTATAGAGGGAGAGGTGGTGATGTGGCTGTGATCAGTCACCCTTATCAAAGAGCCACACTAAGACAATACAGGTTATGTTCTTTGTAGAGATTTACCCATGGATGCTACTGCAAGATAGTAGTCTAAAAGTCTCAAGCAATCAGGGTTCCTCACTGTGAAGGAGTCCTCGGTTTCAGACTTCGATGGCCAGGGCAAAAGGGATCCTGGTAACTGTGGTTGCAATAAATGTGAAGTTTCTCTATCTAAATTAACTCATAGGCACGTTAGTCACCATTCAAGCACACCGAATTGTAGTGTGGATTTTGTGCTTACTGTTTTCTAATGGCTGGCTGGAGGGCTTCAGAGGCTGGAAAACCATGCATACAAGCAGGGTAATTGAAGTATGAGGTGAGAAGTAGTATTCTCAGACAGTCAAACCAGCCACACTTATCTCAGAATAGAAAGTACAAACAACTGTGAGAAATTTTCCAGAAATAGTTAATCTGAGAGAATATATATATATATATATATATATATAAATTTCCTTTATATATATATATATACACACACACTGTCCTGGTTTCAGCTGGGATAGAGTTAACTGTCTTCCTAGTAGCTGGTACAGCGCTATGTTTTGAGTTCAGTATGCAAAGAACCTCGATAACACTGATGTTTTCAGTTGTTGCTCAGTAGTGTTTAGACTATAGTCAAGGATTTTTCAGCTTCTCATGGCCAGCCAGGGCACAAGAAGCTGGCACAGGACACAGCCAGGGCACCTGACCCAAACTGGCCAACAGGGTATTCCATACCATGCGACGTCCCATCTAGTATAGGAACTGGGGAGTGGGGGGGGGAATCGCCGCTCGGGGACTGGCTGGGTGTCGATCAGCGGGTGGTGAGCAATTGCCCTGCGCATCATTTGTGCATTCCAATCCTTTTATTATTGCTGTTGTCATTTTATTAGTGTTGTCATTATCATTATTAGTCTCTTCTTTTCTGTTCTATTAAACTGTTCTTATTTCAACCCACAAGTTTTACTTCTTTTCCCGACTTTCTTCCCCATCCCACTGGGTATTGGTGGGGAGTGAGTGAGCGGCTGCGTGGTGCTTAGTTGCTGGCTGGGGTTAAACCACGACACATGCACAAATATATATGTAAAAAAATAAATGGCTTGGATTATAAAATTTCAGTATCTAGCCACAACCTAAAGTGCATTGAATCTTCTAAGAATGGATGACCTACTAAAGTTTCCTATACCAAGTTTAATTTTAGCTAATCATGCAGAAAAATTGTCCAGGCCTCTCTGCTTCCTAAATTGAACTTGTAGATTTGCACAATGCGTACTAATCATTACATTACCTTTAACAGAGACACTCCTGTCATTAGTCAATGGCCCACTTGTAATGCAAATTCCTAATTAACAGTACCCCAGATTCTTCTGCTAGGTCTATCTGTGACTTATTTGAACCACATGTTCTAAGAGAAATGCTACAGAACACTAACCTAAATCAGCTAACTAGCCACTTCTTTTTACAACATGCTAAGATTTTACTTCCAAGTCGACCATAGTTTTATTAAGGGAAAGTCATACAGGAAAAAAAACCACAGTATGATGACTCTTGAATTCTGAAATCAGGCCAGTATCTTGGAATCTGAACGGTAGCCTTGCCTCCTGAAAATGTCTATTTTTACCAATTATGTCCTAGCCTGAGCAGAGATACAAAAGATATTAATGTATTTCTTTATAACAGATTTATGTTGAATGGAATTGTATCACTTTTCTGTGTCCCTTCTTTTCTTATCCTTCCCCACCTTTTGTTTTACCTATTTGTCAGCTGTGCTTGTACACTTACATTGCAAGATCTTCAGAACAGAAGTGGCTTCGCTGAATAACAAGACTCTATCTAACACAGGGAGACATGGCCTTCAAATGTCACCAAGATGCAAAATGTAATTTGTTACCAAGGTTGGTGGCAAAAGAAAAAAATTTATTGAAAACACTATGTAAGATATTCTTCATTAAATGTTTCAGAATTTCTGAAATTAGATCAAACATTTCCAACATAACTTGTGCTTACCATTCTCCATCTAGGGTTTCTTGACCATGCTGCCTCTCCCACAGAGCAAGAAATTTTGTTGTTTTACTGTTGAGCTGCTATGGCAGAAGCAAAACTTTCCTGTTCATCTCAATCTTCTTTAAACTCATGAAAGGTTAGATTGAAATTGGGTGATACGATGTGTATCTAAACTGCTTGGCGTATTATTCTCTGATCCTAAGTATCTGTCACTTCATTTCTGGATGCTGTGTGACTTACTAGCAGCTGTGGCCTGATTTGACCACACACGAAAAATTTCTAAAATAACATTTAAGTATTCATTACATTTCCTATTTAGTGACATGGTTAACAAGTAGCAATTCCTCTCCTAAGATTTAATTTACATTCCTTGAAGAGCTAAGACTGTGTTTGTTGTTCTTTACTAGAAGTAATTGGTCCAGAGTTTGGCAATTTGCACTTTCCAGTAGCTGGAATACCAAATGTCAGCATTGTTTACAAGATATCTTACATTTTCTAATTGTGGAAGCCTCCTTCCAAATGTAGATATGCACATTTTCATGACAAATTTCATCTTACGATTCTTCCACATACATTGTGACTGAAATGCTTCAACCTATGCAATCATCTTGCAATCTGCTGTACACAGCACGCGCAGCTCCTTACCATAGCCAAAAGGAGTGCACGTGCCTTTCCGTGCACGCTGCGCTAACCTTCAAACCTGCAGCCAGATTTACCAGATCTACCACAGGCAGATTTAATGCTGCCTGAGCAACCATGCCATTAGCCTTGCATAAAAGATGTCTGCCCACTCTAACGGGTGGAGACAAAAAGTTAAGGTACATAGATGGTAGAAAATATCATTTTATGCACCTTGTGCTTAGGCAGAGATGGAAGCCTACTGCCCCGAGACAAGGGCTTATATTCTGCTCTGTGGCAAAATTTCAGGGTGTCCCCAGCGTTTTCTGTCAGCCAGGTTTAGGTGGTGCCCTGCTCAGTAGTTGGAGCTCTGATCTCCTCTTCGAATGTCACTTCTTCCAATGCCTCTAACTTTAGATTGTGGATGTCACTGTAGGAGCAAGACATCTCCGAGTCAAACACTGCTTTCAAATAGGGAGCTGCAGTTCTCCTTCTTGGATTAAAGTCCTTGTTTGTGACTGAAAATATTGTAAACCCAACCCTCTACAAGCCTCTGTCAAGGGTCTAGTCATCCTGGAAATATGACCACCTTGTGTTGCTGAACGCACCCTCATTTTCCAAAGCCTTTATCAATTCAGTGTTTCAAGTAGTCTCTGAGACTGTCAGACATTTGAATTGTACGAATGCTAAAAATCCAGATCTCCAAGAAATCGTGAGTTTCTAAGCATCTAGTTTCTACTTTATATATTTCTTATCAACTGCTGAAACCATGCCAGAAGTAGGAGATAAAACAGATGATTAAAGAGATGCAATTTTAGATTACACTATCTGATACAGACTATTCTAAAATACAGTAAAATACTTTTAATGCTACTGTTTTTATCAGCAGATGGACTTTAATTTTAATGTAACTAAAAAACAGTTCCATTTAACAATTGATAAGGTTTAGTCCAGGATCTACTTTTCCTTGTTATTTTAAATTGCCAGATATTTTTTTCTTAAGAGAATATCTACACAGGTAAAGCAGTAATTGTAAAAGTAAAATAGTGATTTTACTGAAATATGTCCTATTAAATAATTCATTTGCATTTGAATACAGAACTACATTTAACAACAGAAACAATTTACAAGCAGCCATTCAGTCATTTTAAAAATACATTACTCTAGTTTCCCCAAATGATGCTGCACATATCAAAAGGAATGATCAGAAGGCATTCAGAAATTCTATTAGCAATACTTTCAATAGCTGGAACATAAAAGCGTACATGTAGCCTATACATCTTCAATGAAAGAGCTATGAGTTATTTTGTATTCAGGGCTGTTAGTTCAATAACCAACTAAACTAAAGAAAATTACATTAAAATGAGCTAATGATACTTAAAACTTTTCTTGTTTCCCCTTGCCTCTCAGTTCAATAACTTCCATCTCAACAAATGTTTTCTGCAATATTGCTTTAAAATGAGTCTAATATTAGGGGTGTCTAGGCAGCATCCATTTGGCTGGCTAAATTCTTTCTTCCTATCTATTTAAAAAACTCACTGTTTAAAATTCATGGTCCAATATCATCTGAATTTATTTCTCTGTTGATCCAAACTTTAGCACAACAGGAGCAAAAGTAGATCAAAGCAATTGCTGAGAACTCTACATCTATAATAAATGTAATTTGGGGTTTTAATTCAAGCTAGTCGGTTCCCTGGACCAGGCACCCCATAACATGTGATTTGAATCTGCTGGAAGAAGCAATCATTGCCTTGGACCATAATTTTCCCATTAGAGGCTAGAGTGCATTTAGTGAGCACCTGAAGCAGAGTTTCCAATGTCATTATCCCTGAAAGGAGTCTCACTGGTGTGTACCAAAACCTCTCTGTGAACCAAACCACTGTTAGGGGGAATCAAGGGATTTGTCTCAGTATCGCATTGCTGCCCCAAACCAAAATGGTAATGTAGACAGAGCCTTAATGTTCCAATTTTTACTACTTTGATTTGGCAGTTCAGCTGTGCTTTCTTCTCCCTGGGTTCACTGGGTACTTCTCCATGATCCAGGCATTCCTACTTTATCTGTGTCTCTGAGGCAATGAATCTTTTTTTGTTTTTTGCAAAATGAAAGAAGTTCAAAAAGAGGTCAACCCAGAACAGCTGGTGGTTAAAGAAACTTCAGTTAAGTATGAAATACATCTCCTTAAGCAAAAGAAGGTATTGAACCTGGGCCTCCCACCTCCACAAACTGGTCAACTCATCCCACTCAAATATCATTTTCATCAGCAGCTTTTTTGAAAGACGTTCCCCAGCCCTCCTTATTTTTCAGAGGAACCCCAGTGACCAGGCTAATGGTCAGGCAGGATAATGTAAATCCCTCCATTCAATCCCAGCTGGGTACTGAAGTCAAAGGAGGAGCTAAATGCACGTTGCTCTTCTGCAGTCCCCACCAGCCAGCTTGGGCAGCTCTGTGTTCAGTGCAGGTTTAGGCACCTAACACATTGCCAAGCTGGTTTTTGTTAAAGACAAATAAATGTATCCAAGACTTTCTAAGTCATAAAACATGACAGTTTATAGCCAGGAGAGCTTACATTTAAAAAACCCAAAAAATGTATTTCATGCAGACAGGAAGCACTTGAAGTCTACAGGAGGTGAATACCAAAAGTTTATTTAATATTCTTGACTTCCTCATTTTAAGGAGTGCAAACACAGCAAGTCACTGGACTAACATAGCATCTCTGCAGGCCACAGCAACTGATCAAAAAGACTGAATAAAGGTACAGTAAGGTTGATCCAAGAAATACAGTTTCAGACCTCACAGTCCTGCTAGGAAGTAATACTGCTAAGCCAGCAAGTCTTCATTCACTTTTTTCTCAGCTAAGAAAACCAAATGGAGGTGAACAGGGTATTTTCTAGAGTGAAAAAAAAAAAAGAAAAGAAAAGAAAAGAAAAGGTATGACAAAAAGAATAGCTGAAAAAAGAATAGTGTGCTTTAGTCCATTTGAACTTACAATTTCTAAGATGCAGTATAACTCCCAGTACAGTAGTTATTTGAGTATACCCTTTACAAACATATTAGAGAGGCAGACAGGGCAATAAAAAGCCAGTGAATATTCTGTGACAACATACAGAATCCCAATACGGTTAGCGTTGCCATACTTTGGGAGATACAAAGACACACAAAAAATTACACATATGTAGAGGCTTACAAAGATATTGGGAGACAGCAGAAAAGACAGTGTTTGCTCTTATGTAGTTCTAGAACGCCACAATACTTGTGCTTTAACAATAGTTGTCATGGATTAGCTTTAGTTATCATCTGCTGCATAAATCAAAGGAAAACTAGGTCAAGCTGTACTAACAAGCATATAATTGCCATTGTTATCTATAGGATAAACCCACCTCCATTTGTGACTCAACTTCACAAAAGCTGCCGGGATGGATCAGATCATTAGTCCGTTTTACTCAGTATCCTGTCTCACTGTGGTTAGCACCAAATGATTTTGAAAGGGACAAGAAATTCCAGCATTGACAAATACAGAATAAATTGCTGATAGGACATATTTCTACATATCTCCTGTGACTTAATGACTGGTTTGTGCCTTGGAGCAAAAGCTTTAAATATCATGTTAGGCAGGATAAAAAAATAGTTTTGTAACTGTGAATTGCAATATGAAATTACTTGCACAAGCAAACATCAATATTCTGAAATGTGAATTTGATCCGAAACTGAGACGAAGCACTGCATACTGTTTTGCTCTGCAACTTTCAGTTTAGAAACTTTACGTTCTGGGCTATAATTGACGTTAATGTGTGTTTCCTAAGAAACTGTAACATTTTATGGAACATGTAGAAAATGATACTTCTTCATCTTGGTTTCTTAGATTCTCAAACTGATTCCTGAAGCCTTGAAAGCACAACTTTTGGAGTATTATGGAGAAATACACGAGAGGTCCAAGCTGAGTATGGGTATTCTAGAGCTCCAGCTAAAAGAACTACCACAAAAAATGGCAGCAGATTGCCTTCTGTGTTAGAGATAGACCTTTGAGTCACCACCAGCTTAATTTAACGGCAAATAGAAATAGGTGACACATTTAGAAAGGTTTGCAAACATAGGAAAAAGAAGAACGCTACACTTAACCTACTTAGTTATTCATCAGTTTATGTCTTTTCTGCAGGCAATGCCAGTTTAAATACTCACAGTCTGTCTCATTACATCCTGGCCTGTTTTCCAACACTCTGCAGTTTCTGTATTCCTACTCACCCCAGTGTTCCAGCTCATAAATTTGGCCCCATGTTAAATTGAACTGGGAAACTGATGTGAACTGAAGAAAAAAATCTTTTTTAAAAAAAAAATTACCTAGGTTTCTATTTTTAGCTGGATCAACTCCATAGCATGAAGTTTTCTAAACACTGAATATTAGATTTCATAGCTCTTCTCAAATTTGCAAATAGACTTTATTCCAGACATTTACATGGGATTAGTACTCCTAGTGCGTTGCCAACTATGACTTTACGTCAGGTAACAATAAGAAATAGTTTTGCTGTGGTTAAATCCCAGGCCAATTTTTTAGGTTTATCAAAATACAAAATCTTAAAGAAGTTATTGTTTAATAACTTTATGCCCTCAATTTTGCCTTATGACCAGACTTCCAAGCCAAGCGAAGTCACTTACGTCAAACCACATCAATCCAGAGTACGCTATGGGCTAAAAAGTGTTTGTAAGACTGCTGTTTGTGAGAAAAGTTTAAATTTTCTTAGGAACTAGAGGCTTCTTCTTGTGACCCTAGCAAGGTGCTTTCCTTCTTCAAACCCATTTCCTCCTTGCCTGCGATGAGAGTTGCGGTAAATATGGACCTTGCCAGCCGCCTAAGACTTGCTGCCAGCTCTGAGACCTTGGTATACCCACCACAACAAACGGGGCTGTGACCCAACCAGAAAACCAGGCCAGTTATCAACTTAACCCGAAAGAAGCGGAGGTCTTCTGCCTCATGGCCCCGTGGCTGGGCAGGGCCGGGCTGTGGGGAGCTGGAGACCAGCCCTGGTGCAGCAGCACTGGGGCAGGGACTGACGGCCCCGGGGGGTGAAACGGGGTCTGGGGCCATGGGCAGGGTGGGGTGAAGCCCCAGGGAAGCTGAGCAGGGACAGGGAGGGCCTTGGTGCCCCAAAGGGCCTAACAGGACTCATCAGAGGTATCGTTCAGAGCAAGTCCCAACACAGGAACTGCTTCACACCGTGTCCCACACGGAGACTATCTGCCTCCTCCCATAGCAAGAATAACTCATATTAAAGCTCTTCAGAAAATTCAGAGAAAATCTTTCCTTTGGGGAATTTTTTACTTCCTCAGAATGCAAATTTTTCACTAAAACAGTCCAATTATGATGAAATCCCATTGGAAATCTGCCACCAGACAAGCTTTGAAAGTTTTCTTGGTGTCCTGCCAGCTCATCTCTACGGTTCCTCAATAAAGCACCTGCTGTGTGCCACGAGTAAGAGCTCCAGGTCTTCCAGGGGCCACAGGACAGACAGACAGGTGGATGTTCCTAGCACCAAAACTCCATACTATTTCCTCGCAAATGTGAATATGCCTAGATTTTGATCCAAGTCAGAGTGAGAACAGTTTTCCAAACATCAAAATAAGCCACAAAAGGGAATGATCTTTTTTTTTTTTCCTTTCAGCTCTACTCCAATGTATTCAACAAATTAAAAAATGAAGGATTCTGGCAGAAGAACCTTTTTTTTTTTTTCATCAAAGACTTAAAAAGAACAGTTTTGTATTCTGGTTTGCGGGGGGGGGTTGCATTAATATGCAATTCTTTGTTATTATTCGGACATTTGTTTAAACAAATCTTATTTATTGTTCACATGAAGAGCTATTTAAATTTTCAGACAAATGAGAAGCAATTGATCTAATCTCTCTGGATTACTATAAATCATCTGATGGGATGTCATGTAAGAAATTTTATTAGTGCAGTTGAAGAGGGTAGGGATTAATAAAAGCCTGTCAAATGGAGAAGAGACTGTCTTAGGGGGAAGACAAAAATGGGTAGCTTTAAATATACAATCTGAGTAGGTAGAGGTGATCAACAGAGCTCCTGAGTAGTGCTTGAGGCCACTCACAAATTCCACTAAATGGTCCTGGCACAAGGAGTGGAAGTGATGACATCTGACAATGAGGGAAAGCTGAGTGATAATCTCCATATTACAGGGGATCAGTAGATTCAAAATAAGGAAAACACTGTCTGTCTTTGAGGCCCTATGTTCTAAAAATGCTACTTAAGAGAATAAGATGCAAGGTCATGCACTTAATACTGAGAATTTCTGCTCTGAAATGGAATTTATCAGTTGGAAATGAGAAAAGAGAATGGTATTCTGTGGCATTAGATAATCAAGGCATAACTATGACTCAACAGCATAGTGTAATGATAAAACCAAGTCCAGAATGTATCAGCTGATACAGTCCTGTGGAGATGGAGGACTATTAATGTCATCATACAAAGCTCATGTGGAATGGTGAGTACAATCCCTATCACCTGTACTCAGAAAATATGAGATCATACTCAAACAAACACAGAGAAAGCAGAGCAAAGGAATGGAGATACTATCAAATGAAGAGCAAATAACAGCTCCTTATCCTAGTCAAAGAAAGTGTAGGACAGTGCTGCTGTCTATGTGTACAGCAGGTGGTAATCACTGCAGTGAGAAAAGAACTGTTTAACTAAGGAAGAATATGAAATAAAAGGTGAAGGAGTGTAACTTTGCCATACACCCAGAGACTATTTAAAACTACTGAAAGAAAAAGTTAGTAAACATCAATGGCAAGCAGAATAGCAAAAGTAGCAGTAGAGTGGGTTTTGGGGGATTGTTTTTTTCAATTTTCAATCTTCCAATGTCAGGAAGCTTTTTGATAAATTTAGAAAATGGGTTACTTCACATTTTCCTGCAGTAGGAACTGGACTGGACACCAGAAAGTCACTTCCAGTTAAATTTAGGGTGACATCCAGTTACATTTAAGATCCCAATCTAACTGATGGGCAAAGGCAAAAAGGTAGAATAGGTGGAAATATCCTTTACCAAAAGCATGAATGACATGGCACTCATAAATAAGCAGTTAGCCTACACTTAATTTAGATAGAGTGGATCAAACTACAGCCACTTCATCTTTTGTATAAGAATGACAAAGGATGAAATACAATTTTGTGGACACTGATTGCAACAAAATACATCTTTTTTCTTTTTCTTTTTTTTTTTTAATTTATTTTTGAATTTGAAAGTTTTGACAGTTAGGACAATGAAGGAAATATATGGATCACATCTGGTCATGCCCTAAAAGAAAGAATTGCACTAGTGTAGTAAAAAGTGTATTGTATTAGTGTAATAAAGGCTGTGTAAACAGTGCAACAAAGAGTAAGACTGCAGCCAATATTACTGTTGGCCTCATCATTCCAAACCAGCATAACTCTCTAATAACAGAGGCAGAAAGAGTTGAAAATAAGGGCCAAATAATTTTAATGATAGCAAAGGCCTTAATCAACAATTTGCTTCATTAAACACAGAATGCATCTCAGCCTGACAGAATTTCAAAGCTGATTAAAAACAGGCCAAGTGCTAATTTAAAAATGCTTGTCAAGGAAGAGATCAACTGAAAGTATAATTCTCAATCCTTTTATATGCATCAGTGGGATACTAATACATTTGTGCAAAAGCCACTTGACTACATTCAAGTTAAACGAACTCAAACTGGGTAGAGAGAGACCATTATTAAGTGGATTTTTTAATTATTGGATAAAAGGTGGAACACTGGGGCCTCCAAGTCTGCCATTCGATGATGATACAATGCAGAAAGTCTGTTGTAAGGTAATGTGACAAACTTACTTAGGTCTGCAAACCCTTGAGACAAATGTGGGTTAGAGTTTCCTACACTCGTGTCCTAAAGATCCTCAGAAGTTAAAATTGGTCAGCAATGTGTTGTCATGGAGGTTGTACAGACATTTTCTTATAGCTCTGTGGCAAATTGCAGAAGTCATAGTGGAACAGTTAAATTTCCTGGCTCCATCAAGTATACTCAAATCTGTTTTGAAAAAAAAAAAAAGGATTTAACTATTTCATGGGAAGCCCTGGAACTATAAATAGGGAAATTTCCATGTCACCCATGGAAAGTTTTTTTCAGTCACATAACAAGTAATAGGCCATCTTTCTTTCCATCCATGAAGCGGTTCTTCTCCTATCCTAATATCTCCCTCCAAGATATTGCTGGACTCGTTAGCTCTCAATCTTTCTCTTCTAAGTAAATCTTATGCTTAAAAGTTTCTTTGAGAGCTGCTCCTGAGGATTCTTGTTAAAAGCAAAGATCTGATAGAAACTCCACATTCTGTAACCAAATAATTTCTTTAATTATGTGGCCAATCCATTGGTACTGAGTGCTGAAGTGCTTCTGTAACATTCCTCGTCTCGTCTCGGGGCAAGACAAATATAATCCTTTCTGATTAATTAAAAGAGAAGCATGTAGATCTTAACATTAAAATATAGAAAATATTTCAATATTCTCCAAATTCTCATATTCTCCACATTCTCATATTCTCCACATCTTTTTGCTAATGAAAAGGACAAGAAAAAATTCTTCAGTCAGCTACCTTATTCACAGAACATATACCTTCTGAATAGAAAAAATACCCCTCCTTCTCTTCTGGGAATTTTGACAGTATTTCAACAATGGATGCACTAGAACAAATAGAAATAAAGGATCATAAGTTAAAAACTTAACTGTTTGGGGAAAAAGTATAGCAAAGCTCCTTTAATGCTTCTCTATTAAGCACCACCCGGAGGGTGATGTTTCAGAGATAGGAGGAGATTGGAGATCATGCACTGTGTCAGTGGAGAGACACCCGTGCCTGCAGTCTGTTTTAAAAATTTTGCCATAAAGACCACAAGTAAAAAGAATAAATGCAAGAAAAGACATGAAAGGACACATTTTATTTTTCTGAATGACTGAGAAAGACAAGTTCTGAAAAATTAAGCACGTGTATTTTTTCTAGAAAAATATTTTAAAAACAATTATAAATTATATTATTACTGTCAAAAAAAAGAAAATGTATCCCACAGCCATATATAAATTAAATTATTTTTACTAGTAGGTAATACGTAAAATTCACAGTCATTACATGGGAGACAAGGCTCTCCCTACCAAAGGTCTATATTTATTTCAATATTTCCAGCTATCTATTTGCCTTTGAACAACACTGGTGGTAGAAAGAGCTCCACAGGTTTCTCGTGCCATCTTCAGGAGACTACTGCTTCAACGAGTGCTCCCAGTCCACGACTCAGGAAGGAGCTTACACTAGCAAAGTTACTGGAGCCATTTCTTGAGATGGTGATTATAGTTTTTAAAAGGCTGGAACACATACTGCAGGGGGAATTGTAGCCTCAGATATTATGGGACACAAAGTACAATGTCTCACATATCTTCAGCAGTTCTATACCCAAAAAGCTTTAATACAAAGTATGTCAGAGTTCATTTTTTCCACAGAAATCACAAAAAAACACATTCCCAGTAGAGTTTCCTCAATCCATTTTCCTACCTAATCACTTCCAGTAGAGCCAAGAAACTACTCTTTTCTTTTGTGCCTTCCAGACAGCTTACCTGAATGACTGAGAGCTGTTGTGTTGGGGATGCAGGCAGAGATAAGACACAGAGTTAGACCATATCTTTATTGACTTGCTTCATTTGGAAGCTGTCCACTAATCATTCACGCTGCGTTGGTCATCGCTCCTTCCTTAATTGTTTGTACATGTCGCTATCATCAGCTTCAGATCCAGCGCCCAGGCTATTCTGGATGCCATTATCAACCCTTTGCATGAAATCTGAAGAGATGAATAAACTGTTTCCAGTGTAGTCCATACTAGACAGTGGCAGCTCCAGTAGGAATCTTCCTCTTTCTGTTCTTTGATGAACTAAGCCTAGAGTAAGGCCCTGTTAAACTGCAGCAGACTGAACCTAGTTCCAGAACCATGTAAGTGATTCCTGGTGATGATAGAGGGAAGATCCCACGCGTATTTCTGCCTTGATCAACCTAGTTGTGAGAGAAAAATTCCCTTCCAATTAAAAAAAGCCTTTACCATTAAAACTGGCCTTTAGGGATCCCAGGCCCCTGAGGCCAGAGGGAAGTTCTGGAACAAGACTTATCCTTGATGGAGGAGGACCAGGATAGAAAGCATTTAAACAAACTGGAGAGGTGGGACTTTTCAGCTGGGAGAAGGCTCAGGAGAGATCTTCTCGAGGTGTGTAAATACCTGATGTGAGAGAACGAAGATGAGGGACCCAGACTCTTCTCAGTGGTGCCTACTGACAGGACAAGAGAAAATGAACACAAGAAATTCCATCTGGACACAAGAAAATTATTTTTTACTGTGAGGACGGTCAAACACTGGAATAGGCTGTCCAGATAGGTTGTGGAGTCACCAGCCTTGGAGATATTAAAAACCTGGCTGGACAAGCTCCTGGACTGTTGGTTTTATCTGATTGTGCTTGAGCACAGGAATTGGATTAGATGATCTCAAGAGATTCCTTACAATCTAAATGTTTCCATATATATGTCAAAATATTACTATTTTCTATTTGTGTTACAAATTAGACTGAGCAAACATTTGTAGTGCACACAAACCATTCAATGAATTTATACAAGATTTGATCCAGCAATAGTTTCTAATAGACATGATAAAGTGGTTTTACATAGAAGCCACCAAGGAGGACAAATTAGCTTGCTTTGTGCTGCCCAAATGACCCTGCTTCTCAAATTAGTTCATATACAGCCTTCTTTCACTATAATTGGTAGAGTAGATCCATCTTTAATTTTTGTGACTACTTTTATTGTGCTTTAGGACCCCTGCTTACCAATTTTAGCAGAGCTCCCTATGGTGTAAGCAAGGCCAGACTTTGACTTGTGAATCTCATCACAGATGGTGAAAGGGCTGGGTCTCCACTTTAGGTGTGTATTGACATCCACACAAAGTGAACATTCACTTGTAAATTACCAGCAGCACCAAATGCCAGTGCTTCAAGTACCAAGCTAAATTATCCATGCTAGATGTAGGGTACATGAAAATCTAGCTTGAGTGCTTGTTTATTGAAAAAACAGTAGTGATGAATTTGACATATGATTTCAAACAACTTCACTAAATCCATGAACCTTGAAAACTCATCATTTTAAATTGGACTTCTTTTAGTTTAGCTGAAGTTGCCTAGGAATCAAATTTAAATAAGGCAATTCTAAACAAAAATAAATCCTTCTATACATGGAATCTGTACTATTTTAACTAATACTGTTTTAAATTGGTGTAAACTCATGTTCTGCACATAAACCAGCCAAGCACTGGGGAAGAAAACTAGCAAAGACTATGAATCCTTTTATATGTAAAGGAGAAGCAGTGTGGAACATGCTCAGTAGTATTTGGTTGGGCAGTCATTTACATTTGTTAATTAGTTCCTTCATGCAAACTAGATGTTTTGTTAATGGCATACAAAGTTGGCAGTTTGTTTCTGGCTGTCACAATGAATCAAAAGCTGAAAAATACTAGGTTGTTGGGGTTTTTTTTAATAAAGTGTCATTTAAAGAATATTTGACTTAGGTCAATTTTATTTGTGCATGAGGAGCTTTAGATATAAGAACACATATATCTATGCCTTCAAAAAGAGAGCAAGGTATGAAAAATAACAGGGAAAATAGGGGCCCAAACCCTGGAGTCCCTTACAATAGAATTATTTGTGCAAACAGACAGAGTCCTTGTACAAACATGACTGTCCTTATTGAGACAGTGAACTGATTCCCAGCTGTAGGTATTTATTAGAACTAGGTCATAAATTGTGGATGCAGTGGTAAAGCCATTGCCAGACCAAAAAGCATCAGACTCTGCTTCAGATGCCCCACATATGACGGACCAGTGGAGGATTCTTCCATTCCATCTAGGTTAAGCTCTGCCTTTACCTGGGGCCTATTGCTTTGATGCTCCATACACGACCCTGGACGTCAAACTCACCGAGGCTGTCAGAGAAGGAAAAAAAAAATAGATGATAGTAGTATAGGCTCCCCAGTCTAAGTAGCTGTGATTCCCCAACAAGAGATTTCCAGTCCACAAAAGCATGAGACAAATCTAAAAGCAGACAGAAATTTTAAGAAAATATTTTTATATTTACATGATATTACTCAACAATCCTGTTCCAAAATATAGGCCAAACATAACTTTATCCCTTGCTGTGGCTGGACAGCTCTTGACCCCAGAGCAGGAAGCTCTGGAGTATATGGTGCAGCAATGTCTAAGCTGGTTCCCCTTTTGGGCTCAGAAAGCAGGGAAGACGATTTTTGAGATTCTTTGAGTTTAAAGTCCCATTCTCAACACTTGCAACAAGCTTTGCTGTTTCCTAATTTGGTCCAAAATGTCTCTGGACCCTAGTTGGCACTGTTGCGTTAAAGGGTAATGAAGTTTGGCAGAAGATAAACCCCCTTGCATTCCAGCTTGTCCTCAGATATCAGAGGGGCTGGGAGCTGCGAGGCTTAGATTCTGGCTGATGCCCAATTCAGCACTATAAGTCCAGTTGCGTTCAATATATTGAACTATGATTACGGATGCACAAATAGTGCACTGTACTTTCAATTTAGTCACGTTCAATGAACTATCACGGCCAGACTTAAGGAGTTTGGTTGTGTTCAATGAACTATCATGGCTAGATTTTAATGAATAGTACAGTTTATTAAAGCAACAGGAGTACAGGTTCTTTTGGATTGCCAGTGATAAATAAACTGTCTGCAAAGCACATGCAAATAATAATACAGTCAACTACAAGCACACTAAATTTTGGAAAAAATCTATAGAGATTTCTAAGTTTCCCAGGGAAGCACTCAGTATAACCAAGGGTTCGAATCTTACCCCAAAGGTGTCCCTATGGAGGGAAAGAGAGATTCAGCCTGTCGACTGATCTCACAAGTCAGCGATGAGCTCCCAACTTGTCTATGATGATGTCTTCCCTCATATTCCTCCCCTCTTAAGCCCTTTTATATTTTCTTATTTTTAGGTGGAGCTTGAGTGACTCTAGTCATACATAACTTTATTATGATTGGTGTAAAACTCCTCGCTTTACTTTTAAAGGTATATACTAGAGAAAATTTAGAGTGCATGCTCAGTGAGGAGTGGTCACACCTTGAGGGTGGGTAGCTTTTGGGATGGAGGTGTGTTTTTGTGTTATAATGAAATTATAATAAGCAAAGTTCTGTGTCAGTACTCCAGAACTGGGCACTTGTGATGTAAATCAGAAGTAGGGCAGTAGCTTGACAGAACCCCCATTATTTCACCTCCTTGCTTCAGTGGATTTGATGCAGGGACCTTCCATTCTTGTTCCAGCAGTTCCAGTTCCCCATCCCTGCAGTGATATCACAGACCCTGGCTGCAGTGTCTCCACTCTGCTCCATCGTCTGTGTTGCTCCTCAGAGTCAGTGTACCAAGCTACGCAGTGCTGCTAACATCTAAGGTTGCAGGTTATGTCACTTAGGGAATTATTATGGAACAGATTCCTTGCATATCCACTGCATTCTACCGTGGAGGTTTACCTTCCCTTAAGAGCAGGGGGGACACTTATCAATAAGTCACCTCCAGCAATCATTCCACAGGCACACTGGAGATAACCAGCAGGTTTTATTTAACCCAGAGATCTGTACAAAGTCCTATCATGCAATATAGATATGTCCATAGGAGTCTCAGGGTGTACATGCATAAAAAGGGAAAAAAAGTAGTGCATAAGGAGGTGATTGGTGACAGCCAACATGGCTTCACTAAAGGCAAATCATGCGTGACAGATTTGGTGGTCTTTTACAATGGGGTTACAGCTTTGGTGGACAAGGGAAGAGACACTGACATCATCTACCTGGACTTGTGCAAAGCATTTGACACTGGCCTGCACAACGTCCTTCTCTTTACATTGGAGAGATGTGGAGTTGATGGATGGACCACTCGGTGGATAAGGAATTGGTTGGATGGTTGCACTCAAAGTGTCAAGGTCAATGGCTTGATGCCCAAGTGGAGAGCAGTGACCAGTGGCGTTCCTCAGGGGTCAGGATTGGGACCAGCACTGTTTAACACATTTGTCAGCGACATGGACAGTGGGATTGAGCGCACCCTCAGCAAGTTTGCCAACGACACCAAGCTGAGTGGTGCGGTCAACACACTGGAGGGAAGGGATGCCATCCAGAGGGACCTGGACAGGCTGGAGAGGTGGCCCTGTGCAAACCTTCAACAAGGCCAAGTGCAAGGTCCTGCACATGGGTTGGGGCAGTCCCAAACATGGATGCAGGCTGTGTGATGAGTGGATTGAGAGCAGCCCTGCCGAGAGGGACTTGGGAGTATTAATGGATTAAAAACTGAATATGAGCCAGCAATGTGCACTCACAGCCCAGAAAGCCAACCGTATCCTGGGTCAGTAGGTCGAGGGAGGTGATTCTGCCCTTCCACTCCACTTTCATGAGACCCCCTCAGAGTGCTGTGTTCAGCTCTGGAGGCTCCAATGTAAGAAGGACACGGACCTGTTAAAGCGTGTCCAGAGGAGGGCCACAAAGATGACCAGGGGGGCTGGAGCACCTCTCCTATGAAGACAGGCTGAGAGAGTTGGGGTTGTTCAGCCTGGAGAAGAGAAGGCTCCAGGGGGACCTTCCAGCAGCCTTCCAGTACCTAAAGGGGGCCTACAAGAAAGCTGGAGAGGGACTTTTTACAAGGGCATGGAGTGATAGGACAGGAGGTAATGGCTTTAATCTGAAAGAGGGTACATTTAGATTAGATGTAAGGAGGAAATTCTTCACTGTGAGGGTGGTGAGGCACTGGAACATGTTGCCCAGAGAAGTTGTGGCTGCCCCATCCCTGGCAGCGTTCAAGGCCAGGTTGGATGGGGCTTGGAGCAACCTGGTATAGTGGAAGGTGTCCCTGCCCATGGCAGGGGGGTTGGAACTAGGTGATCTTTAAAGGTCCCTTCCAGCCCAAACCATTCTATGATTCTATAATTATTGCCACTGAAAACCTTCAGTAGTCAAATCAGCTTCTCTCTTGAAAGATTCACTTTCAAATAGCAAAATGTTTTGGAAATGTTTTCCTTGCTTTCTGTATTTCTGTAGTGTACACTTTGGTGATGATTCATTTTCTTCAACTAGCTGATAGAATTGCTTTCAAAGGAATCAAATTGCTTGCTATTATTTAATTTAAAGGGGAAGGAAGTTACCTTTCTGCTCACAGGTCTTTTACTACTGGATATTTAAGAAAAGCAATAAATGTTCTGATACCCGCAACAAAATCTGGAGACTGGCAAACCTGACTCATTGGCAGGTAATTTATCGATGCAGTTTTCATGGTTTTCAGTGGTGCTTAGGTAAAGACATGCCAGTTAAATACTTACTGGCCAATACGTCTGTGTACGGTGCTATCTGATGTTATCACCATTTTAAAAATGGTATGAGAATGCTTACCAGGGGTTGTATGATAATACCACATGCTATGGGCAGTAGTGAGATTATGAAAGCTTTGGTGTTGTCATTTCTTGACTTCTCTAATGTGAGAAAATGTAGTTGAAGAGCACACTTTCATGTCTGTAGGAACAGGGCCTTTTCTTCCAAGCCAAGCCCCAATCTTTCCGACGGTAGCAATATGCGTCTAACTGCAACTCCTCGTCCACTCTCACAAACTTTCATAAGCAGAGGGGACTGGAGGTTTCCAGACAGGTTTCACTGCCTGATACAAATTCAGCTAAGTCACTCCTGGAGAAATGTTTTGGCTGAGAACTGTGGTGACATGACCCTCTCCTCTGGAAGAATTAGAAGTAAAATGGAATAAGTCATATTTTTCTATATAAAGGTGATGTATGCAACAAAGGATGCATTTTCAAATCTTATAGCCAAGCTTTGTATTTGCCATAGCTGTCAGTTCACTAAAGTTTGGAAATCAAGAACAAATAACAGTTATATTAATAGGGGAACTCTGTAACATGGTGATCAGGTTTAAACAGCATTTTCAAGGGTGAGTCAGACTAGAGAGTGAAAACTGGATAGCTTTTGAATTATTCTGCTATTATTGTGCTAGCATCATGTTCTTGACACTATCACTGAACAAACTTGCTTTGTGGTTTCTGTGTGAGTTATTGCTATGGGCCAGCGATGGGCCAGCTTCTTCTTGCTACTAAAGAAATTGCCATGAAATTTCTTCCTGATGCCAAACACAGCAGAAGTTTACACACTGATTTAAACTGATAAAGGACTTGAGCCACTAAGCATTGAGTAAGTGATCCAACTGAATCGCCTCTTTCCTTTCCAGTGTGCTGTCACATTAGTCTGCCAGTTTTCTGTTGCTCCTAATTATTGTTCATCTCCAGTGATGATGTAATATAACCCTGCTGAACGAGGTTTCAACTTTCTTTACTCTTTTTATATTTAATTTAATGAGACTTACCCAATGGCTTTTCTTGCTTCTTTGGGTACACATACGTGTGACTGAAGACCTTAAATGTGACAAGATGGTGCCTAAAACCACTGTTTCAAATGTCACTGAAATTTTTGTAATTGTGTTATGCCCATGGGTGCATTGTGCTCACTCCCTCTGCTCACCCTATGACTTGCATGGTGCCTCCCTGCCCTGTAGGTCTTAAATTACAAGCCAATTTCCAAATGACAGACCTGCTTCAGCTACATGAAGACTCAGTGCTATCAGCTGAAATTCAGACACGAGATGCAGCAGAGATCTGTCAGGCTTTTGACAGATCAAAATGGTTTCAATGGTTTTGAGCCATTTCTTAGCAGCACACTGAACTGCCGTCCTCCGTTCGCTGTCTGCACGGGAGGCCATCAGAATGCCTCAGGAGTCGGTGCCAGACCGCTCCATCCTCTCCCCTTCCAGCCGGACCCCCAACGCAGACAGCCTTTCACCCTATTGACTGGAGGCTTCTGCCTCTGGGGCTCAGAGGGGACAAAAGTCACTATTCCAGGAGAGTTATATATGCTCCTCAGGTTCAATGTAGCAGTGAAATTCCTCAGCTACGTATGGAACTAAGGGCAGCTTTTGAAGCTGGAACTTCCAGCAGCTTCATGTCCCTGATCGTCTTCCAAATCTTTGTCCTCTTAGTTCTGCTGGCTCCCTGCCTCTACCTGTTACCACCTGATGTAGGCATTTCAAAAATGCAGTGTGGAAAACCAGTGCAGTGCACTAATAAATTTGGCTATATTTAACTTTGAACTTACCTCTTTTGACAACATGTTGCAACTAGTGTTATTGCTGTACTTTGGCTGCAGAAACACAGAGCCACAGAGTTAGAACAGGTTTAACCTCCCAGTTACTCACCACCTGCTGGATTTACAGAGAAAGCCTGTCATTAGGGATGTCTTAGCTACCCAGCTCACAGCAGAAAGGGGTTTGTGTACAATGCGTCTTAGTCCCAGCACTGAGCCGAGCATAATACCTGGACTCGGAGGATCCCTGTTGACTTGATGGAATGACTAAGTTCTTTAATGATTCTGAATTCGATTTTCTTTCCATTCATATTCTAGAAAATTGTGGTATTACTAAGAAAGTTAAAATATTGGTTTGGAGCACTGAAACTGTTTTATTTCTGGACAGAAAAAAAATATTTCTTTTATTAAATAGATAGGAGATACACTGTAAAGTTGCAGTTTTCCAGCAGAGGACAAAAGCATCTGGTATAATGCCACCTACACATGTTCTTTTGCCCTGCTGTTTGCTCGTAACAGGACTAGGGCAGAGTATTATAAAGTGCATTTGATTTCTGCATTTGTCTGTTCTGCAACCTGCTGGTTTTCTGCAGTGTTCACTGCAGGAGACTGACAACGGGAAGATCCTATGTTTAAGATAATGTCTCAAGCAAGCACTGTACTTTCTCAACTTTTATTTAAAAACTAAACAAGGTATAACTGCAGCCAACAGGTCTGTACTCTGAAGAGAATCTATATTTATGGAGCCAGTAATTATCTTACCAAATAATGCAATTTTTCATCTTAAAAAGCAATTTCTAGGAAGCAGCATTAACAAAACAGCAAGGAAAAAAACTAACCAGCCAACCAAAATAAAAAAAAAAACCAACCCAAAATATTCTTGCCCTGGTTATCTTTGTGCTTGAGTTTCTGTATGGAAGCTGTAACTGATGATTGTAATTGTAAATGTTCATCATAAAGCCTTTCCAAAGAAAAGCATGTTTAGCTACCTGTTGTCTCACTAGTAAAGAAAAGATATTATTTGGAATTTAGGTGCCCATGTTCCTTACTGATCTGAACTGCTTATTCTGGACACACCTTCTCCAAAAGCAAGAATTTTTAAAATGGGTAATTCAGTACTGAGTAGGACTCAATAGTACCTCATTGCAGGTGTCATATCTGGAAAGAAAATGTGGCAAGAGTATTGTTTGGCACAATTTATATGTGTGTATGTGTGTGTATATATATATATAGGTTTCATTCAAAGTTGGCTTAAGTGAGTCAGAAAAATAGAATGAAATTATAAAATGGAGGGGGCTATATTGAAAACTCACAATACAAGATTTCTGGCTTTTGTAGCCTGTTTATTTTAAAAACTTGGGTTCACAAGATCCTAAATGTAGACATGTAGCAATTTTACCAGGTCTGAGGCAACAGGTTAATACTCAAATTTACTCAACAGCTGCAGTTCTCAGAAACAAAATGATACAGCCCAGAATTAGGTAATATTAGCCACAGAAAAAAACACCCTCAATGTCAATCTGAAATGGTGGGAAAGCTTGACTGCAACCTTGATGTTAAGTGATAGATGAGAGTCACTAGGTATGGCACTGCTACTAAAGTGGAAATTAAAATTCTTTTTTGGTGCACTTCAGCTATTAACACTAAGAAGAAACCTTGATTTCCGAATGATACCTGCAGGTTACTTAGATTGAGAGGGGGAAGTAACAGAAAAAGTCTGTACTGGATTCTGTATCCTATACCAAGTTGTCATAAAAAAGGGAGTCATCAGACCCTTTTGTGAATGGGCATGTGCTGGTAGAATCAGCTCTGATGTTACCTGCGCCATACGGCAATCAGTGCTCGTGAGTCAGAAACGCTTACTGCACTGGTAAGTACCTCCAGCAGACCTGACTGGAAGAAACAGCATGTGCAGCAAGACAAAATAATGTGCAGATAACATCTACTGTATTTTGCTTTCATTTCTTTGAGACTGTATTTTTTTTCATTTAATTGTAAGTATTTAGTGAGAGTGCTTGATTGGCACCTGAGAAGAAGCCCTCTAATTTACAGTACATGTTTCTGCTGGGCTGTCAGTCCAATGAAGGCAGCTGTAGGGATTTGTCCCTTCAGCAAACTTTTTGGATGTCAGTGTTGCCCTGATAAATGTTTGTTGAAGGGGAAAAGTAAGTTTAAAAGAAGATGTGCAAAGCTGTGAGGATGGGGGAGGAGACATGTATGTGCCAAATAAATAGGAAAAACGGTCAAAAAAGCAATTCCTCCAAGTGAAGAAAAAAAAAACCCAAACCACCAAACCTTGAAATGCTGCTTCTGAGCTTCTTATTGAGCTGGTTGAGCAGCTGACTGTGCCTTTACTGTGACGTCCCTAAATGTTCTCTGTTCACCTGAAATCTCTAACAATCTTTTCTTTTAACAGAATTGAAAATGATAGGCTTGATGTTTACTTATCAGCTGACATTTCTATTACCTCTGTGTCTGACAGCTGTGAATGTGCTGCACTTCTGCAGACTAATGCTGTGCAAACACCTAGCCCGCTGTCCTGATGAGGAAAGAAAATCGGGCAGAGCAGCTCACATCATGGCTTTTTAATGCAGAAGGTTAATGGGTTATATGCATTCATAGGCTCACTAAGTATGGCCCTTTTGATATTCTTATACCCCTCCCAGAAAATCACAGCACTACAAAGTACAGGAATCCTAAAGCACAGTAAGGAGAGAAAATCCTGCAACATATATTTTTAGTAGCTTTAAATCTTCTTCACCAGAGCAAATTAAAGCAGTTAGATAGTCTTGTTACTGCTTCAGTGATAAATGGTAAAATATAAAGCTGTCCTTTAGAGAACATCAGGACACAGGAATGTTACGCCCTGGGATTATTTTCATGCAACAGAAGAATCCTTGTTTGTCTATGAGAAAAATAACTTATACCACTGCACTTCATAATAAAGTTACCACAGTCTATAAAGATTTCATCTGGTCGACAGTCAGGACTAAATTTTAAACATATTTTTCCTCATTTGAAATTATTTTCTTTTAAATGTTTTAGTTTGATTTCCTTTTCATTACTTTTTTTTTTTTTGGCCTCCTAATTTCTGTCCTATTTCAAAAACATAGTGCTAAATTGTTCTGAGAGCAAAGCTCCTAAATTTCACACAGAGGTTAATGGCAGTGATGTACTTTTTTGATTTCAGCCAAGGTTTTGTAATGTGCGTGTGTATGCAGATGCTTTCTTCTTGCAATCCAAGAGCACTGCTAAAATGCTAATGCAACTAATTCAAAATTTGAAAATACCACATTTCTGTTTTCCTATACATTATTAATATCGTCCATTTTTTCTCTTGTTTCTCATTCAAACACAGTTCCAGCAGGTGCCCAAAGCAGACCTGCAGCAATAAGAGGCTTTCCATGGATAGGAATGGACTAATCTAATCTCAGTGAGAACCTACTTGTTGTGTCCCTAGATCTTCACAGCAAAATACATTATCTTATATTTTATATATTAAACACTGAACTCAATATAGAATTATTACCTGCCATCCTGCATTTTCTTAACGTGTTCAACACCGAAGTACCTCAGCATTTTACCAAGATGCATTTTTTCACAGCTTCCTCAGGAGGCAAGGAGTCACGTACGGGGTGGAGTCTTGAAATGTATTGGCTGTGAGTAGAGTAGGGGATATCATGGAAAATAGAATAATCTTTGCATTTATTTCTGTAGATGGAAAAAAATGTGAGTAGAAGTAACTAGAAGTAACAACAATGTTTTTTCAGTTACGCTTTTTATATCATGGCTGATGCTGTAAGTTAGAAGTTATGATATCTATTAATACTATTTAAAAAATTGCCTGAAATAGGGTTTTCTTTGAAGATTGGTACAGTGCTGGATCTTTCTATAAGCTTTGTATATCTTTGCATATCTCCAAGGCTTTTCCAAAACTCTTAGTATTCAGTACATTCATTTAGTATTTCCTATACATATACTATACGCTATTTACTATACAATAGAATAAGTAGTCTCCAGATATACTCATCTGTACACAGTTAAACTTCCCAAACATCCCATTGCTTCTTTAATTTCAATAGCTTTTTCCACATTTTCTTTTTAACTCAAGCAACATTTCCTTTTTAGCTTTTTGAAAAAGACTTAGGTTAGAAGGAATAACAAAGGCATAAAAGGAGTCACCAAAAATACATTTATTCTTGAAATTTGAAAAATATCTGTATCTTTTTGCATGAAGAATGAGTGGTATAATATTCCTTGAACTCTGATATCCAGTGAAATCAAGGGTTATCACAAGCCAGGCTAGGGGGCTTGCTGGTAGTTGCTATCACCTTCCCATGCTTTCTTCTGCAGTGGAATAACTGCTGAGGCAACCCCTGTATTAAATATGTTAATTTCAGCTCTGTGCAATCACTTTGACCTGCAGGAGGTGAATCATTCAGCTATTTATCTGCTAATCAATTCTGACATCTTCCAAGAACAGGCATAATTAATCACACCTCCCTTGGTTTTGTGTTTTCATAAACAACATTGTTCTGCTGTCAAGATCTCTTGGTTCGATATAGTTGGGAGCATGCCACCTGTGATTCAAGACTGCTTTCTTTCATGACAAAACATCATGTTGATAAAATAACCCTTTTATTCTAATTTAATTGTACTATAGTTTTGTTTAAGATGATACCTATTTTGGCTTCTGCTGAAGAGTAATAAAATACACTAATTCTGTGGAATGAAAAAGCATCACAAATACTGACTCATTCGGCTGTATGACCTAACACTGGACACAGGAATAGGTTTTGCCACACTGCTTAATCTTCCATTCATGTTTATTATCCTGTGGTTAGTTTGGATAATGGAGTCTACTAACTGTGCCTATGCTTCAGTGTTATACATCATTGTTCTGGGAATGGTGATCTGCCTCTTCTTTTTATTCTAAATTCTGGTTCCAGAAAGCATTACCTGAGATCTTCCATGTATTTCTAGAGGCAGATATATTTCAGGTGGTTTTGGTGATTTTCCTAGCACTCTTCCTCCATATTTGCCACCACATCCCATTAGATATATCCAGCTGCATTTTCAGAACATCACATATTGTTTGATGTTGCATGAGGTATACAGATTCCATAATTTCCTCCCAGCACATTACATTTCAGTACCCCAGGTGCATCTGATCTTAAAAGACTTATGTAAGTCCTCTCTTACAAGCACTACGTGGTAGCAAATCCTGAACAGAAGTGAGGATGGTGAGAGATCATCAGACTGGCTCTCTCAAATGTCACTAATGGACTGTTTCAGCTGTCAAGCTGAATAGGTCTCAGACCTCTTAGCAACCAGTTTCCTGTATTCCACTGAAACAGACCACTTACACATTCTCTGCGGTGGCGAAGTCCAGCATCAAAACTAACCTGGGTTAACGATTTCCTTACAACCTTCAGCACAAAAGGTCTTAAGACACTTCGCATGTCGCAGGGTAAAAATACACACATGCAGGCAGGACTTGTGCAACAGATGATGCTACCCATACCCAGACTTTCTTCACAGTAACCTCTTTACATGTCCATGTAATGGGAAAAGCTGCAGGCTGATAATGCACCTGTGAATAAAAAGAAGTATATAATAATCATCTCACCAACTTAATTGTCTAAGTCACATTGAGATCTTAGTTGCCAATATGGTGCCCCTCTACATCTCTTGATACCTAAGCAAATTTGAAAATAAGTCTTCTAAGTTTCAAATTCTTCCTGCTCTAATTAATATGAGCCCAAGCTGTTTCAGGATTTTCCCCCGCTTTTCAAAAGAGAGCATACAGAGGTCATTTAAGTTGTTCACTTACCAAATCATTCCTGCAAAGCATGAGCAGTTAAGAAAATACAAATTCCCCAAATCCATTTTATAAATTTACTGGATATGTACTGAAAATAATAGAGATAAAGAGAAAAATCAAACAGAGAAATTGTCAAACTATTCTCAGGGTTTCAGTGTGGTATTTAGTTGTTCTATGCTGAAGAAAATGCAACTTCAGAATACCAAAAAGAATGGTATAAACATCAACTGAACAGTTAAGCTCTCTCCTAGCACCACGGAGCAATTGTAGCACAGGGATACATTCTTCAAATTGTAGAACATCTTGGTTAATAAGTGAAAACACCTACATGTAGGTATGGCTAAGAAAAAGGATGTGAAATACAGAGCAGAAATCAATCATCACATCTGTTTTAAGTTTCACTCAAGGATCCAACAATTTTAGCCAATATTAGTTTTTAATGTTGAAAATTAGGACAAATAGCTGGATCCCAGAATAAAGTTATATTTTGCCTCTACTTTAAAATACCTGACAATCAGATACTTGAACAGAATGAAGGCCAGATACAAAAAAAGCACCAAGACAACCAGAAGAGAACAAGCACAGAAGTCTAAGATTCAAGAGATATCTAAATTAATAGGTATCACCTATGATTTTCTTTAAGCATCTGCCTCTCTATATGGCTACATTTGCTACAACATTCTCTTTGAACAAATCAAAACTTCTACTCACAGGAGAGTTCCTTAGTTGTTGAGCTAAGTGGAGTGGCACTTTCCACCCTGTCAGGTGAAGCTGATGCCCCTCTAATCCTGACCTGGATCTGGGGAATCCTGGGCTCTGATCCCCAGGACTCCCTATTCCACTGGACATAGGCAAGATCACTCATTGCAGACCTTGATATTTAGGTTCCCTTCACTTTTCCTCTTCTAGTCTTCTTTCTTAGCCTACTAAACTTCTTATTCTGCACTTCCTGGTTAAAATACTTTATTAGGAATACTGGCAACAGCCCAAGCCTTACACAGCATTTAGTGCCAGAAGATACAACATGGAATACTTATAAGGCTGAGGGTATATTAAATCTAGGTCTGAGGATATATTAAATCTAGGTCTCCCATTTGCTGTTTAAAAGCTGTAAACATCAATAACTGCATTTTAAAAGAAAGAAGCAACTCCAGTTCGTTCTCTAAATGAATAGCTCTAGCTATGTACCTTCAGGTTTCAAGCCCCAGGCAAGGGAGAAATCTATCTGCAGCCTTGCCTCCATTACCTCATTTCCAGAGAAGATGGAATTTCAGAAATACCCCAGGCTTAACATTTCCCCTTTGCCTTGTTTCTAAGAATGTTCTCACTCAGCGGCTCCTAAATGTCTTCTCAGGCATGCAACTCCCTTCAGGCACTGCAGAAGGAGCTTAGGAACCCAATCCTAGATTTTGGATTCCTTTGTGATACTCAAAGGAGTCTAATTTAGAGGCTCCTTTCACTTTATCACATATTGTACCTCTGATAGGTATATGCATCTAAAGATAGACCCTGTTGCCAGATATAATATAGACCCAAGTAAATCCTATTCTGTCTAAATAGCAATGGTGTATCAACTATGTCCACAAAAAAGTGCAGTTTGGCAATTTAAATATTGAGCGATTTATTTACTAATGTAACACAAAATGATCAGCTGCAGAAATAGATTATTCCTGTGCCCTTCGCCTGTAAACAATCTTAAAATAAAAATCAACTGCTTCAGGAAGTGTGATGCAGAGGAGACACAAATCCTGCAGAAATGCTTGAGAAAGCTATCGTTTTTCATTACATTCAGCCCATGGGTTGCAGGTAATGGAGACCGACCAGCTGCATCCATCACTTTGTGGTACAGGTCTGAATGATGGTGACTCATGAGATCTGACAAAAGGTCATTACAAAAGAAAGCATTGATTGTAACTTTAGCAAAAAATAATTTGAGAATAAGATCTATGTATGCAGACTCAAATGTGTGATTATTGCTAGTGGACTGTCCTGAATTTAGCATAGTGAATGCATGACTAGATAGATGTATAAATTGGAAGAAAACCACAGGGATTCAGGTCCTAATTCAAGCAGTATGTACAGTCGTCAAAAATTCCCATCAATTTCATAGGGATTTAAAACCCTATGTAATTTTGAGGCTCTATGTTGCAGCAAATACCAGTTCCTAACTTCTGCATTGTTCCATCCAATACTGATAACATCTAATTAGATAACATCTAATTTGGCATATCCTTAGATCTCCTACATTGCTGTCAATAGTAGTTATGTCTTAGCAGGAGTGTGTAGTAAAGAAAAAAAATCAGCATTTCTCCCAGATATATGTCTCTACAACAACTATAAGGAGGCTAATTCTAGTTTGTCTTTGAAATTTAAGCAACTTTCAGACCAACTAGCTATGGAAATAAGTATTTGTGGTCATTCTGCTTGCAGGCAAGTCCATCTGCAAACCCTTCCTTCTCCACAGTAACTTTTGAGACTGTTGACTGGTTTCCATATTAATTGATACAAAAATAATGATCTCAAAGGTAAGACACTATGTGTTTCAGAAAACAGGGAAGAAGGTAGAAATGTTTATTAATGCTTTTCCTAAAAGAAAGGCTAAAACATGACCCTTCAAACATGACTACATACCTGGCATCAACATGTGATTTATAAATGTCTCATGAAAGGAACATGACATGATACAAAGTCACAAAGCATGAGGCAGAAATCTGTGGAAAATCCACCAATTTCAAGGTTTTCTTATTGAAAATTTATGATCTACTCCACTCCAATGCAAACTTCATAACTGAAATTAATTCTGAAAGTAAAAATGTAATTGAGCATAGCAGTTGTACTTCACAAATAGGTCTCCCATCATGCAGATTCTATGTTACTCCTCTGAAAAATCAAATTGGTGTTTGCTTTCTGCTTACTTTGATAGTGGAGTAGGAACTCTACTGTCTCTTGTGCAGCTAATGTTAAAATAGTGCCATACACATACTGCTAATGCAGGCTGCAGACACATCGGGCAATGTATGTACCACCACTTACTTGCTGTCTTTTAACATTTATGTGGGATGAGTACACTGACAATTTTGGGGCAGAGCTTTCATAAAGACTGCACTCAAGTAAAAAAGGTGGCTGTATGAGCAATCGTATTTCAGCCAGAATTTTTTGTTTCTCCTGCAATGCTTGCTGTTTATTGGCATACTGGAAGTTAAATATCCAGTTACGTAAGTTATTATTGGCAATAATACAGAAATAACTACTACAATAGCTAATGCCTTCTAAGTACATACTGTAAATAGGAGTGAAAATGAGTACATTGATAACTACAGACAGCTTTGCCTGTAGGATCGAGCTTTCTACAGTAAAGAAATGGACAACCCACTTGCCATGCACACAGAATCATCCTATGAGTTCAGTTTGCCCTCAGCTTCTGGACAGACACTTTCAAAAGTTGCAGCGTTACAGCATGATGACAGCAGCAGTGAAATCTCTATGGAAACCCATGGAGTTTGCTTGGGTAATGCAGAAAGCCCATTAATAGATGAAGCTTTTAATTTTCTGGAGAGGAACATGCAGAAGCAGTGAGCCCTCCACCCCTGGAAATGTTGAGTAAAAATTCTACCCTGGGATTTCTCCATTTATGAATATTGGCATCTGAGATTATGTCTCCAAGTAACAGCATTTCCTCTGTACGTGATTTACTCAAACTGGGAAGACTTTTTTATTAGTTTGCATTTTAATTCTTTTTCTTCTCAGGATAAATATCTGTCAGAGCACAGCAACACACAAAATAAGAGTTTTCATCATGTAAATTCACTGTTTTACTCTGTATACTTGAATTGGCCCTTTAGGTCTAGTAACACGTTTGGGAAGAAATGATGGGGTAAAGCAAAAAAAATCAAGAAAGTTGAGGCTGTAACTGTGTAAAGCTGTGCATCTTCTGTAATTATTTACCCCTACATAATAGTGACATAAACAACCTGTTCCTTGGAAATTTCTATCCATTCATATGATGACAACATTTTTCACTCAGTTTGCCAAAACTTTTACCAGAAAATATTGTGTAGGCCTAAAGACTGAAAAAATCAGATTCCCTTTGCAATTCTGCCACAAACTTTGTGGATAATCCTAAGAAGTAGTTTTACTTTTCCCATTTACCCATCTATGAAATATAAATATAATTGTTTTCATAAATGCTAGCATGGCTGAACATTTGTTTGCTCATATATGGGCAGTACTTGTATTCTTTGGATGGAAAGAACAGAGCAAGAGTTATAATATCATTACTGCATAATAGCAGGAAAACTGCTAACTGATGTGCGAAACCTGATACTTCAACAGTCTACAACTAGGTAGAAAATTTGTGCCTGAATTGCCACGTCCAAGTCAGAAACCTCATTTACTATATTGTCTCCTATGCTTTTGTAATCTCTTAGACTTCTGACTCATCTTGTTTTATTTGTAGTACTTTTTTTTTTTTTTTTAATTTAGAGGCCTAAATTATGACCCCAGAACTTGGGCCAGGCAGCTCCCTGATGCGCAAAGGTACAGCTGGAAGGGAGGTTCAGGCATCCAAGTGCACTGAGGTCATCACCTACGTCCTGATAGAGGCAGAGTGCCCACTCACAGTAAGTGGATGGGAGAAACTGGGTAACGGCAAATCTTTTAACCACAGCTGCCTTCTGATCTCCTTCTGAGAGTTAGTTTAGCCAAAACAGTTCTGCAGCATCCAGTTCTCTGTCGCTTTTAGTTAAACACAAATATGGATTTTCTGTGGTTAAAATTTGGGTAGGCTATTAACAGAAGCAGATGTGTAATTTGTGCAGCAGTACCTTGAATTTACATCAGAAGTACGTGGACTGTGCATGCCTAATGAATAACTGCAACAATAATGTTGTATCTGACCATACAGTTGATTTGTGTACTCTGGTGGTTGTGCTTTCAAACTAAGCATGCTAATGAAAGGATGGGCTATGAAATCACATGCAAACAATATGTTACAATTTGGCTCACAAGGATGCAAGTGTGCATGCAAGTACACTATTATAAAAGCATTATTAGAAAATATGGGTGATAATTCTTGTGTAAGCATGCATATATAAATTCCCTGCTTTAAGATGTGTAGGATGAGTAATCAGACAGTATTTTTCTGGATGATTGTTGCATTACAGATTGATATTACATCATCGCTGCTCCCACTCAGTAGCAAGAGTTGACGGTGTTTACCACTGGAATGAATACGAAGTTGGGGTTTTTTTAAATACTTACCATAGGTGGTTTGCTATACATGGCACTACCTATCACAATTTAAAAATTTGAACACTATGAAAGTAACCAAAACACAAAAAATATGTCTAAGTAGTTCATAAAAAGCTTGTCATTTCTTTAATGTACAATGATATGTTTAATGAAGAATACTTTGAAAGAATGGTGGATCAATTCTCCCCACTTACCTTGCAGCGATATGATTCCCAGGGTATATACAATAGAATACCTACTCTAATCAAAATAAGCCATTAAATCTATCTCCCTGTTCCAAAGCAACATCAATTACTAAGTTATTCAAAACAGTTTTCTCTGAATTATTCTTTAAAAAAACGTTCTCAGAAGGAAATTCCATGATCCCTACTAAGCAGTACATTCTATTGCTTAGAAAACATTTGTTACTTTCTAGCTGGACATCTGCTAGTCTACACATAAATAATGCTATTTGTTTATATTGAGTCGGAACACACCTTTTTGGCAATTCTAACCCATTTTGGTATCTTACCCCTGGTGGATTTGCAGAACAACTTATTTCCTTTCAACACATAAAAAGTTTCTACAAACTTTGCAGTACGTTAGAATAGGAGAGATTTTGCCTATGGTTCACTAGTTGCCCCAGTGAAGCTCTTGCTCCCACCTCCGCAGTCCTCAGCAGCACCCATCCTGTCTCTAACCCCCATGTCCTCCACACTCCACCGGTTTCCAAGTACGCAGGGTACCACATGTTGATGCTGAGACCTTGGCTCCTTTATGACTCATTTACAAGTGCCACAGCTCTTCTGTGCCTTAGCTCTGAGCCCAGTGTGTGACACAACTACTCTTCCGCTCCCCCTTACTATGGCTCTGAGTCTTGCCACAGTTTTCTCATCTCAAGACTGAAAAGCCCCAGTGCATATTTTTCCTTTGTGTTAAAAATCAGATTAATCCTGCTTCTCTCTACTGAGCTTTTTTACTAGTCCACAGCTTTCCTGCAATGGGGTAGCTAAAACCAGAGCAGACACTTCAGGTGAGATCCAATAAAGGAGAGGAAAAAAAAAAATTCATGTGTCTTAAAGTGATGAGAGATGGTGGTATATCCCAGGTTAACGTACACATTTTTGCAAGAGCTTGGCTGGTTTTGACTGACATTCAGTATGGGACCCACTAAAACCCTCCTTCTGCTGGGCTGCAATCTCTTCTGTCACTCCCAACAGCATAAGGGCAGCATGATTAACCATGACACAGAAGACAACCAGCAACCCTATGGAAGACAGGCTTTTAGTATGAAGTCACGTCCAGCAGTCACTTTTTCTGTGATGCCCACAAGTAATGTATTAAGTATAAATTGTAAAATATTTACACAGAATTATTTTTTTTTCTGAATCTCTTTGTAGTTTTCTATTTTAACTTTTGAAAGAGATTTTTTGCCCTCCAAAACACTGAGCACTGGCTCAAGTTAACATGTAAACAAAATTTTTTCAGAGCGTCCTAAATCTAGAAACATAATCAATTTGAAGATACAAAGAACTATCATTGGAAGGCTAAATCCACGATCACTGATACTTATACATGTACTGTTTTCTATTTCTAAGACACTACGCAAATGCCAAGCTATAGGCAGAGCTTCCAGAATTCTTAATTATGCTGAAGACACTGCAAGGTTCAGTGTTTCTGAAGGTATCTAAATAGGATCAAGAAAATAACCAAAAAATACTGTGCTATGTTGATCAGCCTGCATCTGCTTTTTTAAAAATGTTTTTATAATTTAAAATAAACTTTAGAAAGATTGGGTTTTTAGCATACCTTGGCTTTTGTCAGTTGTATCAGTATTACATTTCAGTTTCTGTGTTATTATAACACAGAATCAGTAATCCTGTACAATAGACAACAGAAAAGTTCAGAAGAAAACACAAAGCCTGAGAGTTACTTCACAGTGAAGATAAAATTTACCTAGAAGTCAAATTAAATACTTCTGACATCTAATAGGCAACCTAGATGGCATACCAAACATTGGTGACATAATAAATAAGAAGAGGAAGGATAGCTCATAGAAGTGAGGTCAGAACTGAACAGAAAAAAAGGAAACTAAATGTGTACGTATCCACTGAAAAATTAAGTAGGCCAATAGCTTTGAGATAGTTGAACAACTAATGTACCCTCCACGCTTTTCACTAGAGCTACTTTTTATTATTTATTGAAAACAAAATTCCTAATGTTAACTTGTATAAAAATTTATAGTTTTTCAGTTTAGAGAATTATTTGACTTAGGATCATTAAACTAAAAGAAAAAATGAAATATTTTTTAAAATGTAAATTATATATGCTGTTACTGATTCTGATCACTGTTTTCTTTTTTTTTTTATTTAGCTCAAATATTATGGTAAAAGTTCCCTTATTAAAAACACAGGGGAAAAATGTGATCTCCTGTTTACTAAAAAAAAATTGCAAGTGACTTCTTGTCATACTGAATGCACTGTATTTAAAATAATCTGTTTTCTGTTTGATTTTTAGTCTTGAAATAGGCCTACCACTCTTATTTATATCAGAATGTTGAGATTCTGCTCAGAGTTTTATTGACCTGGTAATTAATTTGCCTGATGTTGTAAACCATTAGTTTATCACCTTTTTTGACAATAGAGTACAATATGCCCAGGAATCCTTAGTGAGATAGAGATACCATTTAAAGCAATTATATCGCACCTATTTCAGTGGCATTTCTATGGCTTGAATAATGCTGCTGTGAGAGTTTTGCAAATATTCAAAATTCTGATCTTCTCCTGATACTAGAAGAAACAAAGAAACGTAGACATTTTCTTTACATCTTTCTAAATTGACATCCATCATAAACAACTCCTTACACGTGTATTGAAATATATTTTATATCATCACCATTTGCTTCAGGGGTTATTCTTCAGTCTTCCCTCTAAGTAACATCATAGACCTCATCTAGTCTGTAATCTTTGCCAGTTTTTAACATTTTTTTTTTCTGTGTGGCATCTTTCCTCAAACAGTGTCTTTTAATGTGCCAAATTCATCCAAAGTAGAGCATGGCTACTACGAAGACAAATTGTGATTTGTGGAAGTAGTCGCTATCTGTACTACAGAATGAAGATGCAGGCAGATGGGGAAAGCAACTGCGGCTGCAAATTAAAGGGATTTGAGCCTCTGTGGCAAATTCTTAGTGTGTGGCAGAGCGGACTTGTGCCAACAGAGACATAAGAAAAATATTGGGAGAGTCTATTGCATGGCAGGAGATACAAAGAAGACCCTTACACAAATGCTGGCGAGATAGTGGCAGCCGTAATTTGGTGACCTGTTCTGAAGGGATCCTGATTTCTGTCCATGTGTCTTTTTTCCCAGCAGGACACAGGTGGAAGCATGTCTATTATCTCTGCCAGCTTCTGCTCCCTGGCCTTCTCAGTGAACACTGCAACGAGGATTCATCTATTTCTTCGCAGTATTGTCTACCCTTATGTCAATAAATTATCCTTATCTGTTAGAGTTCCTGTCGTCTCCTTTGCTGACCTTTTGTTCTCTATTTACTTGAAACATTTCTTATCATTTATCTGAACCTCTGGTGCAATCTTCCTGTCATTCTCTGCCTTTGCTTCCCTCTCTTTTATTTCACAGTGGCTTAACTTCATTTTGTAATATTTCCAGTCCTTTATAGTTTTTGGTTTAGATCTTTTGAACTACTCTCTTGTATTGAGAACTTAATTGTAGCTCTTTCTATATTGACCTTTCTGGCCTCTTCATTTTCTTCTTTTTTAAAGCCAGGAGAAAAAAAAAAAAAAAAAAGATAATTTATTACTACACAGCTAATGTTCTATTTACAGGTAGCAGCCAATCTGCGAAAGCATAACTGTTGCATGAACCACCTTTCTTTTCTTTTCTTTTCTTTTCTTTACAGCTTTTCTTCCTTCCAGAACTCAGGGAAACTTGATGGTTGTTACATCCGAAATTTGTTGATGATCATATATAAATATGTGATCCTTCCTAAGTTATGAACCATCAGTGCAGTGTTAGACCACAGTAGGAGACGTTTCCCAAAATTTCAGGGACGGTCCTGGAGTTCATCATCTCTTCATTCTTTTTGCTTCTTTCTCTTGATCATCTCCACTATACTCTGTCTACTGATTACACTCTTACTAAGGTACTCCAATATTAACATGCTTTCTCCATTTGGCTACACTCAAAATATCTTTGAACAATGGGAAATAAATTTATTTATTTGATGTGAAGTTTGAGGAAGGGAGTTTTCCCCTTTATCTCCACTTTGCTGTCAGAAACAAGACTTCCCAGATATAGGTGATTCTTGCTAGTATAAGTCTGCAAACATTTTCACTCAGTTCACTCTACATGAAGTTCAGACTTTCAGCTATCACAGCACTGGCTTTCTTCAGCTGTTACAGGAGCCTTACACAAGTGTATACTTAGTATTCACAGGACTCATTAAATAACATGTCACCTTAATATATTTAAAATAAAATTCTTATGCCCATTGTCTTTAAAAATGTGTATGGATGCATATAATTAGTGTAATTAGTTAGACTTAGAGCTTCAGGTCTTTGACAGCCCCTTGTTAATTTTACCTTAGTGTTTCTAAACAGTGACTAGAGGTATTTTTTTCTTGAGACATACATAAAATGTCAGCAAAAATGCCAAACTGATATATTCAGAGATTTATCAGCAATGCCTTGTAGTAGTTACAGTCTTGGGACCCTTATTTTCTTGGTTTCTTCTGTTTCTTAATCCTCTTGAATATCTGTGTTTGCTTCTTTTTATTTAAAGTGTATAATCATTTTCAGTGGCAAACAGGCAAATCAGTTTCTTCAAAAAAAAGTTTTTCTTTTCAGAAACTGTTTCTGTGGGTTGGGTTTTTTTGTTACAAAGCAGCTACATAAACATGTGGTATATAGACATGAATACGACATTAATGAAAACACCGTATTGCAACGCCCAAGCTACCACACAGCCAGAGACTCTTTAAACAGCCTGTCATTGCTCATTATGTGGGGCTAGCACCTCAACACTGGTAATAGCCCATCATAATTCAGAGAAGCACGTAAACGCTGCATGCGACACAAGCCAAGCTGGCCTTTTACATTTCTTATAACACAAGCTGAAGCACCCTTTTTCATGGTTCCCTACAATGCCTATAGATATTAATATGAAATATCTGAAAGACAAAAAACTCTACCCCCTCAAAATCTGCATTCTTATTTCTTCAGAACACAATTTCCCTCTTCTTAATCTTTGTTTCTCTCAGGATTCTGTCAAAAGCTTTAAAGCTATCCTATTTTGACACTGTTTTTCGCTCATGCTTGTTCAGAAGATTGCATATATATCTGAGATCTGTAATTGCCCTAATTTCATGCTCTGTACTGTTTCAAACTCTTTCAGCATTTAAGTTTTTGCACTTCCACATTGTTTTGTGTGGCAAATTGCAAATTTTCTGGATTTCATAATACATGTTATTGCATCTTGCTTTTACTATATTCTCAATGCATATGCTTAGCATTTGGGCTTCCTCCTACATTACATCATGAAATTTTTTCCCCATGTGACGGGTTTTGTTCTTTGCTCCTTCATGGCCATTGCACAGATTGCTATAAGGAACTGCACCTGCTGAATTACCAAAATGTTTTGAGCTTTTGTTCAATGACCAGATCCATATTTTGACTTTGCTTTGGAGTATGCAAATGTATCTGAAATGTGAAACCTCTCCTTCATATGCCCTATCTTAAAAGCTGGAGTCATTATTTCAGCTATCAGTCCCCGATCTGAACTCCTCAGTTTCTACCTCTTTGTCTGAATACCATGCCCCCCCAACCACACCCCCAAAACCCACCAAGTTTTTAAGCATTGCTTCACTAAATCTTGCCAAAGGCATAAGGCTAGGTGCTTCTCAGCAATCCTAAGCATACTGAGATAGAAAGGCACTACACAGAGCATAAAAGAAAATTCCAAAGAATGAAAAAGAGTTTAAAATAAACTTTCTGGTGAGATTTCCTTTCCTTTGGAGTGATTTCATCTTTCTTTTGGTTGGGCTTCAAGGTACATTTCTAATCTTAACTGTTAAAAAAACCTACCTTTTCCTCTCATGTTAAAATATCTTACTTTTTTAGTTCTTTCCTTGTTCTTCATTTGTCACACACCTTTTTGTTTCATTGCTAATAAGTGTCCACTCTTTTCATGTCTTCCTACTAACTTCAAATAAGGTTTTATGCTTGTTCTGTCATTTTAATCCATAGTTCTACCTTGTGAATAGACAGTCAGTAGAATCCATTTATTAACTATTGACTCTAGACTGATAGATACTTGGTTCAGTCCTGCTCAGCCACCATGATTCTCTAAAAATGAATTCCGTAATCTGAGAATTGTCATTATTACAGCTTTGTAATAGTGACCAGAAGCTGAGCAGAGAGATTTCCCAGATAGTAACAAAAAAATTGGGGAGAGTTCAAAACTAATGGGTGTACACTAATTTTCTTTCCAAACTGTTGCATACAGAGACACTAGTAGAAGGAAAGTCCTTCATATCCTGAAGCATGTGTTAATATTTTGAAACAAGAGAAGCAGCAGCTTCCAATTACACTGTGTTTCAGGGATCACTTGTCCTGTGTTCTGAAACCTTCAGCTTAGTTGTACAAAGGATGGCATTTCATTTCCTTGCTATCAGAGTGTTAGGTATTGGTTCTCTAATTAAGCAGTCCCCTTCTAATAAAAAATTAAATTAGCAAGTGTGAATTGTTAAAGTTAGCTGTACAAATTGTCTCTGTAAAATCATAGAGAAATTAACAATTGCATACTACACACTTTGCCTCATGTCAGTAGTTTACAGAAAATTATCTGGAAATGTAATTAATTACAGTAAATGATCATATTTTAAGAGGATCATCTGAATATTAAAGAGAAAGGCAAGTTCACAGCACAGTACTTATTTTTACTAATGTCTTCCTTAAGACTTACTCTTGTAATGCATTTTTTAAAATCAGTTTTTGTTAAAGTTCTAGTTCTTCATACTCAGTTTTATGATATGCATGTATTTTAAACTACTTTTAAGTCCATTGTTTCTTGTCAAATTGTCTCATTACAGTCAATGCCAGTTTTGTCTTTTGCATTTTAATAAAAATAATGATACCAATTTTGCTGCAAGGAAAATGAAAGAAAGTGATGGAATAAAGAAAGAACATTTGATTGCTTTGCTTAGAAGAATCACTAAATTGTCTTTTTAGGCATAAGCTACTTTAGGAGAAATAAATAAAAACACTGATCAATAGTTCTAGGTAATTACATACAAATTCTGAGCATCTATTTTTAGGAGACCATGCTAGAAGGTTAAGTGTAGCTGGCAAGGCAAGAGGAACTATCCTAAGAAACTAGAAAGAAATAGATTTTTCTGTACATTTCCCAAGTATTTGCTTTTATTTCAAATATAGTGTTGCAAAACACTAACAAGAATTGCAATTAATATTGCACAATTTAAGTTTATTTGCCCCAACCTCTCACTGAGCTGGGACATCATCCTAAATCTATCGTGCCATATGGCCAGGCAAATGACCAGATCATTTATGTGTTTGCCAAGCTGTCACAAACCTCTATTTGTGCAGTATAAAGTACAAACTGAAAAAGACTGAGAACTCATTACTTTTTAAAAAGGCACCAGAGAAGAATGCTAACATGTCCATCACATTATGGCATGATAGAGTTGTATAAATTAGTGGAAGTCAATCTAATAAGAAGCAACAAATACACTTTTTCTCCCTGGAGCTGCTCACTGGTCTACCTTTGTTTAGTTTGAAACCCAGCTCTCCTCCCAGCTCCCTGCTTCCAGTTCCCTTTTAAGTTCCCTAAATTCTCACCAGGAATTAAGAATTGGCATTTATTTACTCTGTAGCCCTGTTGAACAGTGATGAACTATATCAGACTGAAAAGAGACAACTATTCATTGTCTTGAATACTGACTATTGAATATTTGATGTCTTGAATAAATTCCTTGAATAGGGAATAAAGCAGTAAGCTGCACCAATCTGTTGTTTTGTCAGGGGGAAAGTTAATATATGTCAAGCAAACTGAACCATTGTACATTTTATTCTCCAACTTCACATATAAGAGGTCATTCAGGATTCCACCAAAACATGCATTAGGGTTTGCCATCAGTAGAGATACACAGTTTTAAGAAGGAATCTTCTACTGGCTATTTATCTTACCTTGCTATGTCTCCAAACAAGCATGTGTTTTATGCAATCTAACCTTAATCGGGATTTTTACTTAAAGGAAAATCGCTATGACCTTTGAAAACAATTTTCTGGTGTTCTTCAGGTATTTGATTTTAAAAGTGGTAAAGCCAGGAGAGGGAAATAGCTGCTATGCTCATACCCAGAAATTACACTGAAGGATTAGAGAAATTAGACATCTTGTTTTGCACCAATTACTGTGTTCAAGAAATTGTTGCTTCACACAGTCTAGGGAACAGCAACGCACCAAAGAGAGGATAAGCTACACAGACTGGAACCACCGATCCATTCTGGAACAACATTCAGAACTGAACTTTGGGAGAAAAGGCAGTGAATAGAACTGTTGGGATAAACATATAAAGTTCTTTCCTTTTTGCATCTGAGAAAAGCAAATGTGTACTCTATCATGTGTGTTGTAGTCTGAAGATCAGGAAAATGGAGGCTTCAGGGTAGGTAGAAGCAACAGTAAAAGTGGGAGCCATTGGCTGGATGGTGGATGGTGAAGAAAGACAATGGACAGTTGTCTCAGTAAAAAGGAGGATACTCAGCAAAGCAGCTTTAACAAACTGAGGTGAAAAGTTAAATTCTTTGAAGGACAAAGTGGCTTTTTAAAACAGGTAATTTAAAACTGACCAGCATTCCCATTATGTTCATATTGAAATTGTTCATAAGTTCCCAGAAAAATCTGCTTGTTCCTCATATCTGTGAGAGGGATAATTTCTTGAGCTAGTGTCAGCAAAAACAGTGGAAAGGGAATTTTTTGTGTCCTGTAAAACATACGAGTGATGGGGGGGGGAAGATACATTTAGCTCAACAATACCCTCTGCTATCTAAGCATTGAACAAATCTTTATGAAATCATATAAGGAGCATAAACTTTTGTTATTAAAAAATATTTATTATTCTTAATCCAAAACAGGCTTCACTGCACAAGTTTAGGGACACTACTGGAGCTCTAATGAGCTTCCAGATAGATTCCAATACTTCTGTGAAAGAGCTTTGAAGAGCTTTCTGCTAGAAGTTCATTCTGGTTGTTACCATGCAAACAAGCACACCACATCTTGTGAGTCATCCGATACAAATAAAACTTTGATTGTAATGTAAACAATTTTCTACATCTGTTTATTTAGCCCAAATGGCTTTATTGCTGCTGTACCCAGAATACTGAAAATCTTTTGTGCCATCAGTGTCCTTTGCACATAGCACATGGGATTGAAGGTACCTTCTGCACAGTTCTCTTCAGAATTAAAGCAGATCTCACATCAGGATTCCTTGGATGACTGTTTCACACATGGAATGAACTTAAAGACAGCAAAGCTAAAACAGTTTTCTGCTAATTTTTATTCTATCAATGTAAAGGAAAGAGTAGGTATTTTTCAAATGAAAAAGAAACTGGGTAAACTAAACATTTTCTTACTCTCAAGAAATGGCAAGAAAGGATCCTAAAACCAGGGAATGAAAAGAAAAATATTCTAACAAGCTTTTTTAAAGACATCAGAAACACAGAAATTAATGCCACATTGACAGCATGGAATATTTTTAAACAACTTTCATGGCTGCTGCTGTGTTACTTCTTGTATGTTCTTGACTTAAGTGTAGGGTTGAGAATTTTTGTGAGTTTAAAAATTGAGGTACTTCATTATGATGTTAAATTTTAATAAAGTTCATCCTCCAGTCTAAGCAATTCTATCACATTTTTACTTAATTGCTATAACTGCTTAATATTACCATGCATTATTTTGATTTTGTAGTCATGGAATAATTAGAAACACTGATGCTATGAAACCAAATTGTGATGAAACACTTTTTATGGGATTTGTCTGCATGCTTTTTAAATATAGTATAAATTATAGCTGTAAACGTCTATCTTGGATGTATAGAATGTCACAGGATATTCCTTATTAAGAATACAGAGCTGCCTCTCAAGCAAATAGGCACTTACAAATCAGGTTAAGGCAAGAAGTTTTGCAAAGAACTCAATAGACAGCGTGTTTGTCTAATAATCTCCAATAATACTATGCTTGTGGGCAGGATTACGAATTGTGAGGAAAAAAACAACAACAAAAAAAACAGATGAAGGGTTGGAAAAGAAGATAAAACATGACAACAATGGCACTGGTCCTTTCAATTCATTTCACTGAGATTTCTGCATTTACACAAAGTTCTTTCCCTTAATATATTCTTTTATACATATGTATACTTGATTTCATTATGTTTCTCTTGACTGTGGCATAAGAAAACCTTTCAGAAAAAGGAGGTTTACTTTCTTAGTATGGAATATTATAATTCAGGCAATATTTTGTCCATGGTTTTGCTTACATTTTGCCTATTTTCCCTCAATAGCTGTATCTTTGCTTTCAGCACTAATTGTCAAATGATAGTATATAAACTATGAAACAATTACATTGTATGTATTAATATGTTGAGTTGATGATGATTATAAAGATTTTATGTTTATAAAATACAGCTCAGCACTAACAGATAATTATTACAGAATGAGCCAACACTAGGGATCAGCATTTGTTTTTCAATATAAACATCTGCACTCTAAAGCAAAAATGACAGTCCTTACAATATTTCATTGTATTCATAGAGAAACAGCAGTTTTAATTTGGTCAGATTCTTCCGTAACACAGAGGTCAGCCTGTTCATCAGTTCATGTAATTCACTACTGTGTCTCAGTGTAATATGAGTACTTAAATCCAAATTAAACCCCAAACCTAAACCAGGAAATCAAAAAGAAATTATATCTGGTCTGCCTCCAATTGAATATTTTTAAAAGCAGAACAATATTGCAGTAAATATTACTGGAAGTGGTTTTGTTTTAAAATATATTCTGTGAATAGATGCTTTGAATACCTTTTGCAATTATTTAAGATACCTCCTTTTTATAAGATATATCTCTTATTCCATACATTTTGGTTCATTCCATATCCATTCCATTGAATTAAAAAATGCCTTTGTGTAAGTCAGCTGCATATTGCTGTTGAGATTTTGTCAAGCCTGTTAGAAACACTATATATGCAGAATCATGCAAACTACGAGAGGATGCTTCATCCAGCAATGTCCATTCTTATTATTAATCATTGATGAACACCTGCATGCGTAGCTTTCGGTTTGGGGGGAAGTTTGGAAAATGTCTGTGTGCTTGACAATTAGGCATGGCCAGTCACTTTACTATGACAAGGTCCATTGGTGCTGGTAGAGGCTGGAACTGAATTTGTAGAAGAGGCAATGGGAGCTTTGTTTCCCTTCTTTAAGGGCATTGCTATATTTTATACATATGTTTTGGATGCTACTACACAAGCTCACATTTTAATGGAGAGACACAGCAAGAGACAGGTTAGCTACCTTACTTCTAATGGCTCCATCAAGTGGCCCACATGCTCTATTACAGCCAAGCACGTTTGCCATTGAACTAGTACCTAGCTTCTGTTCTAGCCAACTAAATTAAATATCAATAAAGTTGAACAGAAAAATGTTGCTCAGTGGCACCAGTTGGATGTACTTGGAACAGATCAGAATGACTTGACAAAAACATTTTGTCTTTTTCTATGTTCTAAAACAAGCAGCTTTTGCAGAGCAAATTAGATGTCATGAAAGCCTTTTTATTACCATTAACATATTCTGAGTACAAAAGGAAAGCTTACTCATTGGTAGCCCTTACATTTCTCTACTCTTGGGTAGCTTTGGGGGTATATGATTAAACAAAATTTTTAAAAATAAGAGTTGTCATCTTTGGTATTATTTGTGTCTCCTAACTTTTGATGGTTACAACACAGGCATCTCTCCCATTTTAAATGCTGGCTCTAAGATAAGAATAAGAGTGACCTAAAAGCGCCTGTTTCTCTGCACTGATTATGAAGAGGACCTAAGGGCAACTAGCTAAGATAGACACATCTATACTGTATACGGTTACAGTTAGTCAGACAAATGGCACATCTTTTTTCTATCAAGGGGCTTGGAAGTATTCCAGGGACATGACAATTATTGCATATTCATAGCCTTTAGATTCAGAGAGCTATCTCTTTGAAACACCCCCAGGGTGAGATTTTGTTGAGGTATCAGATTCTTATCTTCTAGGTCTCCTGCACTACAACTAGGAAAAGCAAGTAAATTTACTTATGAAAGACGGACCATTTTTACACCCTCTGAATCCTTCTTTAAAACATGCTTTACAGAGCTTAATTTCATTTAGCAAGCAGGTTTTATGAGCAGTGACTTGTGAGGAAATGCCATCAAAATTAAAACCATACTTCAGCAACTTAATCTCCATATCACAGCCAGGATTCTCCATATGCTGGAACAGCAAACAAGTCTGCTGGTCTAGGAACTGTGGACTAGACGCTCTTGGGAGAGCTAGATTTTTTCATATTTAGATATCCCATGCTTTCTTAACCATCTCAATAACTCTATTAGAGGTCAAATAAAAATGATGATGTCCAGAAATAGGACAAAATATTGTTAACTCCAGCAACCTGGACTAACATTAAGAATCCCCCCCACTCTTTTTTTTTTATAATGTATTACAATTCTAACGAGTAATCTGGCATATGTTTAAGACAAGCGACTGAGACTGGAGATCCTTTACTGTAGTATAAAAGCATCATCGCTCACTTCTTCTGGGTTGGAAGCCTGTCAGCTTGACCTCAGTACCGCGTAAGATTATGGAACAGTTCATCTTGAGTGTGCCCACATGGCATGTGCAGGACAAACAGTGGATCAGGCCCAGTCAGCATGGGTTAACGAAAGGTCCTGTTTGACCAACCTGATCTCCTTCTATGACCAAGTGACCTGCCTAGTGGATGAGGGAAAGGCTGTGGATGTTGTCTGCCTGGACTTCAGCAAGGCCTTTGACACTGTCTCTCATGGCATACTCCTTGAGAAGCTGGTGTCTCATGGCTTAGACAAGTGTACTCTTCACTGGCTGAAAAACTGGCTGGATGTTGTGGTGAATGGAGTTAAATCCAGCTGGCGGCGGGTCACAAGTGGTGTTCCCCAGGGCTCAGTGCTGGGGCCAGTTCTGTTTAACATCTTTACCAATGATCTGGATGAGGGGATCGAGTGCACCATCAGCAAGTTTGCAGATGACACCAATTTGGGAGGGAGTGTTGATCTGCTGAAGGGTAGGAAGGCTCTACAGAGGGATCTGGACAGGCTGGATCGATGGGCCAAGGCCAACTGTATGAGGTTCAACAAGACCAAGTGCCAGGTCCTGCACTTGGGTCACAACAACCCCACACAGCGCTACAGGCTTGGGGAAGAGTGGGTGGAAAGCTGCTCGGTGGAAAAGGACCTGGGGGTGCTGGTCGACAGCCGGCTGGATATGAGCCAGCAGTGTGCCCAGGTGGCCAAGAAGGCCAACGGCATCCTGGCCTGTATCAGAAATGGTGTGGCCAGCAGGAGCAGGGAGGTGATTGTCCCCCTGTACTGGGCACTGGTGAGGCCGCACCTCAAGTGCTGTGTTCAGTTTTGGGCCCCTCACTACAGGAAAGACATTGAGGTGCTGGAACATGTCCAGAGAAGGGCAACCGAGTTGGTGAGGGGCCTGGAGCACAGGTCCTATGAGGAGCGGCTGAGGGAGCTGGGGCTGTTTAGTCTAGAAAAGAGGAGGCTGAGGGGAGACCTTATCGCTCTCTACAACTACCTGAAAGGGGTTGTAGTGAGGTGGGTGCTGGTCTCTTCTGTCAGGTGGCTGGAGATAGGACAAGAGGAAATGGCCTCAAGTTGCAGCAAGGGAGGTTTAGGTTGGATATTAGGAAAAATTTCTTTAATGAAAGGGTTGTCAGGTATTGGAACAGGCTGCCCAGGGAAATGGTTGAGTCACCATCCCTGGAGGTATTCAAAAAGCGTGTAGATAAGGCACTTCAGAACATGGATTAGTGGGCATGGTTGATGGTTGGACTCTATGATCTTGAAGGTCTTTTCCAACCTAAATGATTCTATGATTATTTTTTTTTTCTTTACTTATGTATTAACACAACAGCATCAGCCAATTAACTTTTCAGTATCCATTCTCTTTTTCTGTATCACATGTAACACTGGATCCTGCCCAGTCAAATCAGAAATATTAGGTTTTCTGTGTATAAGAATTTAATAAGTCCCTTGAAGATGAATATCCAAAAACATCCAGATATGAATTTCCAATTGTCATCTAGGTATTCAACTGTGGGAAAAACAGCAGTTTGTTCCCTGTAACACTCACAGATAGGACCCCCGTAGTTTTGGCTATTCTGCATGTACACAGAGAGGATTAGGGTTCCTACTGGAACCTGTTTCAAGAAAGGAAGGATAACATCCATATGACACATTATTTTGATGGTAAAAAGGGTTGGACATATGCCTTAAAGCTACTTAGAAGCCTAAACATGCAAATAGTCACAGGAATTTTTAAAAAGAGCCAAGGCATCTAAATTCTTACATCATGAGTCATATAAATGAGGCATATTTTAGCATGTGAACTATTCAGACCTAAATCTGCAAACTGAGAGATTACAGAGTCATAGAGACATAGAGTAATTCAGGTTGGAAGGGACATTTGGAGATCATCTGTCTGGTCCAACCCACTGTTCGGCTTAGATCAGGCTGCTCAGGGCCTTGTCAAGTTTTTAATATCCCCAAGGATGAAAAGTCCACAGCCTCTCTTGACAACCTCTTTCAGTGTTTCACTACCCTGTTGTGAAGTTTTTTTCCCCAATATCTATTCAAAATTTCCCATGTTGTAACTTTTGTCCTTGAGCTTTCCCTCCTATTAAGTACCTGAAGGCAGCAACATCTCCCCTTTGCCTTCTCTTTCTAAGAATGAATAAATCCATCTCTCTCAGCCTCTCCTTATATGTCACATACCTTCAAACATCCTAATCATCTTGGTGATCCCCCACTGGGGAACACAAAACTGGGCACAGCACTCCAGATGAAGCCGACAAGAGCTGAATAGAAAGGAATAATGACTTCCCCCAACCCGCTACCTACACTCCTGCTCCCACAGCTCAGTATGGAGTCATTTTTCTTTGGTGCAAGGGCACGCTGTTTGCTCATGTTCATCTTGGTTTCCACCAGGACCCCCAAGGCCTTTTCTGCTGAGCTGCTTTCCAGGCAGTCAGCCCCCAGCCTGCCCTGGTGTTTGGGCTTACTCCTCCCCAGGTGCAGGACTTTGCATTTGCTTTTCTGAACCTCATGAGTCCTGTCAGCCCGTTTCTCCAGCCTGTTGAAATCTCTCTGAATAGCAATCCTGCACTGCAGTATATTGACCACTTTCTTACCTACACGTCCCCAAATTTGAGGGACAAACACTTAAAATATATGTATCTGACTCCATCATGGTGACTCCAAGCACCAGAGCTAGATATTTCTACTGCTGAAAGAGAGAATAAGGTACCTCTGACAACTAACTGAAATTTAGAGTAAGGACACAACAGGAAACACCAAAACCCCACACATTTCACTTGGATCTCTTCCTTCCAGAGTTTAGGTTCAATAGCTGCGTTGTGATTCAGGATGAGAGGTCTCTTAAGGACAGTTCCAATAAAGCAGTAGTAATCTTTCCAAAAAAACCCCACAGATGGTGGTTTGTCTTTTGCCTAGCAGCCTAACACTTACAGCACTGGGACAAGGAAAAAAAATGGGAAGCACAACTTTGAAACTCTTCCTCACCTGAGGAGGGTCCAACCCCACACCTCTAAACTTCCAGGAGAGTCTCATAATCCTCAGGCTTAAATCCAGAATGGGGAAAAAATATTCCTGACTTCCCCTTGTAAAAGACCTACTTGTTTGCTATGAATGAAAGCCTTTCATAAGACAGGAAAAAATGTAATGTAGGTACAAGAAAGAGCTAAATAAAGCAGTTAGGTACTCACCTCAGCTTGTGGTTTTACTCAGTGCTCTCTGGACAGAGAGTAAGCACGTATTTTACAGTAAACAGCCACTGGATAAAGGCATGAGAACTTAATTTCAAAAGGAAATGGTAATTACATTGACACGCAACGACACTGCTCATCAATAAGTTGCAACATTTGTGCTGATTTGTGCTGATTATCAGGCATATATCAATCTATTTAAATTTGTGATCAGTATACAGTATTGATAAATAGTTCTAAATGTTACTTTAGTATTCATCCTGAAGGTTGTTTAATGATTTAGATTTGGCATATTTCACCTTTCAAAATAACTGCTTTGAAATCTTAGGCTGCTGTGAAATAAGAATGAGGTTCTACTGAATAACGGTATCAGAGTCTGATCTCCATATATTTAAAAGATCATGTATATTTTTAAATGCTTCTGACTTCTGTTGAGTGTGCTATATTGTTTTTTGGTATGGTATTAAAACATTAGTAAATACTATTGTAAGGATGTCAAAAAAAATGTGGTGTGGGGTTTTTGTCTTCTTTTAGTAGCATGACTTCACTTACAAAGTGATTGTTACCAAACCTATTAATTGCTACACGACTACAATAAGATAAGAAATTTTTCACTTCTAAAGACAGTCTGTTTGGGATAATATTAAGATTAATGACTTTTAGTCCTAGTTTCGATTTATTTAATTTGAAATTTAAACATTAGAAGCCAACTTGATTCCTAATGTAAATCAGTTAGAGAAGACCTGAGTCTGTCTGATGTGTGAATCAAAGTTCACTACAAAAAATTATTGCTAAATATCATCAGTCCTAGTCTAATGCTTTTTAATGGTTAGAAATGGCTTCTGCTACCTAGTGCACCTCTGCTGTCCATTCTAATCTGAATTTGGTAATCCATTAAAAAGAAAAAAGCAGAATACAAGGTTACAATATCTAGTCACAATATCTCATCTTACCTCAAAGTGTTGAGATGATTTTGTGGGACTGTTTGTGATAACTCTTATGATAAAGCCCTAGACCTTATCATTATCACTCTTAGGATCTTTTTCATCGCTTGAAAGGTGAGTTCCCCAGCCAATTTTCTCCTTAGCAAGCAGAAATATCCCCTTTTAGGTTTTGTATACTTATTTCCCTAGAATATGAGAAGAAAAATATAAAAAATGTGGTTAAAATTAAAAGGCTAGATTCCCTAAACTATTCTAGTTTCTTAAGCAGGTCATGCTCCCACTTGTTTGTTCTCCTTGGTTTCAAGCGTCTTTTACCCTCTGTTGCACAGCAGCAAAGATTTGGCAGGCAGGGTTTAAACTGTACAAAATCTACCTTGAAGGTTTTGCAATTTTATGTGAGAAAAATATGAGCTATATAGGTAATGTGAAATTCATTGAAGTTCTGCCACAGCCTCTGTTTATTGCAAGCCTAAAACTTCCCAGGACTTTGTTACAGCAAACTAGAGAGATTACAAGGAACAAAGTTTGTAGAATTTATATGGTAGTTCCTTTTTTCTCAATATATTGTCCAATGCTAATAAACAAATTGTTACACACACTAATGACAATTTCCTACTGATTTATGACTTTCGTCCTGCTGCCTTTCCTGCCACAATAAGCAGAGCTCTCTAACACCCACAGAGCAAGAGAGAACACTGAATGTGGCAGTTTGAATCTGAATGCATGTTGACTGCCTCACCAACATATGTGTTTTGACTAGCCAAACAGTATATATTCCACTAAACAGAACATCGAAAAGATGTATTAGGAAATTATCCTAAGACTCATGATATCATATTATGTATTATACTACATTCAAGTATTTAGAGATTAAAATCTCCCAGGGGTAGAATGAATCTTTCGGTTACATTCATGCATTATTTCAACACAGGAATTTTTTTATCCTTCATTAGAAATTAAATACATCCTTGTAACACAAATATTTTACAATATGAAATTTGGTGGATATGTCTACTTTACATGTAAAGTACAAATCAAGCCACAGAAATGTCAAAGGCTTGGGTAATTTTCCTTTCAGCTTACATGTATAATTATAGCTGAGTAACTTGGTAATTAACTACTATGCCTGCAAACATTGAACTGCCTGAAACTTAAGATTTTCATTTTTTTTATATAGGCATATAAAATCAAGCATTTCATTATATACCTGCGACTGAACAAAAATAACCTTTATCAAATGACTATACATAATTTTGACAATTGTACAAAAATCCATACACTTCAAGGTAAGTACTTCTGCAGCAAGTTAACTAAGGAGGAGGAAAAGTTTCACATGCAGTAGTGCTTTCTTCGGTAGTGGCTCCCTGTAGCTTATGGGTCACATACAGAAGAAAGGCTTTTGACTGTTCTGTTGAAGTATGAGGACCTTCGGTGAGAGACAGGTCACATTCATGGTGTACTTTGGTAGGAACTAGCCAGCAATCCCTCAGTAACCAACAAAGTAGCATGATCTAGTTCCACATATCTTGCTCACAACTCATCACCCTCCCCATGCACTGCAGCATATGACACCAAAATTTCCATTTCTTTTTGTCTGCACAGCCATGTTGCTTTTTTTTTTTTTTTTTAATGTAGTTGCTGCCAGTGAAACTGCCAACACTTGAACCATAAAGAGTGACTATCCTTTGACTCTTTGGACTAACACACTAGGAAGGTGATCCAAACTCAGAAAAACTGAGCTTGAGATTTCAGCTCTCTAGATTTTGAAGTCAAAGAGGGGTTGTTCTTTTGCTTCCTTTAACCTCCACCCAGATAAGAGTCTAGTATGGCCAACCTGCTGACAAAGGGGTAGATTTTTTTAAAAATCATCAGCATAGTACATAGGGTTGCATTGTCAACTCCACCTTGGACAGTAGGTAGTAAGTTCAAATCTGCTCTATGAGTTTGCCAACATCACATACCCGGAGTGGATCCATACCTGCCAGACAGACAACTGAGTGATCCTTTAAAGAGGTTGATCAAAGAGTTCACTTTCTCCTTCAAACCCTGGATCAGAAGGGCAGAGCCTCTTCTGTGCAAAAAAACCCAAGCACGTCCCAAAGCATGTCTTTCTTTTTCTGAAGGTAGGACTGGCTTCTGGTCACAGGGTGCATCGGCAGCCCCTGATATCACAAACAATGAACCAGTCCAGGGTCCATCCAGGCAGTCCTATCAGGAGCAAAAGGAGCCCGGGCCAGCAACAGGACCCAAGAGAAGGCAGCAGTGTGAGTCCAAAATCTGTCACGGGGACAGAGCCATATGAACCAAGGGGCCCATCCCATCCAGGAGGCAGGCTATCTACAGGATAGGTCTGAGGTCCATCTGGGAGGTAGGACCAGAGACGGGAACACCTACAACACAGCTCAGGAAAGGAATTAAGGCTAAGCTGAAATGGAGCGCCAGGACCCCAAGAGCAGGAGGAGAGGGGAGGCCCCAGGGAAGACTGGACAGGGACTGAAATGCCCGTTAGTGCCCTCAGGGCCCCGATGGCCTGCTACCCAAAAGTCTTGTGCAGTTCTGCAAAAGAGAAGTCAACTATGCTGAGCTACACGCAGAAGCTCAGCTTATTTGAATGCATGCTGGTTTAAGATTAAGTGCTGTTTGCTGGTTTAATTGACTGAGCCAGCATCAGTCGTTTTCATCATACTGCTGGCAGGAAATTCTCCAGCTGCAAAGCTGTCTCTGAAAGAATGGTCCCAGCATGTATTGACAAGGGTCCCATTCTCTTCTGGACAAACAAGTCGCTTCCCTCTGCAAATGTGTCATTTTGTACAATTACGCATAAACATGAGACAGCTGCTTTGGAGTTCAGCAGAGGTGTTTGTTTATAGCGACCACCTGTAAGGCAAGCAGGTATTGTGGATATCCCTGAAAGACAAGAGCTAGAGCGCTAGGTGGTTTGCTGCTATCCTGTAGCTACCACCAGGAGACACTAGATCTAGGAGAGAGAGTTTGCTCTACCTCCTATCTGCTCTTAAGTTGGCCTTCATAATAGAGCTAAAGTGAGAATTAGCATATATATAGTGTGGACAGAAGACAAGGTCAAACCAGGGTGTCCCAGTGAGACAGAAGGGGCCACCCACTGATAACAGATGCTAACTGGTATGGTTCATAACTCTGAAGAGTTAATCTCTCCTGCTTTTCATCAGTCAGCTTGTCATCAGCCAAATTACAAACTGAGAAACCACTTATTTTCAAAACTTGATGATCTTTTCATATGATTGATCATTAATTCACATTTCTACTTTTTTTAAATGGTGTTGTGTTTGTATTTAAAAAAAAAAACAACCAAACAAAGAAACAGCCTGCATTGGTTTCCATATACTATAAATTACCTAAGACAAGTAAGACCCATGTGTATAGTTAGCTAAAACACTTCACTGAATGGTAGGAGAAGACCAAAATCCTTGACACTCCCTACCAGGTCATCAAACCTCCAGGGCATACGCTCCAAATACTGGCAATACATTCAGCTTTTCTCTTTCTGCCAGCAATCCTTTGCTCAAGTAGGGAGTACCCATGAAAGAAGTCACCATAGACAAATGCAAGTGACTCCTCCCTGCTCTCCTTCCTGGATGCTCCTGTTACATCAACAATAACCACCCCAGGCTGGTTCAGAGGATTTCACTTAAATGCTCATCGAACACAATGAGAAGTTTTCACTTTTCCACGTGCCAGAAGGAAGGGGTAGTTTGAAAACTAAAATTACTTTTGAGGAAGAATGCTGAAATAGAGTCATTTGTTCCCTGAGTCATGAAATAGTAATACGCTTCCTGGCTCCTAGACAGGAGCAAGAAAATACAACGGAAGTAAAGCTCTGCAAAGAGTAGAAATGTGTCAATTTAGGAGTAAAACCCAACTGAGAAAATAGGCATGCCAGGAAAATGGTTGCTGCCAGCTGTCCAGGAAATGACAACAGCATGAAAAAGCTTAATATAGGTAGAGATGAAGAGGTGACAAAATGAGAGCAGGAAAGAGATGCTGTCCTCATGAGGAGCTAAGTGGACTAATTGTTGCATTCCTTACTGTATTTCCTTGGTCTTTTAAAATCATTACAGCAATACTATTATTAGCTTTGGATGTAAGCCCCTATTATTCTCTACAGTTAGATTTAGAGAAAAAAAACCTGATGAAGTACGAAGATAAAGAGAGAATGAAAACAAGACAGACAAAGTTTATCAAATTAATAATGCAAACTGATTTCAACAATCTGAATCACTAGCTTGTTGACATTTCTGAACATCTTTATGCAGTTATCTAATAAAACTAGTTCATGTGAACAGGGGGATATTATAACAGTTAAGGAGTAATCACCAACTTCATTTGGTTATTACTGTTCATACTTTAGAAAGTCTTTTTAGTTACAGAATATAATTGACAAAACCTTACATTACTATATATTCAAAATTGAAAGCAATCATCCTCATGCTTTATAGCAAACATATAATTAATTATTCAGGCACTCCTATGTTCTTTCAGATACCCTGCAGTCCTCTAGGGAAACATTTCTAGAAAAAGCCAATAGGTCAAGGCAAATTTTATTATGGTATTTATGTAAGTATCTCAGAGAATATCCTTTTCTGTTACACTGGAAAATCCAACATTTCTTATCAGGTTCCCTGAAAAATATACAGCAGGTAAGCTGAGATCATCTACTTAAGACAGACTTGGGTCTGAAGGAAGCAAATATTAACAAATACAGCAAATGAAACCTCATTGTCCCAAATCTAATTATGTAGTCACCTAATTAACATTGCTTGGCTAATTAATTAATATCAGTATATACCCATTTTCCCTCTCTTCTTTCATTCTGTAGAAGCTAGTATGTGCATTTGAATATGCTGTTAGTTACATGAATCATTTATTCAAGTCTTTAACAGGGATACTTAATTTACCAGCATTACTAACTAACATAAAACCTGTTTTTAAAAAGATCTCCGAATTTCAAAGCCATTTCATTTTGTATATTTTTCAGATGTGATCTGCATAATGGATTGAGTCACGGAAGAGTTGGAGGGTCAGAATAAATTTGAACCAGATCTTTGCCATAAACTGTGGCTCCAAACTGAATTTACAGAATACCACCTGGCGTGACGCAGCCTGATGCAGCAGCTATTGATAGTGGGTCCCCACGCTAACTGCCCTTGGGGGTGAGCAGAACCACTGCTGATAAAATGTAGGATTAAAGCTAGAGACTCTGGACTGAACGCATTTCAAGCTGGTTTTCTTGGTGTAATAAAGAGCTTTCTATTCCTGTATTATGGATCAACCTCTGAGGCTGTTTGTTTTCTTTCTGTAAGTTTTGCAGCCAGTTTTGGTGCCTTCTTACAAAAGGAGTGTGCAGATCTCCATCTCGCTCAGTTTTTGGGGACTTCACAGGCTCTAGCATATTATATGCACACACTTTTTTCTTCGCTGTCACATTTATTTTATAATACTTAATCTTAATGTTCTAATTGGGAAGGGGCTGAGTGAACAGCCAGTTGTGAAGAGATTTGTAAGAAGTAATTTCACTGAGAGTCAAACTTGATTAATTTGAGCCTTTCTACTTATGTCCTACTCATCTACTTTTGTTCTCAGCTAAACAGGTTTGCTTCATAAGGGTCAGGTGATTTGTAGTGCTGGGTGACGATGAACTTTTTCTCCTGCCATCTCACTCAGAACTTTCCTGCTCATCACCTCCTTTCCAAAAGGACTCCTTCAGGTCAGCACACATGAGGATTTGGGTCTTCTGCATTTCAGTGGTGGAGCTGCTAGCACACAACTGCTAGAGCCATCCTCATACTGAAAGACAATTCTTAGCTGAACTCTATTTCTGATGCTGTGCTCCACACCTTGCTAACCTGGATGATACATGCAATAATGGATTTTCCTTGCATCTACCAACTGAATGCCTAGCCACCATTTTTTTTTAGCCGGAACATGCAATTGATTCAATAATAAAAACTGCTTCCTGACATCACCTACATAAGAAAGGAGCTGGACAGAAGATTTAGGGATGCACTAGTTTTCTTGTCCATCCTTCACCAGACCCACATACAGTGCAATGCACAGGGTGGACAATACATGCAATAACTGAGGCAGTTTAGAAAGGATCAGGCATTGCCACTTGCTAAAAGATCTGCTTGACATTTTTTAGTATTCAGTGGGTTTCAGTGCTGTTCAGATATTGCAGTCAGTGTACACTACACTCACACCTGCCTCATCCCGTTATATTTCAGCTTTTCTGCCTTTTAATACAAAAAATCAGACAGGAAATATTGCTGCTTCTGTCACTGTTTTGCTGGTAAGCTCCTCTCTATCACCCTACAGTAGGCTTTACTTCACCTCATTTTGCAGCATGAGCCTAAGAGACAAGTTATCAGTTTTTCCAAGCAATACAGCTCCCTTAATGTGCTTGCCCAGCCACTCCCAGAGGTAGGATCAATATCTCTATATTTAAAAGAATGGTTATGGTGCTCATGTAAGAAAAAAGTAATGGCTGTGGCTTTTGTGCACAGCGGAAGCAGATGTACTGCAGAGAGGCATTACGCTGGTTTCCCTTGACAACTTTGCCAATATCTTTCAAATCATGTAACAAGCCCTATTCTGGCCCCAGCATCTTCAGCATGAGTAAAGAACTCTATATGCATTGTATTTAATATGTGTTTCAGTATAAAGTACAGTGTATGTCTTGACAAGAAGAGCTTCCACAGCTTCTCTCCATTCCCTCCAGGCAGGAGGTGGCTGCATCGGCTGTTAGTCCGTAGGCTCATACTGACAGCTTTTCTGTGGCCCGGGGTTACTGTTGAGTAGAACAGCTTCAACTAAATGTGTAGAAAGTACCCCCCGTCTCTTCCCTTCTGGCCTGGGAGCGTGGTAAAGCTATAGGAAAAGAGGATTTCAAAGGTAACAAATGAGCAACCTGCAGGATGAGTGATTTACCTGTTAGGCTGCTATAAAAAAGTGGCAACCATAGGCTTTCCAGAAGTAACACCTTGAAAAGCAAGAGGTGATTTCTGCTCTCTTATCAGAATATGATTTAAAGGGTGGAGCCAAAGAGAAAGGAGTCATCTCCCTGCAACCTTGAGTAGGCATCAATGCTCTGGACAGCATCAAGAAGTGAGCATTTCCCACTGCCAAACTCTCTCTGTTCTCTGCAGGTGCCCTGCGCAGGACTCTAGGTCACCCTCCAGGATCTGAACGTCTGTAAATGACACAGTGTAAGAAGTCACAGCACAGCAGCACCTACTTGTCTCTTTAGGCACAGCTTTACGAGTTGTGTTCTCTACTGTCTCAATACCCTCTCCAGCACAGTTGTGGCCCTTGTAGCTCCTGCATAACTTGTGTTTACATTATTTCCTCTTTTAGAGTAGCAGCTGCTGGGACTGATAAAGATAACAATTGCTTCTAGTTCTAGTCATACCTAACCCAACATAAAGGGGATGTTTTCACCTTTAATTTAGACACAGAAATTTCCATTAATGCAATACAAGCATGTTGCTGAAAGATTTACAGACTTACAGTGAATGTACATTAGAGATACTACAGCTTGCACACAATGCACTCTCTTTCTCTTAGATAATAATAGCAGCCCTAAGTACCTATAATTTCCTTTGGCTTCAAAATCTAGAGATACTAAAGGGTGAAAGAAAGATAACTGAAGAATAAGCAAGTGATTGTCAGAAGGCTTCTGTGTTCTTTAGTGGAGCTTATGTCTTTCTCTATAGGAAAGTGTTTGAGAGCTCAAAAAAATATATATGTAAAAAAGGCCAAGTAATGCACCAAAATATACATATATGTTTTTTCCATGAGGCAGAGCACAAGTCTACCACTATTTTTGAGGCCATTAATGCATTGCTACTTTTAGCAAGATCAATAGATAGAAAACCTTACCTGTAGCACTGAGGAGCATTCTTAGGCTGCATCTGTGCAGATGCCTTGCATGATACCTGGCATAGATTTGTATTTATTTGTATTTTCCAGTCAAAGACTGAGTATCTTAAAATTATAGAAATATTGACTGTAAGTGAGCTCTGGAAGTCCTGTCGTTCAGCCTCCCATTTGAAGCAGGATTATCATGAGCACTACACCAAGTCAGCCGTGATGACTAAGAATTTCCATTATAAATACAGGAAAAGAAGCTTTATGAATCAATCAGTTTCATATCAGTAAAATACATTTGCTTTTATAAAAGGGAAATGTATTGCATAAAATTACTGCTTAATTCATTTGTGCAAATATGTTTTGAAAAATTTTAATAAGACATTTTCCAGATTTTTCACCAGCTTATTTTTTGTCGAACTTCTTAAAAAATTAAAATTCAGCCAAAAATGCAAACAGTTGACACATTTTTTATTTTAAAAAAATCATATTTTTAAATCCACTTTCTTCTTAAGATTTGTCAGTCGTCTTTAATGGTACATTCACTGTTTTATTCCAAGTATCATTTAATCCCCAAATATGTGTTTCCCTAAACTGACTAATTAAAAAAAGCTGCAGAAATCAGTGTTATAGCTGAGATAATAATCACCCCAAAGCCTAGCTGACTTTTTCATAATACCACATCATTGTGCCAACGTTCCCTTAATGAAATATGCATTACAAAAGAGAAAGCAGGAGAAGCTGGTTTTCTTTTGATAAGGTGGAGTAGAAATGACGCAATCTGAAAAAAAGCTGGTGCTTTGGGTTTCAGTCCAAGTTAACGACAGCAAAATGAGATTCTCACCCAAAAGGTGATAGAGCACTCTCCCCTGATGAAGGAGGGCATAGTATTTCATTGTACATGAAGCTGCTGTATCATAACATAAAAATATTTCTTTCTTCATTGCTCAGCCTGTATTCCTTACTTCAATTTGACTTCCCATAATTTAAAAAGCATTTCATATCTTCAAAGCACCGTACATGCATTAACTAATTTCACTTATTAAAATTTGATGCTGCTGTCTAATGATAAATTCCCAAATGCAGTAGATTTGAAAATTTCTTGCTAAGTATACCTTGATAAGCCTTCTCAAGTGTATAGTCGTAAACTGTCTTTTGATGTTATTAGATCTGTAACCCTTCCTTGGTTAGATGCTCTCAGGTAATAAGGAGTTACAAAGATTACTGAACTTCTAGACCAGGAAGGGAGGGAGAAAGGCAGGATTTCTCTTTTCTTGGGGGAATTTTGCTACCCTGAGCAGGCATTGCTTTGTATCAATGTTGAAAGTCTCCATGATAACTTGGCCACCAAAATGTACACACTGCTTGACAGACCACTTTGGTACTGTATTTCAAGTGTTGCATGATAAGCTTATTCTTCTAACCTGAATGCACAAACAAAAGAGACACCTGGCACACATTTACTCATTAGGTCAAGATATTAATGTCCTTAGCAGCAGCAACTAGCAATGCTCTACATCGAGTGTAGATGTTGTCTCAGGTTGGCTCCACATGACCTTTGCATTTCTATCACAGCTGGGGCCACTCCTACATTTTTCCACTTTTCAGAAGCAGATCTGAATGTTGTCGGTCCATAGGCAAAAAAACCTGGTGAGTGACTGCAAGGAGCAGGTATCAGGACCCTGTGTCCTGAATGGCACAAGGTGGGTCAGTCAATGTCACCTAAATTAATCCTGGAACACAAGGTAGCATTCAAATATTGCAAAAGACAGAGATGATAACCTGTTTGCCAAAGGTGGTTGATGGTGAGAGCAGGTGTTAATTCTTAATTCTTTTGATCTTCCCCACTTTAAGAAGACAACTTTGATAAAGCATCTGTTGAAGAGCTCAATGGGCTAAGGAAAGGTGTGCAGGACTGACCACAGAGAAAGACTTCAAGGGTTCAGACAGAGCTTTTCAAATCTTGACATCTCCTGTTCCAAAGTATATTAGGTGGCTTGTTAGATGTACAGGTCTCTTCGGTAACATCAAGGCAGCTTCACCTTCCTTTCTAACATAGGCTGTAGATGTTTAAAAGGTAAATCCCCTTCCTGGGCAGTAACTTCCATTAAGCATTGATAATATGACCTGCACAGTAGAGACCTGACAGAGTGATAGGCTAAGTAATCACTAGCAGTAAACAATAACGTACCTAATAACAGTGAATCAGCAGAAAGAAAACAGAGCACTATTTAGTTCTAGAGATGAATTAGGACAATGCACTTCTTGCATTAAATGAATTTCCCTGCAGTACTTCAGACTGCCTAGTTTTCATACCTTCAGATGTGCCTGCTCCTCCCGAGGGTTGCTGTAGTCGCTCTGCTGAGCTCCTGTTATATAAACAGAGAAATCGTCTCTCTTACCCTGCCCTTCCCAGCTTGTCTCAGCATATGCTGCTAGCTTTCACAGTTGACAGACACTCTGACAACTGGCAGTCTGTCTGTCAAGAAGATCCTAAAAGATGAAAGTGTTGAGTAGAAAGTTCAGTTCAGGATCATCTCTGTGGCTTTAGGAATACGTTTGCAACGTAGATCTTGTAGCAGAGTGCTGATAAAACCATATACTTTGTTTTCCGGTGAAAGCAGAATCTACTTTGAAGTGGTAATATTCACTTTATGCAATGTTTAATCACCAGAAAATTACATATTTTAGAAACCAACCTCTCTCTTCCTTTCCCTGGGCCAAGTACAGTCCTCGCAAAAGACAAATAACCACCTCTCACTGTGCCGTGAGAAGTGGGTGCTTTGCCTCAAGGTGACCCTCCTAGATTTACCTCCCTCTCTCTCCCCCCCTTCCTGGACACTTCGCCAGGCTGCTGTCACCTTCTTCTTGCTTCTTCTCACCTTTTAGAACATTGTCTACTTTCCTTCTGCCTGGCTTATGTCAGGTGAGGAGCTGATCCAACGCCGTCACACCAGGCAACTGGCGCCTGGCCGAGCAATATTGTCCCTGTGCTGCTGGCAGCAGAGAGCGGGAGGAGAGGAGGCAGTGACCTGCCTTGCAGCACTGACAGCAGGGGAGAGATGCCAGCAGTAGGGCTGGGATGGTGCCAGGAGCCTTGCTGGGACAGCTTGGGCTCTGCATGGCGAGACCTCTGCAGGAATGGGGCAACTTCGCCGATATCCCTGACAAGCACTTACGTTTTATCCTCTCAAGTGTAGTCCTTGATGGAGTTTAGGAGCTGACGGAGTAGAGCAGCTTTGTGCTGCTGTCACTGCTTCTAATTACCAGCTCTAATAAGTCTTCATCCTGATTCCGTCTCCCTGACATTTAAAATGGTGTTACGGCCTCCTGGGTGAGTGGGCTATTCTTTCCAATAAGCCAGCAGCAAGAGCAAATCTACGGTGCCTGTTTGAACGTGAACAAAACTGACTTACAGTAAAATAGAAGTGCAGAATGTTATGCAAAATACTCATACCAGAAAAACTAACACTTAATACAACAGATGATGGGAATGCTACCCAATCCTCTCCCTCATAAGTGGTTTATTTAAGCCAATTCATTTCAAGCATACAACAAATTTTGATCACAAAGAAACAGCTTGGTATACTGCACACTACCCTGTTCTTTCTGAGTAAGAGTAGCTCTGCTTAAATAGATCATTTGTCTTTGATAGCAATCTGAAGGACTTTTGATGCAGTCACCTTGTAAGGCTGCAAACTGACAATGCTATGCAACTCATCCACAAGCTGTAGTGCACTTGTGTTACGATGAGGTTTCTTTCCCCTCTTTTAGACTCTGTGCTGTCAGATTTGGGGATTTTTTTCAAAGTGGGTTTTCTTCTTTCTTTCTTTCTCAGTGAGTTGATTCACCGAGTCACACAGTTCACCTCAGTGTTTTATACGATAAATCTGAAAGATAATTTAAATTGGCACAGACTCTATAAGATACGCCAATCAATTCTAAATGCCATCTGTCACAGTACACTCAAAGTGGAGAGAAGAAAGCATGCACTGGTTCAGTTCCCCCACACTACCAGGCAGGTGCCTGACTGCCCGTCAGCAACCTTGTGTCTTCCTGCTTTCTGAAGATTAATAGGACAACCAGTCGTCCTGTTTAATCCTGGGGTCTCCAGCAGACTTTGTAAAAATTACATCCAAAGCTAGGGTTATATCCTCTCTTCCCAAAGGAGGAGTCAGAGCATCAAAAATCCTCTTAGTTTTCCCTACAAAATTTAGAGGGTAATTCTTCCTTTATCCCTCCTTTCTTTACAATTGAGCATAGACATGTATCTGTCTTACAATTTCTACATACATGGCTCCTTTTCAACCCGAGAGCATCTAAACTTCTCACTTCCCTGTAAGAGTGAGATCTCCCGCCCCAGATCATCATTTACCTTTCCAACCCACAAGTGCTCAAAAAAAGCGGCTTGTGGTTTTCTCTCTCCATGTTTATTTTGGGTTTGCTGGGACAGGTAAGAGGGGTGTCTTCTGGGTTTTTTTGGTAGGGAAAAGCAGTGCATATATATATATATATAACAATAATGGGCTAAATACTGATATGCTTTGCTTTACCTCCATCCCCTCTTCTGAACAGGCGTTAGCTGTAAAGTGGGTACTTGTGCCATCAGCAGTATCAAGTACACCAAGAGCAGACTGGCTGGCAGAGATGGGCCACATCACACCCCATCCCCCCCATCTGTAAACCAGATTGCATTTAGTGGGCTACCCAGCAAAAGCTTTTCTTCTCCTTTTTCCCCATCTGGTGTTATCTGCAGCCACAGCAATGAGACTGCTGTAGTTAGAGTTGTGCAGGCAAGAGGGGCTTTTCTTAGATTTTCCAAATCCTCCCCCCAGGGTGCCTCTGGTCTCTAAGTGGACTTTACCAGCAAGGCTTTTTTCCGTTATTTCCTGACTATTATTAAAAGACAAACACCACATTAAACTCTTCTCATTTTTATCCCCAACTTTCCGCAGCCAGCTGTCTTTATTCAGCCTTTTGAAATGATCTATAAGTTTATTCTATTCACTCCCTCATGAAATTAGCAGCTTCAAAATCCTTCCCAGCTCCTCTGAAGCTTTGATGAGTGCTAACAATAAAAGCAGCAGCCAGGTTTCCGGGATTTTTGCAATGGCAGAGAGATCTGAAATGGCCTTTCTCTGCCTGAGAGGGTTGCTCAGAGTGGGTGAATTGCTTGATGTCTGTTTCCTTGCAGGACCTTCAGTCTATGTGCTGGGAGATTATGTCCTCTGCCTCTGAAAGCAGTCATGGTGAATAAAAAGTATCTTCTTCCAAAAGCATTATTTATTTACTAGAAACAACAAAATTATCACTGCAATGTCTTCGGCTAAAGTCAAAGCTTGACTGTGCAAGGGAAGAAGAAGAAGTAGTTCTTGTCCTAAATAATTACACAAACAAATAAGACAGAGAAATGGTTGAGGAAAGGGGTATTGGATATATGAGACTCTGACCATCCCTTCTTTTGATTTTTTATGGATATTTTGTGCTTGGTCTCAACTAGATACTGTTTTCAAACATAAATATAAAAGAAAGACAGTTACGCTGGAAATCAGGACAGCTACAGGTCATTAAACAACATATGTTGAGATTCACTGATGCCATGAAGCACCCACTTAGTGGATGATGTACAAGATACAACCTAATTTTATACTTGCTAAGCAGAATGTATGCTAAGAGTGGGCAGGTGGACAACAGCCTATTTTTGAATAATAGTTGTTTTTCCCTAATCAAATAATATCTGTCTTCCCTAGAGAAGCAAAACATACAAACTTTCAAAAATTATTTCTAGAATTTAATTAGACAATCATAAAATATCTTATTTTAACTATATTAAATTACATGGATAAGCTTTTCTGCCTTGTAAACATGTAGCTTCATTTAAAATCTTATAGGCATTATCCACTTTTTATTAAATTCCATAGGTTTCAAAACAATTCCTGCAGAACTTGCACAGACCCTTATTGCTATCATCTCCTCTGGATGACTGTTCGAGAAAAATGCCTAATGACTATACAAATAGTCAGGAGTACAGTTTGCAATTCCACATGGAGATGAGTTTCATTATGGTTTGTCCTCACTCCATATGCTAAATAAACCTCAATTTCTTTTCTTCTCAGGATGAATCTCAGATGAAAAGATGGAATCCAAGTTGCTTGTTCTTACCCTTTTGATTTCATTTTCCTTACACAATCACAAAATTACAACACTTCGTCTTGTGGAGTGTTCATACATTTGGATTATTTTTTTTTAACAGGCACTTTCCCATTTCCATTGATAAGCTGTCCACCTCCACCCTCCCCATCCCCACTTGAACCAGTCACTGCATTCTTCAGGAAATTGCTTCCTGAGGGAAGGAGCACCTATAAATGCTCCAGCAGTCCCCCTTCCCCTGAGTCAGCAAGTTCCCGCACTCTGTTTACACAGCACTCATTCTCAACGCGGCAAGTGCTGATACCAGATATAAACGTTTGACAAAGGGACTATGATCTCTTTTTAGTATAGCCCTTCTTACAGAGACACTGTCTTTTCTTCAATTAATTATTTAAAATTAATTTTCTTCCTGTTCTTTTATTACACCATGACATCCCCTGACTTCTTCTGCAGAGTTCCTTTGTAATGTCTGAGAGGTCTAAAAAGGCTAACATCTATCAGCCACATATCAGGTTGACTGATGCCTTCCATGGTCTGCTATGAACAGCCTGCTTCCCTGCTCTGGGGCTGCACAGCAAGCTTCTCAACTCCAATCAACTCCAAAAGCTGCCTGCGCTCTACTGGTGCTCAGAACTCTGCAAGCATGATGTAAAATGTATTATCTGTAATCATGTAAATTTGTACAGTCAGAGAGTCAATTTTTATTTGCTTGGCAGGAGAATCCACAGGCCTGCAACACTCCAAAGCTTTTAAATTGCTAGGTACAACTGCTGTGACATTTCAATTCAGTTGTGTTCATCCCAAATGATAGAACAACCATCTCTGACCTTTCATATGCACGTATATGCATAAAACTCGACAGTAAGTAAATGTTTGAAATCTCTCTCAGAGTACCAAAAGCAGCTGCTGCCTTGCATGTGTATGTGCAAAGATTTAGAAAATTTTCATTAATATTCTGCTAAAGTAAGCCTGTGAAATTTTATTGTTAGCAGTACCACTCAGCCTCAGAGAAATAATAGGTGAAAGACAATATGTGGCATGCATTCACATCAAACCTTGACAGAAAAGCAAAGCAGTATGCTATGCTCCTTACAATGGTTCATCTCCCTTACCCCTGAGCAGAGCTGCCAGGCTGGTGTGGGGCTGTATCACCTGTGGCCCACTCTGCTGTATTATGCCAGCAAATGTCAGGCAGAGACCTGCATCCATACTGGGCAACTCCTTTATTGCTTCCTTCATTCTGCCAGAGGGCCTGAAGTACACATTCCCCAGAAGAGGAGAGTGCTAGTTGTCAGAAAAAATTGTGAAAGCATATGGGCATATGGCATACGGGAAATGAACTGATTTGGTGTGGCTCTTAAGTAATCTCTTGCAAACACAGATCCTCAGATGTTCTGCCTGTCGATCAAAGCTTGTTCCTCTACCAAACAGTGGCATGTAAATAACTACTCATTTCCTCTTTCTGGCAGAAGGTTGAAGGGCACCTTCAAGAGCTGTATCTACTAATGTACATAAATTTTCTGCTTATAACCCTTCATAGGGTTTGATATAGCAAAAAGTGACCAAAAATGCTGCCTTTCATGCTGCCCTCTGTAACAAGAACATCTTTTTCTCAAGTGTGAGGAACTGACTTCCTACAAGAATAAAATTAATGACTTTATAACCTTTCTATGAGAAGTGTCTAGTCCAAATCTCTGGGCAATATGTCACACAGCTAAGCTGAGTAACAAATCCGCAGCCTCCTCTGTGTGTGTGAATGGAGACATGATCTTTGGATCATGAAGAGAAGGACCATCACAGACCCCATTGCACTTCTTCAAAAGCCAATTAATTTCAGTACTTTGTCAGCAAATACATTTTTGATTTATACCGGCATTACTTGTCCTAGGACCCAGGCTTACATATAAAGTGCCATGCAAGCCAAGGGGAATCCCAATTACTTGCTGTTTGAATCATCAGAGAAAAGAATAAAGCAGAAAATGGCTTTCCTAGCCTGTGATATATTTTGACACATCTTTCAAAAAATCTTTCCCATTCTACAATGACAAAAATCCTAGATTTCCAGATGTTCCTACAGTATAAAGGAGACAAGAAAAAAAGTGACTCTGACCTCAAAACAGCCATTGGCCCAATAGTTTGGAAAAAAAGAGAGACTTGAGACTGTTTATCCAACCCTTAGAGGTGTTCCATGACCATGAAATCATTAACTTCCTGGTTAGTAGCTCCATTTCTGCCTCTGAATTTGATTTTTTCTTGTGAAAAATAAAACGTTCCAGCAAAACATGTTTTGGTTTTGAGGAATATTGATTTTCTGACATAAAAACCCTTTTGAAAAAAACTTCTGACAAGATCCACCTGAACAGAGCTCTTCAGACCAAAATCAATACAGAAAGTGAATTACGGTTCACCAGAACTTTCAGCCACAATAAACTTTGTGCACTGTCATGATATTTTGGAAAATTAGAACGTAACTATCTAGGCAAATGTTATTTGTTGTCTGCATTTCCTAGTCAAATGTGAAAAACATGCATTTTCCTCTAATTACTGTTTAGAATTTAGGATTATTATCTTGATCTTCGCTGTTGTATTGAAAACTTACTTAGCATTCAGCTGTTTGGCTGCCAGAAGGAGGTACAAAAGGACTCAAAAATCTCACTTTAAAACATGAAGAGATTAGGTTGGCACTTCAGAATGTATTGCTGAGGTGAGGTCTCTCCCCTTCCACACCTCCTTTCCAAGGTTTTTGTTCATGGTAGTGGACTCCTAACGAAGGAGGAATCTGTTCAACACTAATATTTCAGAACAACTCCAAGGAACTATAAGAGCTCTAGAGAGCATCACAGATGTTGAAAACAGTGGGAATAAGCAGTAGGATTTCAAATGTTTTCTGGAGAACTCCAGTCTAGAGAGGAGAGTCCACCTTCTGCCATCCTTTGTACTAAAGCAAAAGGCTGAAGGGAAAAAGGTGCCTGGCTACCCTCCTGCAACAGTATAACTCGGCAACTGCAGACAAGAATGTGAGAGAAAAAATATTGTGAGGGCATTAAGGCCATTTTGGAATCCAAAAGGAAGAGGAAAGTGAATCCACCTTCTCAAATCTTAGAAACAATGTAGTTCACTGTAAACTTAGACTTGTTAACTCATGCAGGTACAGTCACTAAACTAATTAAACCATCTAGAAATGAACATATTAGAAAACTTTTAAATGTAGCATGTTTAAGACATTCATATTTCTTTCAGCTAGAATAACTCAATGCAGATGAAGGTGGGTTCCAATCAATTCCACTGAATTAATGGAATAAACAAAAAAGTGCTTGTGTCCTTCTGAAATATCATCTTCTACAGAATGAGCATCTAAAGATGCTAAATCTTTAGCTAATCTAAAGCATTCTAAAGAGCATCAAAAAAAAAAAAGGCACAAAGAAAAACTAGACCCTCTCAAGACAGAAAATAAAAACTAAATGATAGAAATTAGCTTTAAGGGCAGATTGAAAGGGAAAAGAGAAAGTAACATGTGAATCACTGCAACTGTTGTTTAGAACAAAAAAAAATTTTATTCTTATTATTGCAGGGATTTTGTTTGAAAAGTGTCCTACAGTTAATCATAATTTTTGAAAAGGTGCATGCTTTTCATATTTGTTAGGCATTTTTTATTAACATACTGATTTTTGTGAACTCTTTCTAGCTGCTGTGAGACTACTACAGCTGGGTTTGGCCACTGTAGACCAAACTCTTCTTCTGCTTGGACATTAGAGCACAAAGTCTGTTTACTTGAAGTTTCATGAAAGACTAGCATTGCATTCTGCCCATTCGTTCGCACACTGGATAGTCAAACCTTTACAAATATAACCAAGTGGCTAAAGAGGTTACTGGACAGCAAGTCTCTCAGCAAATTTTGTGGGCACTTGCAGGAGGAAAGCATGAGTGACTAGCACAGAGGTTAGCAGCTTGCTGTGTGCTGTGTGAAAACCTGCATTTCTTTTTTCAAACTAGAGCCTAAGCAGGCTCAGAGGCATCGGACACGTCCTACCCGTCATCTTACTGGCACTTTCTTTCCCTCTCTGGAAAAGAAGGTTTCTGCCGGACTCAGAATACATGAGACCTTAAAATCAAGGGCTACTGACTTTCTTAAGTGGCAGAACTTCAACTGGCCGACTCCAGCTGTTACAATTTGTCCACTTCTCACTGTGGGCAGCAGGGCTATAAATTACTGAATCTCAATTAGCATGTCTAGAATATTTGAAATTCTCTCTCATTACCTTTGTCCTGGAAGAGTTGTTTACTTGTATCTATGAACACCACTTTGAAACATGCACTGAACATGCTATGGTATAAAGAATACAGGAACATACACATTCCTATAAGGAAAAAAATAGGTATAAGCTATATTTATTCCTCTGTAGCAGATTTCACACCTTTTAACATTTCTCTATGAGGCTGTTTAAAAATCACTGGTATAAGGGAATACAGGACTGGAAAAGAATTTTACAGAGCTGAACGTACATGGTAAAAATGTATCATTATTTTAAAAGTTATAATATTGCAAAATTAAGAATCTGTCTAGTTTTAAATCTAGTTCCTAATTTTGTATTTTTAATGATATGTTTATTTGCTTTTATACAGCTTATTAATTTTTCACATAATTAGGGCAAATTCTAATGATGATTAATATTCACATAATGCTAACCTAGGCTAAAGGTGGATTTGATTTAATAATAAGTGTTCTTATTATTTTTACTTCTATTTACATAGATACAGGTATTACTAATACTAAACCATTATCTATTATAAAGCTGGCTGTGTAAGCAATTGTGTCATATATATCATGTCCAGTTTTAACTGAAAGAGACATTTCTTTTATCTTCAGTGTTCCCCTGAAGGGCATGTTAATCTTGAAAGCAGTTTATTATATTAAGCTGACAAACAACTTTTGCTTTAAAGGAAAGGAAACAAGGTCAGAAACTTGCAAAAAAATGTGTGTGTTCCTGGTTCCTATTCTTCAGATTTGTTGGAAATTATTAACTATTATTCTTGCAAATAAGATCCCCACTAAGATAAGGTAGTCCTTTATATGATGCTAAACCAATATGCTTGGTTAGCTGCCTCTGAAACTAAGCTAGTAAAACAGCATATATCTGTACAAGTTAAACTAGATTTGACATCTTTACTTGCCTTGAATACTACTGACTAATCTTACATAAATATTAAGACATAGTACAAGGACAACAGCTCAGCCTCCTTCACTGTCATACAGGCTTATAACCAGATCAGTCTTTCAAGCATCCTTGATAACCTATAAACAATTCTACTTCACAATTGTCATTGTACCCAAAGGTGAAAGATGAATTATTATTTCTGCCAGGGCAGGAATGGTAGCAAGATTTTTGAAATGATGTTATGAACATTCTTCACTTGATTGGAAATGATTGAGAGATTGGCTGATTCAAACCGACTTCTTGTGTTGAATTTTAAGTGATGGATAGTTCTTTGACTGCAGTAGGACAATGCTGACAGAATAATAACTGCAGACATTTCAATATATATATAACTATGCACAGTTAAATTGTAATCAATATACCTTGTTTATTTGTTGGCAAGAACACAGCCTTACTAGATATGATTAGTGCCTAATCTACCTCCCACACTATAGTATACATACAAGAAACTTCAGTAGCAAGCTGTGGAGAAGGAAAAAAAATTAGACTGACAGCTGAACAACAAATGAAAACTTTTGAGAATTTCAATAAGAACCTGAAAGAAAAGGATTAAATGCAAGCATGAATAAAATACCCTTCTGAAAACTACGTTTCTTTACACTATTTCCTTGTGTGTTTGAATCAAAGTGCAGTGGGCTGATCTGGCTGGCTCAGGAAGGCATTTGCACCTTTTGATTAACTCAGGAAAGACGAGTTACACAACCAGTTGATCCACTCAGCTAATACAGACGATTATCCAAAACAAAGGCCATTCTCCATCCCCTTAGTTTTGAGAGAAATTCAGCTTTCTTTACAACAGCTGTGGTCACTCTCTATATTATTCTTTTCAGTTCCATGTCTTGCCTTTCGACTTTTGTAAACTGCCCACAACCTTTCAAAGGCAGATAAACAGCACCATTGCTCTTTTCAGTATGTGAATGGCATGAATGGACAACACTGTTCCAGTACTGAATCTTAAAGATTTGGGACAGGGTTTGGAGGTAAGCGTGCACAAAACACCATTTCCTCAGGCATCATGTATGTATGCCACTCTGGTACAGGAGAGAAGCCTGCAAGACACCTTTGTTATCACCATTGCCATCACTCAAGTTTGTCCTCATTCTCCATCAGCTTCTGATTCTGAAAGGCTCCTCAGTTCAAGTCCATAGCTGAAATTCCTCCCTAAATTGTGGTATTTCTGTGGCTCATTGTCTGTAAAGCTACTTGCTACAGTTCAAGTGTGTTCTGTGCTCTGTGCCACATTGCATCTAGCCACAGTTCATCAGCCACTTTGTCCTAATTAATTATGGTTCAAATAGTACCGACCTTAACATGTCTGAAGTCAGCAGTGTGGGTTTTTTGGTTTGTTGTTGGGTTTGGGGGTTTTTTTGCAAGACAGGTCTTAACATGGAAAACAAACTTTTTATCAGGAAATCCAAAGGTGTGGGTGTGGTCTGGAAATCTCAGATATGTCTGCTTGTCCTTACGAGTTGTATGGGTCTAAATCCTCACCAGCAAAGGAAGCCTTCTTAATATGCCAAACAGGTTCAGCTGAGATGGAAGGCTGCCTTCTTAAATCAGCCCTATTAATGCTGATGTGGAATATTGAGTACTGAATCCCATGGGAGGAAGTGAAAACAATTCTACAAGATTTGTTGCTTATCACTTCCCAAATAGGGTTTAAGATTTAGGTTTGATGTAGTAAAACATAACTGTATTGGGAGTACATGTGCCAGGGCAAAGCTTTTCTATGTACCGTATCGCTGTGGCTGTGGTCAGCAGAGACATGTAAGTTAGAGCCCTCTGTTTAAAAAACAAAATATTCAGACTTCAGCAAGTTATTTTCCTTCAGTTTTAGAACTTTCCAGGATATTTTTAATTAGAAACATGTTTAAATCAGTGACCTCCAGGACAGGCTGTGCTTTGCGCTTAGTAACCGTATCTTCTGAGGTACAAAGGACGGATAAGAATGGGCATTTGGGAGTTTGGTGGGGAATTTGGTGTACCCTTCCATCATTATTTTTTTTCCCAAGATGAGGAGAAGCTGCTATTGCATTTCTTATAAGGTGCATTTGTTATTCATGGTTATAGGACTAAAGATCAAAAAATGTGCTAAAACTTTTGGAGATCAGTCCCACCCCCCGCATGTTTTTCTTGGGCTACAGTGCTATATCTTCACCCACTTCATATCTACTGGGGGGAATGCCCTTTTGAAAGTGGGTATCTATTTTGAGAGAATAGCCATGGTTACAAAAGGAGGCCCTAAATTTTGCATTCAGCACAGCAAAATTATCTTCTTTCAACAGGAGAGATGTACAGTGATCTTCCTCCTGAAATACCACGGAGTCCTGTGGTTCAAACACTTTAAAAAAATGAGAGTAGGTACTTCAAAAGGTGTCAAGCTATGGCGAGCCTGTATCTTAAATTACTCACTTGCATATTCATACGCTGCAACTACAGAATTGTGCCACAAAGGAGATTTCCTCTCCCTTTTCTCTACATTTAGACAAAAGATCAGCTTTATGAAATGGGAAAACCTACTGTGAAGTTCTGAATCAGGGATGTAGGGTTTTGTATAAGAAGTACTGAACCCTTTTACAGAAATCCTTGGCTCTTTACACAGTGAATAACAAGGGCCTTGCTGAGACATCTGAAAGCACTTCTCCCCCTGCTTTGAAAGCCTAGGCACCTCACCTTGACTTAGCTTGCTATGGCAAAAGCCTTACCTTCGGTACATTGTCACACCTGTTTTAGAGCCCCAAATATGTCTGCAGATTCTGGTCTTGAACATTTTTCCTCAGACAGCTTCCACGCTGAAGCTTCTGTCTCTGCCAGTGTTACAATCTTCATTACCCACCTGAACTCCTTCAGTTTCTTTGACTCTCTACAGGCTATTTTTTCCCTTCTGCTTAATTCAGTATCTCCAGCATTTGCCCTATACTCCCTGCTTTTAGTTTGGAGGCATTTGATGCTAAGAGATAAGCCTGTGGCAGATGTAATTATCCAGCAGCGTATTAGTCACTTGTGACTGCCACCTACCTGTCCTTTGTCATACCAGAGTGCTGTGGCTGGGAAGGGAGAGCTTGGAAAGCCTTTCACCTTCCTCACTATTATTTCTTCCTAATAAATAGCTGTGTGGAAGCTAGACACAAAAATCAGAAGTTTAAACCTGAAACCTGAGACTCATCAGTCCTGTTAATCAATAGATCTGACTCACAGAACCTACCCCATGCTTTATGTCTGTTGCTGGCATCACCATGTTGACTTTTTAAACTGAAAAGAACAAATACAATCACCTAGCTTGTCATTAGGCTTCTGCTGTTTCCTTCAGGCCTGCACCTTCAGCTGGACCCAGACACATCTTTCAGAAAGTCATCCATCTTGATGTTAAAGCTTCAAAAACTGGAGTATAACTGAAGTATAAGCTTTACTGTTTACATTTTGTAATATTTTTGCATCAGTTTTCCTAGTTTCAGTTTGCAGTCTTCACAGCTCTTTAGGACACTTGTTATTGTAATGCTGCAGGTGAAACTCACATTGCATTTGGACAAATAGATGATGCATCTGAGAACTGCTAGCTCTCTTCCATCCAGGGTAATGGAGTGGACTGGGACTTGGCTAAGCAAGCTGGTGAACCACCCCAGATCACAAGGATGCTAGGCAACACTGTATAGAGAGGCTTCCAAATAACTCTGTGTAGACTCAATTCGCAATAATCACTGAATCACTGCCTGGACCTGAAATTACTCTCACAGTGGCTTCCTTGCATCAGGCTTCTGATTTCACACAGGTTTACTAGTTCAGATATAGCACTGCATCTGTGTTGGCTCCATCCGTTTACCTCGTTCTGCATCAGAAGTGGAAAATCCTTTTACCAAGACTGCTGGAAAGTGTTTCTGCAGAATTTCCCTCAGATACCTGTGACCTTATTCACCCTCCCCCTGCCCCAGCCATGCTTGATCTGGACTGGCTTTACCCAGCATCATGCTGGTGGCTCTGTGTCACTCTTCCCGGAGCTGCCAGTAATGGGAATGAGTGTCGCAAGGTCTGGGCTGGGTTGGCATGCAGCAGTTCAGGAGCTCCTGGATGGCACATTTACTGACTCAAGATCCAAACTGTGCAAAGGTGACTACTTCTGGACACATATAGCCATATTCATATGGCACTGCACTTGAGTTTAAAAGCCCAGCTCACAGAAATTGGCTCCGCACTGAGTTAGCTAACTGTCTTTGCAACAATTATTGGAGTGATTAATCAGCAACTGGATAAACCACCCACATATAATTCACAGTTGATTATAGTTTATTTTGTCAGACTGTGCTCCAAGATTGAAATTTTATGTAATGCACAAGCCAAGACTGTTTCAGCTGAATTTCTGGTGGGTATTTGCAATCAAGATACCACAACGGGGCTTGATACAAATGTTGACTTTTGCTCAAGGGCTTATGGGAATGATGGGGTTATTGTAGGTCAGCATAAAGTGCAAGGATGTCAGAGTAACAGCCCAGCTTCAGCCAAAGCTGACACTGAAATTCTTAAGATGCTGTTCAGCGAAGGGAAATCTTGCTCTTTCGGGGATTGCAATTTGCAGAGGTATGGTTTGGATTTGTTTGGTTTTAAAAATGAGCCTCCAAGGTGGAAGAAGACAAAAGTGCTTCTCCACTTTGCAATGGAAGGTACATTCTCTGAGGAAAAATGTTTCAGTTGTACAAAACCAATGACACATAAGATTGAGATGGCTTATAAAGAACCTTTGCTCTCAGGTGCCCCTGCAAGTCTTATTATTTGGTACCCTGACATTAACGCAACCAAAGGTCCTATGGGTCCTACCTTTGCCATGTTTGAGCATAACTGGTAGCCAAACCTTATTTTGAGAATTATCAAAATCTTAATTAGATGTTTCTGTGAGAAGAAAAATCACTTTCTTAAATTAACAGCTGGTTTTGTGTATGTGCAGATGACTATACGAATTCCAAGAAGATGGCTCAGTTAAAGACCATGCTGTGCTAAACTAATATTACAAGGGGAACAACCTTTAGACATATCATATTAATGTAGTAAATTGAACTAAAAAAGTTCAGTACTTCTTATACAAAAGGCCTTTAGAGACTGAAAACAACCTACAAAAATTCACAAAAGAACTCAGGTTCGCAGTTGTGTCATCGAGCTGCTTGACAACCATCTTTACTGCTGTACAACTCTTGTAGGCATCTGAAATGCCATGGTAACTATAATTTTATGGATAAACTTACCCTTAATATCTGCTGCTAGCTTCACCCTGAATCAACTGCAATCTGGAAGCTGGTAGACATCTCGCTGATTCTAATTACTCATTAATCATACTGCCCCTCATCTTGCATCTAGAATCCAGTCTGGAAGATGCTGTCAGAATTCACCTATGCAATGGAAAATATATGGCAGCTGTGCAGGGGACACTGCTGCTGATCACAGCATCTCATACGACATGTGGGAAACCTGTGTTCCTATCCACACAGAACTAGGTCCCACAGTGGAAGCGGGTATCTCAGTCTTCTGTTTGTCACATGTGGTCCCTACGACAGGAATTCGTGGTCCCGTGCAGGTTCCCCCCTGAGGGCATAGGGAGAGACAGATCTGAATCTGTCTGAAGTCAGTATGTTCTGGATGCAGAACACATGAAGGTGAAAATGGAGACGTGCGATGAGTCCATCCCCAAACACCACAAGAAGGTATCTCTTCTGCGCAGGATCCATAGTTTCCTCTGTAAGCAGCCTGGTCTTGTTGGCTGCAGGCACCACGCGTACGCACACACATACTGGTTCAGGAATGTTTCTGTGGGAACATCTACTCTCTAGACCCAGTAATTTTTGGATTAGACCAAACTGTTGGAGATAACATGAGGAATAAAACGAAGGATGCGACTTAACCCTTGTAAGGGTTAACGAGGCGCGACGCTGAGAGAAGGGAGCACCCGGGTCAGCACAAGGGAAGCGCTGCTACTGTAAAACTCAAAGATCTACTTGAACTTTGAGTGAACTACCCTAATTAAAGGCAGGGAAAGCCCCCTACCAAGAGCGGCCCCCCTCACGGCACACGGCCATCCGAGGGAGGCGGCCGCGGCGGCCGGAAGCGGAGCCCTGGCCGGCGGCAACCGGAAGGAGCGAAGGGTGAGGGCGCGAGGCCGTGGCTGCGCTGGCGGTCAGGGCGGGCCGTGTGGAGGCGGTCGGGGCGGGCCGTGTGG
>NW_010973062.1:6773097-6798891 GCF_000737465.1 Haliaeetus leucocephalus
CTCTGCGCGGCCGTGAGGTGAACCGGCCTCTCGCCTGCGGGCGCTGCCGGCTCTCCGCGCACCGGGCGCAGGACCCCGCTTTGGGACCGCAGGCCGGGCGCCGGGTGAGGGCGAGGTGTAGCTCCCTGCGAGCGGGGGCAGCGCTCCCCGGCCTGCGGTGGGCTCGGTGGCTGAGACTGCGGGGAGTCAGCTCGTCCCAGTCTCAGGCAGCAACTGGAAGAGGTTTATCAGAGTTACCGTTTTGCTTTTGCCTGCTTAAATTCCACCTGTATCTTGTCCTAAAGTGCATCGTGTCTGCCTTTTTTGTAAAAGGCTGCGAGATTAAAAGACCGTGGGATTCGCGGATGAAAACCGCCCTGTGAGATTTAGGCTGTTTGAGTTATTATTTTTGGTAACGTGTCTGTGGCTTGTCCGTAACTATCCCCCAATGTTACTGCTGTAGTCATACGGCAGAGGAACGGGAAGCTTTAAAATTAAAGAAGTAATAAATACTCAATTTTCTGATCTAAAAGCTTTCAACACATTTATAGCAGTCATTTTCTTGCCCATTCTACTCATGTTCTTATTAACTAAGCAGCAGTCTTTCCTGGAAGTGAATATTTTAATAGCACATACTGCCACCTGCTGTAAGGAACTGAAATTGCCTCTGCAATTTTAGAGCCTTTAAAGCTGCATAAAGCAGCCAGCCTTAGATTTAAAAGACAGCTAGATTGTTGATGTCTCTGATGATAATTTAATAATCTATTCATCCAAATATTTTCTGACCGTAGAAGTTTCTAAATTATATACGATTTGTAATAGCTGGAGCTTGACTGTCTCTAAGATGCATAGAAATTTAGGGAACAGTTCTGCTGTAGATATGAAATTGATAGCACATTATTTCAATAATAATTTTGAAGATTAACCATTTCCAAATACAGAAAATTCAGTTAAGAAATTAAGAATTGCTCCAAGTGAGCAGAAAGTTTTTAATAAATCAAGCCATGAGGGATCAAAAATTCAGAACATAAATTAGTAAAGTATTTATTGTTTTACTCAGTTGTCCATTTGACTCAAAGGAAAGCTAAGAAATGTTCAGGAAATCAAGACACCTCTTCATGACTTGTTAGAATAAGAATACTGTGGGGGGCAAGGGACACATTCTATGTGGCTATTTTAATGTGTGCCTCTCCATTTTCTTCTGGTATGTTTGTCTGCCTCCAATTAAGAAGCTGAATTATGTGTAAACAACTTTTTTGCCAGATCCTCAGCAGGCATAAATCCATGTAAGTGCTATCAAGTCAGTGGCTTAGGCTGTTTGTCACAATCTGGAAATGGTTTCTTATGTCTACTCAAGATTTTGGAGGGGAAAAAAAAAGACATTAAGTCTAGGGGCAAAGAGAAAGAAGGCAGAAAAGAGGTTTATGTGGTTTCAATAAGTATGCATGTATAAACGTAGTACTTACCACTATACTAGAAAGCACAAATACAAAAGAAGCTAATAAGGAAAGCCAAGCAAGTTGTCCTGGAGCAAATCCAGTTTCTGTTCCAGCTTCTACAGGTTGCTTTTCATCAAGAAACAACCCCAGTCATCTTGTCCCTGCTGCCAATCTTTCCAGCACATGGCTGTCGTAGAATTCTCTCTCTTCTCCGTCCTCGCAGGGAGCCTAACTCCACACCAGCCATGGGCTGCCAGCCGGTGATGCAGAGCAGAGTCATCCTCTTGCTGAGCTGAACCTGGCTGTAGGCTTATGTTACTCTGTTGCCTGGATCTGAAGAAACACCCTTCTGGTGTTCTCACAGTGTAGCCTGTGGTGCAGCAGGAGCTACCAGAGCCATAAGGATAGCAGGAGGCAATGGCAGCTCTCTCTAGTCTCCTTTCTCCTCCTGCCCACGGCAGCAGCAACCCTCCAAGAGTGAAGCCCAGCAAGGAAAGCTCTTTCCTAACTGGTATGTTTGGTGACATAATCACATCTGAAGACTGGTGGGAACAGAGGAGTCTGCAATGTAGACCCAGCTACTTTCTCCCGTACTGCTGGGCAGCACATGTTTCACTGAGGTTCATGCAGGCTGGAGATTCATAGTGCTAGAGCTGGGTACTTTACTACCCCTTCATCTCATCACCTAGGCAGCCTCGCATGGCAGGGCTAGGACACCAGTTCCCGCACTAGCCCATGCCAGGGTGTTACTCCTGTTAAACTAAGGCACAACTACTATTTGGCCTAAAACACAGAAAGGCTTGCCCACCCTACTGCAAGCTACCTCTCAGGCCATTGTGGGCTTTTTCACTACCTACCCATGCTAATGACGGGAACCACTTGTGTAGTTCTAAGCACGATTATTAATAGCAACAACAATAAAAGTAGCAAATTACTCCTTTTCCTTGTTATTTATTTAGTTTTTATGATCACCTGTCTTGTCACTTTGCCTTTTCTTTTCCTTACCAACTCCATTTGCTCCCACTGTTTTACCAACTAATCCCACCAAAATTACTCCTCTCACTCTTTTCTCCTTTTGTCCAGGTCAACGTTTAAGGCAGCCTCTGGACACCTTTTTCTTGGAGGTTTCAGGTGCCATTTCAGGTATAGACTCTCCAAAACTGAATGCCTTCTCTTTTTTTTTTCCCTAATACCTCTGTTCTGTTTTTCTTCGTTTTGTCTCCCACTATATTTATAGACTTAAAATCTTTCACTCATAACCATTCTCTTGCTAGACTTGATTGATTTCCCTTTCCCAAAGCTCCTCTTTTCTACCTGTTACAATTTCAAAATGTTTTGCCATATGTTCATGCATTGCTTTGAAAAGCCCTGATGTCTTCCTCCTTAGAGCACAGCTTCCCAAGCCTTCTTGCCTGAGCAGCACCGCCAGCAGCAGTAGTGCCAGTGGGTGTCACGCCTGGAAAGACACTGGAACACACCTCACTTGGGACTTGTCTACCCTGAATATTGCAGAAAACTGTACGTGCTGCCTGGGATCCACTGCACCAGGAAATCCTGATCTCTTTCCTTCCATCTGTTGGTGAATGGGGAAAGGAAAGGCAATCTCAGTTGGCTTTACTTGCATACCCTCATTAGTTAGAATTCCTTCAGTGTCACGCTGTGAGTCACCCTTGAGTCAGAATTAGCTTAATAAACTGAAGTAAGGGAAGATTCAAGAAAGACTACGAGCAAAGAGGCTGCTGGGGGACTCCAGGTGATTTGTGCTCCTTGTCACCCTCTGAGATACTTCTGTCAATAAAACTTCTCTGTGAGAGAAGAAATTATGGCTGAAAACTTTATGCTACCAGATTGAGCTAAGGAAACTTCTTTGTAGAATAAGATGCTGGCCATTGCCTCCCTTCCCTAGCCATTAATGACTAATTCTTACCTCAGTTTTCTGATCTCCTTTTTGTGCAGTCTTTCCACATTTCATTATTGATCTCTCCTCCCAATCTGTTGGTTGTACTGTTTTTGTCCCTAAATTAATTTCCTTCCTTTTGTCCACTCTGGCCTCCATATCCATCTTTAAAACACACATTTTCTAATGATCCTTCTTATCTTAACCATGAACACTAATACTGTCTGTTCCTTTAACACCTGTCCCATGTTCTGACTACCTTAAACTGGGAATAGACCATGTGTTGTTCCAGGATGCACAATGCTAGAAACTTGACTGCACTAGGAACAAATATGACAATTAATTTTTCACTTTTTTTGAGCATGAAAAAGAAAGATCCACCTATTTTAATGTAAGATCCTTCCTTTTCAGTTAAAAAAAAAAAAGAGAGAAAAAAAGAATGACTGTAAAACAATGGCCCAGAAATCCCAACATGTTCTTTGGGTGATGGAAGTTAAGCAGACCTCACTTCTGCCTTAGTGATCACCTCTGTCTTAGTCTAAAAAACCCCTGCCTCTGTGGAGAGTTGCCATACCCCTTCAAATATCTAGGCCATTTCCTGTCATCTTGTTGTCATGTAACAACTATGTTTGTTGAGACATGTCTCATCTTGAAGCATTTTCCTTCCCTTTCTACTCTTTTTATAGGTTAGGTGTCATAATTTATGAGGTACGTTTATGTAGGTGCCTCATAAATTAAATATTTTAATATTTATGGGTACATGTGTTTGATAACACCTCAGCGGCAGTACATCTTCTTTTAAAGCAAGTACATCTTCTTTCATTGTCAGACTAATACATATGCAAGATTAGACAAAAGAATCTCTTTCAGTAACATTCTTTCTGTACAAATATTTTTATTTTTCCTTTTATTTTGTTTTGGTTTAGTCAAAACAGTGTGGAGAATAGATTACCTGCATTCCAGTTTTACTGCTGCTGTTTCTGTTCTGCTAAACTCTGCAAGTTGTCTCCAAAAATACTGTCTGACAAGGAAATTGTTTCCACACTGTTTTCTGCTTTCACCCACAAGAATCTGTCAACCAAATCCACCAAAAACTGACTGCGATAACAAAATAGTTTGATTACAGCTAGCGTAAAACAGGACCATTCAATCAACGTCAATGGCTGTACCAGGTTGACTTTGGTCAGTTAAAGGCTTGGCTCAAAATGTCGCTTGTGTGTAAAGATGTCTAGAATAATCTGTGCATATCAGATGTGAACACTAAATTTTAAATTTTAATTCAATCCTACACACACTTAAATACATGCCTTTTAAAAATTAATTTAAAAATACAGGAATCAGTCAAACTGCTTCCATACTTAAAATTAACCACACGCTTAAGCAGCTGGCAGGATGAGAGCAACAAAAATGCTACAAGCCAAAGCACTGAATTTCTTTGCCTTTTTTGATAGCTTCTGATCTTTCATCTACTACAAGGATGACACATGAAGGAAATTGTTTGCTCTCAATGCACTAACCGACATGGGGTTTTTTGCTTGTGTTGCTTTGACTTAGCATAAACAGCAAATGTGTTTTCAGCAGTGAAAGAGTAATATATCTTCAGGCTCTTTGAAATGCGGAAAACAGAAAAGGTCAATTATTACTGCAGATGCACTGCTTCTTCACGGATGATACTGTCAGAATAAAAGTGATGCTATTCTCAAAAGTCAGCATTTTGATACAAACCAATGTTCTTCTACTTTAAAAGAAATACTTATACACATGTACAAAACCATAAAGAAGATGAGTATCTAGATATGTTTCTCTTTTTTTATTTTCCTTTTATTAAAATGTCATTTCTATAAACACAATCATTTGGTTTTCTGTATGACAGGTCAATTTAAATTTTAACTCTTGATTTATATCACAAATATTCTGTAATTCTTTCTACACATTAGTAATAGTCAGATGTGGCTTGTCTCTGAATATGTCTTGGAAGGTCCGAGTATCTCTAATCCTTCTCTTAGTATTTATACAGGCATAAGGAAACAAAATTCTGCACAGGTGCATATGGAAAAAGGATTGCTTTTTCTGTTTTGACTACTAAGGAGGCATGACCCAGTAAGCAAGGACGTGGGTGTGCCTGAGAGGTCACCTGCCTCCAGGGCTTAGACACAGGACTCCAGGCTATCCAGAGGCATTTCCATCTAGTTAAAATCTACAGCTGGGACCTCTTCTGCAGGAGGACACCTATTTTATATATGTGTGTGTATATATGTATGTACAAAGCTACTATGTATATACAAAGCTGTGTATATGTATATGTACAGTGACAATTTAATCAATTTGCTTTGTGATCTTTCAGGATGCAGAAGCTCTAAACTCGAATCCATTTGTGAAGGATTGTTTATGCATCCTGCATTAAGCTGTTACTGGATAAAATGTATAAACAGCTCTTGAAGCAGAGTCGGCAACGCAGCGCTCCTGCACAGCTTCCAGAGGCAAGGTGAGGAATGCTCACAGTAGCCCATGGCCTCCAACCTGCTCGCCAGGGTTTCCTCTGGCAAGCTGGGACAAGTGAGCCTGTAGCCTCTCAGCCACAGGATATTCAACACAGGTCACCCACAACCTTCATGATAACGTTTGTTATCACACCAACCAGCATCCCTTTAAAGAAACAGTGAATTTCATTGCATGTCAGGCTGGACCCACACCAGTAGGCTCACTGTGAAGTGCTAACTGGGCTGAGTCCTTGTGGAGAGATGGATGGAGTAGTTGTGGATTATCCTGAGCCTTCATTACCAACAATGCTCAATGCTGTGAAAACTGAGATGCTGCTCTCCATATTCAGTAGCAGGAGACGAAATGCTTTTTAAGATAAGGTACCAAGGAACTTACAAAGCTTTAGCAGCGTTTGGTAGCAATTAAACAGGTCTTCCAGGATTGTGGTGCTAGTTAGAAGTCCCTAAATGCTACCTAAGGTGAGCTTGTAATAGCTAAACCCCATTTTGCAACTTTAACAAAATGAGGATAACAATGTGGTCATATGTCAAAGGACTTAGAAAACATGAATGATATAAGGTGCAAATTCTCACACCATTAGAACTACTACAAATTAGGAGTTAAAGGCTATCCTGTACAAGCTGACAGATGTCTTTCAAATATGGATTTTCTGATTAAATGTTTCACTCCTGTAGTGCTGCAGTTCATATCCTGGTCTTGTTCACTGCTGCACTTGAGAATGCTGACTTATAACTTGAGAACTGTGTATTCAATACTTCATTTAATGTTTGCACATCCTAGGTAATCATTATAATTTCAAAAACATAAAGAGTAGTAGCTTTGCTTTATTTTTGTGCTCAGGAAGTTAAAGTTGTGTTGCTCTGGCGGACCTTGTGCAGTTTTATGTCAGCTGAATTTTCATGTACAAATGTATTCCCTAAGCTGATTTATCAGAAGACTTTAAATGTCAACTCAGTATTCGTAAGGAATCTTTTGTCTGCATTAAGAGCCGGCTGCTGTCAGTGATACTGGGTTACAGAGCACAAGAACAGCCAGCCAAAAAAAAACCCCAAAGTCATTGCTCGATTTGATTGTTATTCATTCTTAAGTACTTCCATTCAACTCTGATTGCTGTAGAATTTGTCTGCTTTGTGAGTGCCTTTAAAAGGAGACATTGATGTTTTATGCTGTCTTAAGTGCTAACAATCATCACTGTTGATGAACGTGGACTCATTAATGTCTAAATCATTTACAGCACAAGAGTGTTTCTTTCCCTCTTGAGTTTGCTTTTCCTGGGACAATTAATTTCTGTATTAGCTACTGCATCTGTTTCCAACACCATCCATGAATTTTAGTTTATCCTTTGGATCACATCACTAAGTTTTTCACAGTAAAGGTGGCATTTTTTTCAATCAGGAGAAGAGTTTTCAGAACACCCCTCTATCCACAGAAATATACATTTTTATTTTTACTTTTTAAATTCTTAAATCTATGACCTATAGCTCTTTTAACTATTCCTTAAATTAAAGCTTCCATTATTAGTGTAAATAACATTACACTGTGAACCACGGAGAAAACAGATATACTATTAAAACTGAAAGTATGACACTGTGACATTATCAAATCATGTAGGAACAAGGTAAAGAAGGAATGATATCATCATACCTGCTCTTATCTTAGTTTTGGATCCTGAAGAACAATTTCTAAAAAAAATAAAATGCTTTTCAGTGATATATTATTGTGACCATTTCAGGAAAAGAACAGCAATGCCAAAGGCTTGGGCTGAACCCAAGCCCTGAAGTTTCTAAGGAAGAAACTGCATTGTCCTGAGAAAAATTAATACTCTGAAACAGCATCACCAACAAAAATATACAATGAGTAGTTCTCCTGTAGGGTTGGACAGTGCAGCATCCCTTCATCCTGCACAATACCCAGTAACTCCTGTGAAGCACTGAAATACCACCTAAACCAAAGTATAATTGAATCTCATGGTTTTGATGGGGATGTCTGTTGATCAAACCACCCTTCCTATGCTGTAGGCTTGGCAATTATTTGGTTTATGGAACTAAAAGGAACAATCTGTGGAACAGTTTTCAGTCTATCAGTCTGTTTTCCTCATCTTTGGCTCTTTCTGTCCAGGTAGAAATTGCCTTCTGAGTACTCTCCTTTTATTCCACAGGATTTGGATTCACTGACTATTCATAAAAAGGATGTGATAGTGTTGCATTTTTAGTACCTTTCTTACTAAATAAAAATTACAAACAGCACCAGCTTACAGCAGACCGTAGCATAGTAGGAATCTGTTAGGTTCTGAGAGTCTGCATAAATAAAGCAAATAAAAATGATAGCATTTGCAAGAGTGATGCGCATCAGGAAACATCAAGCACTGCAGCAATGCTGAACACATGTAGTTCTCTAAGCAACAGAACCAGATGAGAGTGGTTTCAAAGAGTTTTGTGGATTACTGATTAGATACTTTGATGCCTAATGAAGTATGAGATTTTCCTGTGGCTGGGCATTTGTAGTTCCCTCTTTATGTGAGCACTAAGCAGCAGACTGGAGCTGGGGAGGCAGTGTCACAAATAAAGAAAGTTGTTCCCATATTGCTGCGCCTTGGGTAGACTGACTTCATGAGAAGATGAGAAAACTGGGGTGAGTTCTTTTGGCATCTGAAATATTTTTATAATTTCTTCTTTCCAGGATGAGTTCACAAACCCTTTCTCTCATAGAGGCCATTAGTGCCTTTTCTACTTAGGCACCTACTGTATTGGATCTTGGGCAGAGGAATGGGCAGAGAGAGGGATATCACTATTCCTTTGTGAAATTTGGTTAGAACTGGCTGGTTGGTTCAGAAGTTATTAGATATGAACAGACACAGGCATTCACACTTTGATTGCTCAATGCTCATTCTTTTCAGGTAACTTGATTAAAAATGTGAAGGAAGGCAGAGGGAACAAGTCTATCATCTGCTTTCTGTATGAAGGGGTCTGACTCTTAACAAGTTGCAGCTCCCTTCAATTTGCCTCTGATTTCTCACTTCATGGTTAACATAAAATTCTCCTAGTGAGGGAAGAAAAGAAAGAAACAAGTCCCTGGAAAACTGATTTTACTGCACATGATACCGAAAAGCCGGTCGAAGAAACTCTCTAAGACTCATTTTGGAGTTTTAGAAAGCAGGCATTCTTCATTGCAGCGCTGGATGCATGGGGGATAGTTCCACCTAGCGTGCATACCACAGCTTTAGCACAAACAGGTTATATAGAATAACTGATTGCATATTAATCAGATTAGTATACATATACATAAAAATAATTGCAACTGATTATCTTAGTACTGCCTACATCTGATCATGCGCAATGAAGGATCCATTTGAGTCGAAGCGCTGCTTTTGCGACCACCGACCCATTTGAAGTTCTTGTTGGCTGTCCTTGAAGTCTTTATTCTTGTCCTTGTTCTTTGATCTTGAAGCTTAATGCAGTTTCAATCACATGTGGTCAGTTTCAACATTGCTCTCATCTAGCGTACAGGAACATCTAGTCATAAGAGCAAAGAACTGCAAAACTTATGAATAATTACTAGTTAATCACTTGACTACACTTTTGTAATTATCTCCCCGGCTACCCTTTGTCTATTGTTTCAACCATAATGTTAATATATGATCATTTATCAAATCTCACTTATACAGTTATCTAGCAGCAAACCAGTTTTCACAGAAGGTACAAAATATTAAAACCATAAAAATTTGAGCAAACCACATGAAATGTATGGACATATGCTATCACTCACAGCACTCAATGCATGTAGATTTTCTCTGAATTTATTCCAAAAAAAGTGGTTGTTTTTCAAGTTCCATTAAATATATATATGTTTTATGAATGTAGCCCCTTTTTATCTCCTTCTTACAACTTTTCCTGCCTTCTTGTAGGATTTCTGCTGTCTGTGTTTCAAAAACCCAAGGCTTAGCTCTGGTAGGGAAACCTGGCTCAGACTTCTGAGGAAATTGCTAAGTTGTGAGAAAGAGCTGTGACAACATCTGAAGAGTGGAGCTGTGCAAGATAAGAAAGGTAAAATTGCCAGCGGAGGTAGGATTATTGAAACTGGGACAGTTAGCAGCTTAAGGATTCAGGAGGTAAAAATGCCAGCGTGGAAAAGAAAAAACCCTTAAGGAAGAAGAGGGAGGTGGAAGTGAACAACTTAAGAAGAGCTGAGATCCAGAGAGCAGCAGAGGCCAGCCTGTGTGACTTTACCTGACACGGGATCCTCCTGAGCCGACCTCATTACTGACTCCTGCCTGGCTAGCAAGGAGTCTCCGAGTGTCATATGGGAAGGGGTAAAGACTGAGCACGCTAATGTTTAGCCTAGTTCTTTATTAGGTAGCTATCTTCTATATGTGCCAAGCAATGAATAGTTGCTATATACTTTAAAGCTGTATATATTATGCTGTCATAGTCTCTTTGCAAATAGCTAAAGGTGTCCAAAGTGATCCTAACAGTTACATCAGTTGGTTACATCAAACAGGTAATGACTCAGCCATGCTAAGTTTATGTGGATGCCACCAAAACCAAAACAGGCTAAAAGCAATTGGTTGCAGAGCTTGAATGGGGAGAGACTTTTGAGGTATAGTTTCTAAGAGGAAAGGTGTTAAATGATCTGTACTATCCATTGCATTGTCCAGCCTTTGAAATCTGGCTGTTGAAGGGGAAATTCTAACTGTAACTGCTCAGCAGTGGTAATTTGTGACTGAGGAGTGATCTGGAATGGAGGGCAAGAAGGCCCAACTGCAAGAAGGGGTTAAACTGGCTGGAAGCAGGAATGCCAGAGACAGAAGGACTCCTTGCAAGTTAGTGAAGTTTCCCTGGGTGATGAGATAAGAAACAGCCTCAGCATTGTCTTGTAGACCATCCTGGAATGGAAGCACTCAGGGGCCCAAGCTCAGGGGCCACTTTTGGGCAGCAAAGCCGGGCTGGGGGATGGACCCACTGCAGAGCTGAAGTGCTCCATGCATCCACTCAGAATTGGTGCTGATGTGAGAGCATGTAAGGAATCTGCTTGTGACACATCTTTGCAGACTCCACATCTGTCCACGTATTGTGGTAGGACTCTGCCCAATGCATTGTTCATTAACTTTTTCTTTTGTATTTAAGCACACACATGTGTTTCATTTGCCTTGAGGGGTAACATAAAAATTCCCCAACACTGTATATGTCCCCTTTTCAGACTGGACCACTGTATCTTTTAATATCTCCTGATCAGTCAGAAGCAATATGGTAGCTGGCAGGTAAGCTATTGTCCCAAACTGAAACTCTGAGCTGACAGTTGGGAAACTCATATATGTCTTCAACCAGCAGAAGAGCTGTGACATGTGAAGTCTCTCTCCTCTACCTGAGAACTTTGCTGGAAATACAGTCTTCCTTGCATCAGTCCCAGACCTCTCACTAGATTCTGTGGGCCAGTGGCTAGGGCATTTATCTGGATTACTGTCTCAGTTCCTATCATGATTTCTCCTTTTATATAAAGACTCTATGATGTAAAACAAATAAACAGCTTTGAAAGAAGGGACTGAAACTTCCCATGGCAAGTACTTCATCCATGAATCCAGGCTATAAAGCCATTCTAAAATCTGGACTTTAACCAGTCCTTTTCAAAGAATAGTTTATGTTCACCCAACTTTAGGGAGAATCCAAGCTCTGTGCCAGTCTTGCCTTAGATATATAAATTTGAGGAGAAAAAAAAAAGTAGGAGTAAATTTCTTCTGGTTAATGAGATTTTTTCTTTGCCTTTAATAGTGTTCCACTTGGTTTGTGTGGTTTCTAGAGGCCCCTTTTGGTATAACAGTCCATTTGTGAGAGTACGTACCCAGGCAGTAGCATGTTTTGGGTTCAGTACAATACAACACTATCATGGCCCTCCCATTCCTGGGGAACACTTAACAGGCTGTAAATAAAGTAGGTGAAATATACAGAAGGGTGGAAGCTCTATTAACTGTTCTCCCAAATCCATGCAGGATTATATAAGTCATGGGGCAAGAGATGCAAAGAGCCAAAGGGAATCAAATTTCACTTTGATGAACTTCTTTGGGACAGATCAAGACAGGGTTTCTGCTTCCGGCTTCCTGGGGTATATGTTGACTATTTTACTAGGAAGCAGTCCTGGGAAGAGGACCCACTTTATCTTAGAAAGTGTTCATAGACCGCTAAGTGTACAGCTGCAGTGAACAGGCTGGACACCTACGTCAGCAAACTGCATGATACCATGGAAGTGCTTAAATTTTTTGTACAAGTAACTGGAAACAGGTGGAGCTGTTTTCTCTCTGCAGGTCTCCAGAGGCTGTTTAGCAAACTTAAGCAGTTCTGCTAAGCAGCCTGATCACCATTTGAAGGTAGATACATATAATGTTGATGGGTCAACATTTAAGTTAGAAGGATATATTGGCAGAAATTATTTCTTCCTTGAGATGGTCTTGAAACTGCTCACAGTCCATTCTTGGATGTAACACAATCTAGCCTGTTATCCTTGTACGCAGAAATTATTGCACACTATTTTCAGTGTATACTGCTTAATGCCAGTGAGTGAACTCCTTTTCTGCATTTAACTAACTTCCAAGTCATCCTGCCAAATATGCTAATTGAAACAGCTTGTCTCCCACCTAAAAGAAGTAGAGGATAAAAAAGCGGGGGGGGGGGGGGGGGAGGCAGAAGGTTAGGCTGACAATGCAAAGACCATTTCTGCTTGAATACTGATGAGCCAAGTTATCTATGCTGGCCACCTGCCTAACTATTTGGTTCCTGCCAGTGTTTCATTGCTTGTGCTGATCTTTGGGGAACTGTTACTGTATGAATGCTGCTAAATGATTTTAATCTTTATTTTAATTCTTGTTAGCTTTTAATATAATTGTAAAAGGTAATTTGTGATTTGTGCATTGTCTGACTGCTAAAACCTTTGTGAGATAATAATATTAAAATTCCCTACGGAAATTCTGGAATTCGGTCAAAGGGCAGACAACTGTGGGTGAAGGCTTATTGAACAGCAGCAAGGTCCTGCCACTGCTGTTGCTGGACATTGACACTGACCACTTTGGTTGCACCAACATAGCATTCTTCATCTCTCCTCAGCCTGCATAAGAGGCAGCGGTGGTCTTTTTTCTTGGCTTCTGGGCACTCATTCTGTTTTGACATTACCTATACTTGCACGGCCCACAGTGAACACTCACCAGTCTTCCCATGAGCTCAAATTCTCACAGCAGAGCTCTGCCTGCGCTCAGGGACCACGAAACAAAGCCACCTCTCTGCATTTCCTCTCCACTCCTGCACATAACCCAGGGCTTAGCATGGATTTTCCATGGTTCCAAGGCTGTTCTCCACGTCAGACACTCAGCCCAGGCTCAATTCTTCATCCTGGCTAGACACAACCATGGCACAGGCCTGCCACTACCATGCTGTTGTCCATAATGCTAACTGTTCGGCCTGGACCAAATAACATTTTCCAAAAGAGTGATGAAACACCAGCTAGAAGGGCCTGGCCAGGGCTGTTTTAAGAAATGAGAATGTTTACTGCATGAATGAGAAATAGCTGGTGGCTGACATTACAGATTAAAGAGCTGTAACTGGGAACCACTCCTGCTGTTTAGCGTAGGCAGCGGGACGCAAGAAATGGTCATACCGTCCGTGCCTAGTCCTGGGAACTTTTTATTTCTGCCGAAGTAAAACTTCCACGGTCCTTTTTCTGGACGGGGGAAGAGGTTCATGTGTAAGGCACATCCACACTGTAGCAGCAAATTTGGTTAGCCTGGGGCAGTCTGTAGGTACCAATCCTATGACACCATCAGAGCTTCTTGTCGTCCTGCCTTCCCATCCACTTCTGGGATCTCTAAAAGTATTCCTCTGCATTGGTAAAGGCAAAGGAAGAAAAAGAGGTGAGGGCAGAAGAGAGCTATCATAAATCACCACATAAATATATGTTTCTTTCTCAATATATAGACACACACACATATATATACACACTATATATGTGTGTGCACATTTATACATACTCCAGCAGGTTTTGGATACTCTAATTTAGAAATCCCCCTCCCCTCCGTGCAATCCCTGGAGCTCTCTCACATGCTGAACAGACAAGCATGGAGCAGCAGAAATCCAGAGCAGGGCCATGACCGAGCCACAGTCCATCCCTGGGCAGCGGCCAAACCATGGGTCAAGGGTTCAGCACCCCGATATAATCACAGAATTGAGTAAGTCAGACCAGAATTCATAAACAAAGCAGACCCACCACAAAGCATGTGCATTCATGCATGTACAGACAAATACCATGTCATTCTAAGTGCATTTTACACTAAAAGATAATGCACTATGAGAGAAAATATAAGTGTGATTTTGGAAAGGTTGAATTGACTGTGTCTGCCAAAAATACAGGCCAGGAAGGCAGGTTATCCAAAACAGCAGAATATTTTTCCTGTCCCATTATTTGTTAAGACCCAGGTCTCTTCCTAGTGGTAAGATGTCCCTTTATATCCCCCAGTCACTAAAAAAATGTCAAATATTTCAGTGTTAAATTTTTAAATATTACCTGTACTGCACCTCAGATGCCATTTAGTGTGTGTCTGCCAGGAATCTGTATGAGATATATATATAGCAGTTCATGTCTTTAAAAAGCTCTTCATCAAGCATAAGAACTTAGATATATCAATATAGAAAAAAATGCTTCAAGAGTTACCATATAAGTCAGAGAAAAAAAACAGGAGTAAAATTATGTTTTTCTTTCTCTTAACTGTCTTTTATTTATTGACTTTGTCAATGTCATTAATGCATGTGATCCCACTGCTCTGCCCTGGTTGCTGTTACAGCACCATGTCAGGCAGTCCGCTCGCAGCACCTGCTGTGTTTCAGTTACCGGTAGATGGAGTCAACAAAACCGGCTATCCTGTTTATTTTTCTTTTGTTCATACAACCACGTTCAGAGACCTGAACACTGTGACACCTGTCATCTTCATATTTATTTTTGCCTTGAATAATCTTTAACTTATTATTACTCCAATAGCACTCAGAGATTTTAAATAAAATAAAATAAAAAATAATCCAAGACATATTTAACTATGTCTGGTATAATCATATATGAGGATGTTTATAGGATAGACTGAAGCACAACACAGAGATACGCAAACTAGCTTTAAACTAGATGAATAAAATCATTCTGCTTTCACAGCACACAGGTCTGGTATTTAAAATGTGTAATATACTAATCAAAGAGGCTAAGGCTGGGGAGAAGCCATGGGAGAACAAGGAGGAAAAAAGCAACCACAAAAACTAAACTGAGACTAGCTATGTTACACATCTGTTGCTGTCTTTTACTTGAGCATGCGCATCTATGCACAGACATGCAGGCATGACCCATTTACCCACCTGCCTTTCACCAGACTGTTAGTTCATTAACTGCAGGTGCAAGATGCAGAGGCTGAAAACATGGATTTGAAAGACCACATTGTCTCGTGTCACTGCTGTAGCAAAGTCGGCAGAGGAAGGGTGGGCTGGAGCAAGCTGCCATGTGCAAGAACACAGAGAAATCCTACCTCTCCCTTGGATCCCTGCTTGCCCCCAGGGACTCGAACTGTGGTTTGGAGTAGTGTTTATGTTTGTAAAGCTCACCATCACGAGAAAGAAGCTGTTACTTAAGCACCCCTGGATCGAGGCTGGGCAATCAGACAAAAGTGATTTAAGTTACTGGAACCTGTTTTCACTTTCAAAACTGATACAGCTATATATCACCTCAAACTGAAAGCAAGCTCTTCTGTTCTTTCAGATATGGCTATTACTTAAACATTTATACACAGCGCTTATAGAGTTCTTTCCACTGATCTTGAGACTTTGAACAACCTTGGTGTTCATGTTCAGTATAACTCAATTTGTTTTATGCTTTGTTTCTTTGGGTTTTTTGGTTTGGGGTTTTTGTTTGGAGGGGCTTGTTTGGTTTGGGGGGGGGGCTATGGACTCATTAGTTTACAATTGATTTTACAGTACAGTATTATATAAATCCTGTGGCTTGCCTTCAGCTTAATGTGTAGCTGTCAGAATCAGAGAGATGAGAGTACTAGCTATACTAATACCTCTTGTACTGCAAATGAAAAAAAAAAATCCATTAAATTTGCAATGTATAATATGCCACCATTTGACAGTTTGCCTGTTCACAAGACACCAGAAATTAGACTGGGAACTTCAGTTCATACCTGGCTCACAGAATCACAGAAGAGTCAAGGCTGCATGGCACCTCGGGAGACCTCCAGTCCAACTCTGCTCCGGAAGGGACGGACAGAGCAGGTTGCTCAGGACTGCATCCAGTTGGGTTTTGAATGTTGCCAAGGATGGAGACTTCACAACCTCTCTGGGCAACCTGTTCCTGTGTTTGACCACCCTCACAGTCAGAAAGTGTTTTCCTAGTTTTAAACAAAATTTCCCATTTCATTTTGTGCCCATTGCATCTTGCCTTGTACCTGGGCCGTTGATGACAACTCTTCGAACCTGGCAGTTCAACCAGTTCTCAGTCCACCTCCCTGTCCATTTATCTAGCCCATACTTCATCAGCTGTCTGGGAGAATATTACAGAATACAGTGTCAAAAGCCTTCCTAAAGTTGAGAAAAACAACATCTAGCGCTCTTCCCTTGTCCACCAAGCTAGTCTTATACTACAAGCCACATAATGCTAGACAAATTAAAAAAATGAAATCAGAACCACAAGTGCTTCTATCAAAAAAAACCCCATCTACCTGAATCTATCTCAAAAGGCTAATTTGAACTTTTTATAAAGTGATAGTAATATCATAGTTAACCTTTTCTAACTGACTAGTACAACTCTACATGGAACCAGACTATGTAATTTGTTCTATTCTGGGAAAGATTGAGGACAAGAGTGTAGAATACACAACCCCTCACACCATACACCCTCATTTTGTGTGTAAAAATCCTTCTTTTTTCCCTGGTATCTTATTTATGGCAACTTCAGTCCTGAAAACTGTATTTTACTTTGTGCATGATACATGACACAGGAGAAAACTGAAGTATGGTTTCATAGTTTTACGTAGTTCCTCTACCCGCAGCATTAACAGAAGAATGAATTTAAATATATTTTGTCACTAGCATAGTGACAAATATATGTGTTGAAACATTCTCGTTATGTCAGTTTTCAAATACAATCGCATGCTTAGGGACCCTACATCTTTCTACATTCTTTGTAAGAAAAAATGAAGAACATTAATGCTTACAGTTTGAACTTATATCCCTTATATGTTCTTTCAAAATAACCTTCCCCAAAATTACAAAGAAAGGAAAAGCTGTATCTATTGAAAACATCCCAATAAAATGCTAAATATATTTTATCTAAAAGAAAACAATTTCAAGATGGATGCCTTTTAATTCCTTACTTCTAGAAAATAACATGGAGAAACATTTTAATTATACCTATAAGCTCCACCTTCAGTGTTAGGCTTGTATAATAATTCAAACTTACAGACTGTTCTCTCATTCCAATCCCCTTAGAGCAAAAAGCAGTACAGTCAAATTTTATAGGCCCATCTACTGTTCTGTGGTACAACAGCTGTTACCAGCTGGAGATGCTTTATGCTCAGTTGAACTGACTATGTTGAAAGGCATTTCCCTAGTCACCTTCAAATGAACATTTTTTTCTCTTTTTCAAGAAATTTTATAACTTAGAACTTCAAGTCCCTCTTTTGAAAGAATTCAGACTGAAATTACATATGGATTGGAAAGATAAAATGACCTTTTTTTTTTTAACAGAAAGATTGAATATTATAAAAAACTGTGTGTTAACCCCACTAGCAAACTAAAGAGCTTTTTAAAATCTCTCACCAGATCATTATATTGAGGTGCCATAAACAGAATAATACACCTTACCTGTCATTTACCATAGGTGACAGAGATTTTGGCTGATTTCACCTGAATAAATGGACCTTCTGTTTTTCAAAGATATTCATGCAGACTCTTTCAAAACATACAGATGTATTATTTCAGGGAAGAGTAACTGGATATTGAGCAACAGGGACCACACAGTTTTTAAGTGTTTCACCAAACAGATGTACTATGGTAAAAATTTGTAAGATTTCCACAATTTTTTAATTCAGTCCTGGAAAGAAGTTCACATCCAAACTAAACAACTCTTTTTGCACACAGCAATTTTCACAACTGTCCGAGCAAGGTGATACAGCTACACCACAGAGAGCTGGCCCTGAGCACAGGCACTCATGCCCCAGGAGGAGGCAGGGGCACCGAGGGCTCCGATTGCTCCTTCCCATCTGTGAAGCTCCTGCACACTAGAAATCCTGCTCATGTGTGTGGTTGAAATAGTTTCCCTTGGAAGTTATTATTGTTGGTGTATGCCAAATATCAAAATAAATTGACAACATAGTTTAGCTAGACAGGTTAAATATGTGGATCATCCTTGTTCTTAAAAAAAAAAAAAGAAAATATAAATTGATTAACTGGGAGGGGATGGTTTTCATTAACTGTTTAAATAATGACTTTTCATCCTATTTTATGCAAAACATTATTTATGGCCTCCTATCTAAAATATTCATTTAACTAGTTTGTGACCATTTCATACAGTATGTATAAAGACCAGTGTATATGAAAATAGGTAGTGTTTCATGTTGACTCACTGAAGCTTCTTGCATTTCTTTCTCCAGCAATTTATCTTCCTAAAAGTAGGAGGGAAATGGAGGAATTTGGTTCTGATATTCACTACACTTACAATAGAGTCGCATAAAGAGACCCAAAGCTACCATAATACTACAGCTAAGTTGTAGTAAAAAGAGACGGAAGCTTTTTTCATCCATGGAGTAGAGTTTCTCCAGTGCTACTACTTACAACACTTTAAATGTAAAATTGCTAGGATAATACATCTTCAACACAGTCAACAGGTTGCAATCTATTGTATATGCACAGTTACCTTCAGTATTATCAGCTTTCAGGTCTTCAAAGGATAATTAAACAGTTAATACTATGATATTTTGCAAGACTATTTTAAATCCTATCTGCAGATGCAAAAGTAAGATCCTTTTAAGCCCCTTAAAATACCAAAAATGTCAGTTAATTATTTTCAGTGTACAAGCACAAGCAGAAGAAATGTGAAATAAAGCAAGGGGGCTAATTAAAGTTGTGCTTATGTGCAAACACCTAACGACTAGTCAAGGCTTGCTCGCTCTCCCGTTAGTGCACAAACAACTCATGTTCTAGAAGGCAACCCTACCCCTCCCCACCCCAGTGAATAGTTTTTCTTCGTATGTTTAGGTTTCAGCTTATTCAGATACCTGTGGTTTGCTTAACAAGGCAGGCACATTCCAAGTGGAATTAGAAGAATTCAGTAAGTTATCCTAGGAATAAACAGCCCTTGCCAGTACCATATTCCAATGCCTTCTAAATGTCAGCTACTTAGGCTTTTGGCTGGCATAAACATTTACAATACTAGCAAGCCCCAGTCTTTCATTTTACATCATTAAATGTGAAACCAAGGTGTATATTCTAACGTATGAGAACATCTGAGATTTCACCAGCTCTGTATGGTCAACACACACTATGTTTCCACTGACAAGTCAGAGAAATCATATGAAGAAATAAGAAAAATACTGCTCCCTGGCAAGAGTTCTCATACTTTGTGCAAGGTGCCCACAGGCTTTTAATTCCAAAATTGCACTACATCAGTTTGACCATATGCCTTTCAAAGCAGAAAAAAGTTAGATGTGAACCTGTTTTAATAAATTGTTTAATAAAAGTGAACAGTGGAACCTTCTCCCAGGGATTGTGAAGTTTATTGCCTGTGCAGAACTGTGTTTTAACTAGCAAAGAAATCAAACCATCATTCACCAACAAACAGCTGCAAACAGGACGGGCACCTACCAGATGTTCTGCTACAGCAGGTCCTGAAAGTTGCACTCTTTTTTCTCCATCACTGGCAGCTTTATTGAAAAGTGCCAGTTAAAAGCCAGTAAATAGGAACAATACTAAACTCTTCTCTACTTCCCACAAACTGCAAGGTCTACAGTCCCTCATTCTCTTCGTTCTTTCGCCACTTCTTCAGGAATATCATCTTAAAATAAACTTTATACTACAAGGCAAATTGGAAGTCTTGCTCTCAAGACAAGTGCCTATTTAAAAAAAATTAAAATCAGCTTTGCACAAAACATAAATAAGCTAAGAAATCTTCACCTACAAAATCCCTATTTTCAAAGATCTAAATGTAATTAAGAAAATGGGAGTATTTATTGCAGTAAAAAATACAATAGGCTGATGTTTTGTAATCAGAGGAGGTCCTCTGGAAGTTCAAACATCAGGTTAATGTTTCAGCATTTTGATTCCACCTTTTCCTCTTTCTTGAACACTACTTTTAATGAATGATGATTACCTGATAATAAAGGCTAGTTTTATATGTCAAAACTTTTTTTTTTATTAGACCAAACAAAATAAAGACATTTTTTCATACACAGACACTGCTGATCCATAGCAGCTCTTACTGCTACCTACAAATCTTGTCTTATATTCATTCTTAGAAATCACAGCTGAAATTCTCTGCATACCTCCCGAATTAACTTGACTTTTGTGTCTGGACAACATATTCTTACTTTCTGAATAATTTCCAGCCTTCATTTGCTTCTTCAGTACAAATCAGAATTTCCTTAAAACTAAGCAGATTCACAAACTTCTTCCTTACTTCTCTTAATTATTTTCCTGCCACTACTACTCTCCCATCACAATGCCTTTGCTTAGAGGATCCATGGATTCTCCTGTCCCCTGGCTTGTATTCTAGATACATAACTTTAATAACAGCTGGGTCCAGTTTCATGCACAGATCCATGGAGTCCATCCACCTAAGTCGCCATGTAAAAGAAACATCTCAAAAGAAAACCTGACCTGCAATGCCTGTATTTTTTACAGTGTAGTAGCAAGATTCTCTTTTTACACTGACATACGAAGTACAGCATTTCTTATTCAACTTTTAAAGTAAATGTAATTTGCAAAACAGTAACCAAAAGAAGAAATACATGCCATCTAAATTGCCTGACATTATCCAGTATGCTAATTATCATGCCACATACAAATATGCATGATTAACATTTAATTTCTAGTTCTAACTGGAACTGAGGCAAAATACAAGCTAAACCAGCATACTGCATGTGCAAGGTTGTTTTTTTTTAATTTGTGAAAAAGTAAGCCTTCAGTTTAAATACATTTAAAAATAAGCCTTTGCTACACTGTGCTGAGGAGTCAGGAAAAAGAATAACAATTTTGTTGATAGTTACTAGTTCTAGATTCTCCAGCCTTGCATAGCTTTAAGAGAACAAAAAGACATGGAATCAATACTTTTAAAATACATCTCTGTAAATAACGTTTAGATCTCAAAGTGACGTATTTGACAATGTCTCAAGAGTCAGCTGTAATTCGTATTTGCCTTTGTTTCTCTTAACTTTCCTAACCAGGATCACCTAAAATACATATTTTACTAAAACCCTTTTAAGAGAAATCTGTGTGGGTATGAAGACAAACTCTCTTCTCATTTTCTAAGTCAGAATATATGATGTTACACAGAAGCAGCCCATTAAGTTAAAACTGAAGTGTTGTATTTCACATATACTAATTTTCTGCTTGAATTATTAGAGGAAAAATGATGCACTGTCTTTCAGCATATACTATTTTATGTATACAAAAAATATTCTGCTTTTTAGCAATTTATATGGTAACTTCAGAAAAGTAGTTATTACATTTTACCTATTTAGTATATTTCAAATAATAAGGGAGCTCCTAATGTTTACACCAACTATAAGAGGTAAGAATAAACTTCCTTCCAACTAGCCTTTCATATAACATTTCCCAATTCTTTTTACAGTAATTTTTTATATGAACACAACCACAAAAAGCACTGAAGAAACAAGTCAGCCAAAAACGGGTTCTGTGTGATCAGCCCAACAGCAGTTCTGTTTGATACCAGTATTGATGTAACAAGAACTGAGGCCTCAACCTTTCTCTCCTCAAAGTTAATGCATAAATTATCTAACAGAGTAAAATCGGAAACTAAGTTTTGTGCTTTTCAAAAGAGTTACTTCTCACTAAAAAAAAAAAAAAAAAAAAAAAAAACAAACAGACTTTAAAAATAGATTTTATTTAATAATTGAAAAAAATATACATTGAACTGGATATTTGGAAATTAATCCTACATTACTGAAATAGCTTATGAAACACTTTTTGAAAGATAAACTGATAATTAAGTGTAAAAGCCTTCCCCTGTCACACTTTGCAGTTTAACTGCAACTGTAATGAGCACAGGAGGTCATTACAGTTTTTAAGTAACTGCTTTGTATTTTACAGATATATAGGTCACTACTAATTCATCAGCACCTCAATCAGAAGTTTAGATTCTATTTTACAACCATTATTTACACAAAGAAACATGAGATCAATGCAATATCCTAAAACCGAAGCGCTACTGAGGCTGTGCGGGGCGTAATGCTAAAACCAATGCAAACAAATTAAAATAGTACGGACAAGGTTTATAAGTTACTGAATTCTATAGCGTATGGAATATACACAAAACAATTCCACAAAAACATGAATGTGATTGTAAATTGATAAATAAGCAGTATTTTAAATAGGAGAATCTCCATAAAACAGTAAATTATTGTCTCCATTTTGAACAATGGAGGCAAGCACTATTAAAAGCTAGGAATTCTCTTATATAAAATATTAGATCTCTCCTGAGACCTGTTTGTGAAGTAAAAGGCTTACATTATTTATCTTGTGGTATTTTTTTTTTCTTCTCCAAGAGCTTAGCATCCTCTTGCTTCCGCAACAGTATAATTAAAAGCCTTCCTCCGATTTCAACAACACAGTGTTATCCTTTAGCCAGAGCCAGCTCTAAATAGACATGAAAACACACAAAAAATGTAAGGTAACCTCATAATATCCAAGTCCAATCATGCCAACAAGAATGCTTTTGCTCCAAGCTTAAAAACTATTTTAAATTAAGTACTGATTTTCATTCTTCAGGACTCCTCCCTCCACTGACTGTGTTACCCACAGTTCAGATACAATTTTAAATTTTTTCCCAAATGTTCTTCTGAGTGCTTTCATCTCTTGTACCCGGGAACGATCTTCTCCTATAACAACATGGGAGACACCCTCTTCAAGGTGAGAGACTACTTTTGCACCATAAAAACGGAGCTCCAAAGCCCTAACTGATAGTGTTGTTCCATGGATTTTGGTTCTGGGCTCATTAACAACAGCATAACAGTCCACATAAATAGTGTTTCCTCTGAATATACTGAGCTGACAGCTGTTCCACGAATAATGCTCTTCTAACTCTGTAATCATGTCCAAAGGCATCACCTTAGTGTCTTTCATTCTTGAGAACACTTCCTTGAGTTGTGCAACATCTGTGTCTGCTGTGTAGCTGTCTCCATAACAATCATACTCACAAGCAAAATGTTCTTTTGTGTCAGGAGACATGTGAATCATAAAGGCCGGTTGCCAAGGCACCAGCTTTTTGGTTTGAAAACACTGAAGGAGCCACTCTGCCCTCACCACGTCGTATTTGTTGGAAGCAATGATGTTTTTCACTCTGACATTCTCAGCTCCTACAATGACACAGTAAGTCTCTGGCCCCGGGTTCTGTACCACACTGCCACCACATTCGGCTATTCTGCTTTCCAGTTCAGACTTTGAGTACTTGCCTGTTCCCGTCATAACACAAAACTCAACATCTTCAAATACATTTGAAACCTTGTTTACACCAGAAAGATCAGGAGCTTTAAATTGCTCAGCTATTCCAATCACCTTCTTCACCTTTGATACAGTTTTCCTTTTTTTCTCTTGTGGCTCATCATATGCATCCATATGAAGGTGCTTAGATGCCAGCTTCCCTTCTGCTTTGCTTCTGAGATCTTCTAACATGTCTGAAGTCATGCACTCGTACCATTCTTTGTCCTCTCTTATCTTCTCAATTCGGGGGAATCTCAAAGTACAGTCAGTTTTGTACACATCACTGTTAACAATCTCAGCTGCCCTGATCTGAACGATGACAGAGTTGCAAGGTTCAATGTACATTTCAGGTTTTTCAGTTCCACACAAGATGTTAGAGGGAGGGTCCTTCCTATGGTAGGGCTTCCAGTGTTTAGCCAGTTTCAAACCTAAATCATACAATTCCTTCATAGTATAGCCAGAGCCAACACGACAAAAAGAGCGGAAAATGGTAGGTCTTTCATTTGGAGGGGGCGTCTCTGCAATAGCGCACAGAAAATGAGACATCATTCCACCACGTGAGCCCTTCCCCCAGTAACCACCAACAATTAAAAGGTCTAGTTCATCCATCAGTCCATTGACATATTCTGGCTTGATTTTTAACCAGCCTTCCCCACGTTTGTCAGGCTTGTAGGTGGACATGGGATCTTTCACCATAATCCCTTCCTCTCTGTTATCTATTGCTTCATTTAAAGCATCAATTACTTCTTTTCTTGTTCTGGCACTTTTTTTCTGTACAACATGTATCCTGCCCGTTACCGCAGTAAATACGCTACTTAAGATTTCATATCTTTTGCTTAGTACTTCGTGCCCCAACTTCTGATCATTAACCATCAATACATCGAACACACAGAAGCAGGTCTGCAGATCAGAGTCCTCCACCATTCTTTTTATGTCGAATCTGTTTCCTTTTTGCATAAAGGTTTGTGTCTCAGGATTGTAAGCCATCATTTCACCATCGAGAATGCAATTTTGTATATTGCTCTTAAATACATTATGAATAAATGGTGTTAATGAACCATCAAGGGGGGAAGCGCCGAACTGCTGAGTATAGTCAAACCCATTTCGGGAAAAATATTTATACACATCTCCATCTTTGTGCATCTGCATACGCTCACCATCCAGCTTAGTTTCTATGTAGAATATCTGGTTATTCATTTGTTTCTCGATTTGCTGGACATCAGCAATAGCAGCAAGCATTGGTTTAAAGGCAGAAAACAATGTGATAGAAACATCACTAAGTGAGACGTTGGGATCATGCAGTTGTCTGCAAACTTTTTCCAAATCAGTTGTGACATTGTGTAATTCAAGAGCGTCAGGATGAAAAATGGAAAGTATAGTTTGTTGACTAACTCCAAGCTTCAGATCCTTTATAATCATGCGGATGAGCCATTTCTGTTCCAGTGCTGTGCTCTGGGTAATTAACTGAAGAAGACTTTTCTTTAACAGACCCTTGTTTTTAGCAGCATTATTATTAGCTATCGCATCCAAGTGTTCATTGACTTGTTCTATTGTCAGTCTGCCTTGTTTCGGGCTCCTAGGTTTTAACACAAAGTATGCGATCATTGCAAAATCTCCAGTATCTCCACGTGAGCCAGCAGGTGTCCTATAGTTTAACAGCTTTGCAGCATCTTTTCCATCTTTTGGTAAATTAAGCAGTTCAATATACAGCTTCGCAAGCATAGTTTCTTTAATTCCGTATGCCATCCTTTCTCTTTCCAACTGCGGAAGAATAAGTCGCATAGCTGGATAAAAAGAATCTGTGACGTCCTTCTCCTTCTGATGAAGAGCACCGTGGAATTTTCTCCAGGAGTCCAGAAAATCCTTGAAATACTTGGTTTTCTCCGGACGAGGCTTACACGTCTGCATTCGCTCCAGAGTAGCACACAGATCCGCAAAAGGCACTTGAGCGGCCACCGTTTTTTTTGAAGGCTGCGAAGCGTGCGTGGAAGCCATCGGGGTCCGTTTTTCACTAAGAACAAAAAAAAAAGATCTATTTGTAGAGCAAGAAAACGCCAGCACGTTGTCCCGCCTCGGAAAAGCTATCTCTAAGCAGGCTTTACCGATTTTCCCTCCTTTTTCTAACTCGGATTTAGCCGCCACCTTTACCGAAAGGTCGCTGGCGGGTACCACTGCCCTTCCATACGGGCGAGCCCCGGCTGCCGGCGAGGCGGGGGCCCTCCCGGCGGGAGGCCGGCAAGGCCGGCGCCCG
>NW_010973062.1:6799280-6812732 GCF_000737465.1 Haliaeetus leucocephalus
CTCCTCCGCCCGCACGTCCCGGCTGAGGAGCTGCTGCCTGGGCAGCGCTGGGAAAAGTTCCTCTGGGCGCCTTCCTGCCAAGGCCTGGAAGGGCTTTCGCGGCGGGACCTTGCTGTAGTGTTCCGCTTGTCCCCGCCGCCGTGTGGAGTAATTTCCGCGGGTGGGGATGCTCGCAGAAGGTGGGGCGGATGGCGGTAGCTTTAGCGGTGCTTAACGTGCCGAGTGAATGCACGGAAAAGGCCGAGCAGGGTTGTTTCTTTCAGGTGAAAATGGGAGTAATTTAACGTGCTTGGAAAGTGATATGTTTTAGGAGTCCACGCTCACTCGAAGGCTAAGGTTTTAACACGATAACTGCCCTTGGTTTGTTTTTTTTACACAGTACTGTCACAATTCAAGACGTGCTTATAAGGTTCATTAAGATTTGTCAGTTGGGAGGGGAAGTATAAGAAAAGTTAAGGGGAAAACACTTTCAGCTATGAATATGTACCACTTGATGCAGAGCTGTGGAAGTTTGCTGTCTGAAATAAGTAGGACAAATGGCTCGCTGGTTTTAAAAGCCAGAGCCCTTAAATGTCTGACACTTAGTTGTTCTTACTCTGCTTTTTCCTTGGCTAGGAGTAGCTACTTTGCTTTTTTAACTTTTTTTTTTTAATTAATGAGAGCGTCTGTAAGATTTCAGTACTAAGAAAGTGTGGTTTTCCTGTCCTTACTAAACTTGTAGGTTTTCTTCCAAATTAGTTTCCTCTCTGAAACTAATTCTTTACAGTTGAGGACTTAACATTTCTACTGACAGAAGTCTTCTGAATAAATATGAGAAGTGTAAAGCTTGTGTAAATCTTGTCTGTGTCTGGAGGAGGTGGAGTGTAGAGGAAGGAAGTGCAGTAGAACGAAACAGGTGTCTTCAGATATTTCTCTGTGTTCTTAAGTACCACCTCGTTTTGTTTGTTTGTTTTGAAACTGTGAAATCTGAAGGATTGTAGTGAGTGTTAAAAATGACTTTTTTTTTGGTTTTAAAGCTCTTTAATGAGAAAGCAGCCATTAAACACCTGAATGCTCTTCTTAGCGCTAACTTTAAGGCTGCTCATGTGCTGAAAGTTAGCTTTAAGGAGGCAATGTAAATCTATTGTAACTTTGTTGTTACGCACTGTGTATGTTTCATACTGCGTGCTGTATGTATAGTCCAGGACATTTCAACGTGATTCTTGAACTTCTTTAAAAGATGTTGTTTTCAAGTTTATCAGATGTTTTAAACAAACTGAGCTTCATAGGAGCAGCATGAATATGATATGCACAGTTTCATCAGCAAAGCAGATGTAACTTCTAGGTGTATTGGCTGTTATCACTTTTTAGTTTTCTTTCAAGTAACTGAAGACAAACAGTAATTATGTGTGTAATTCAAAAACAATTTTACTCAAACTTCATAAATGGAATTGTCTTTCAGGCAGAGATGAAGCCTGGGAAATCATTGCATCCAAAGGTAAATGTTTTATAATGTGATTAGTGTATGAAAATAGCACTTTTTAACATTAAAAATGTAGACAAAGTCAAAAAATACAACAGAATTTGTGGCAAATCCAACAGTAATTTCAACTGCCGTTCAAAATGAATGAAAAATTTTTCCCAAGTACTTTCAGTATGTGCTTGGGGTTTTATGATCTTCAGCTGCTAATGACATTAACCATTTAAGAGCAGCATTAGGGCACAGCAGAACATGATTAAAACATTTGGATCATAAAGACTTTATTTTTTTTCTCAGAATTTTTATTGTTATGAGTGATTTATATTTTCAGCAGTTACTTAATTATGGGATCTGTAGCTCCTCTGATAGAACATACTGGCCAGCATTAATTCCTGGACTATTGATTCAGCAGTGGAGACGTATAGATACAGATGTGTGCGTGCGTATCCAAATATGTGTATATCCCTGTGGCATAAAATTGAAACTCATCACTTAGAAATTTCATTTCTGTTTTGAGAGGCAGTACAGTTCTGTGGCTGTGTAAACTGAACTGATCTTTAATGGCCTTTAAGCCAAAGGCACAGCAGCAGTCTAGCTAAGCCTTATTTTCATTAGGTCTTAACATTGAATTGGGCCGTATTGCTGTTCTTCTGTATTAATGGTTTCCATGACAGAACTTTGTATTTCAATATTGTCTTCTACTTGTCTCAAGTTTACAAGCATCATCAAAAAAACACTGGTAGGAACCACCAACATTCACAAAGGCTAGCCTTTCTAATGCACCATTATCAGAGGGACAGAAGGAAACGTGAAGCAGATAGATGCTAGAGGAAAGACCTCTGATCATATTTGCAACTAAGAAAACAACATCTGGGAGGAGAATGCAGAGGAACTGAGTTTATGTAGTCTGGAGAAATTGAAGGTAGGTTACATATTTGGAGGTCAATAAACATTGAACTAGAAGTAAAGAATTTAAGTTAACAAGTCTCCCTTCCTGTTAAGTACTGAGAAGGATTTTCTAGTAGCAAGAGTAGCTAAGAACAAGAACAGCTTATGTAGGAATTTCCCTTAATATAAGGGATGTCTTCTTTCTAGGAAGACATCTACCAGATAAAACTATATGGTTCTGCTCTTGGTGACTGTATATTTGTCACAGGCATTGACTTTCATGACAAGTTTAAAAAAAAAAAAAAAAAAACCACAAAAAAAAACCCCAAAAATCTCCCTTATGCTTGTTTTCATAGCCTCTAACTTAGTTTAAATAATCAGTGGTTATAAAATACTGTTACTGTGTATGCTGTAAAATGGGATGTGACTTCTTGTTATAGGAGAGCCTTGTCATTAGCGAAGTTATGACAATTACTTGAAGGACAGTGCTGCAATGTAATGTCCCTTAAAAAAAACCAAGGGCTTTTTTAGTGAAGTCAGAATGATTTCCAAGGGGTTAATGTTTTATCTAGGAGATTTGAAAAGGAAATCTGTAGAGAAACCTTATTTCCCTGGCTGAAACAGAACTTCCACTAGCCTGCCACTGGCCGACTTGCTGACTTCCCCTGGTGCCAGTGTATATATGGATGATGTTGCATGCCATCTCTCTGTAGAGCTGTGATACTTCTAACTGTACAAGGTAATATAACTGAGATAATCATGTTAAAGTCAGCCATTAAAAACAAAATTAACCAGTCATATTTGCAGATGACAGGAATTAATCTAAAAGTTCTCTTTTAGAAGACATAAAGGGGTGCACGCTTCTTGCCTTAACTGGGACATCAGGCAGTTATGGACCAAGTCTGTTAGTGGTTCTTGTAGTCTAGGAACAGAAGTAGTCTTGTCTCAAAAGAGAAACAGGCTTGTCCAGGTGGTGAGTCCACTCTTTCTCAGATTGACCAGCTCAAACATCAAAGTCTAAATATATTGTTCTCCCTTTCCTTCCCTACGCCCCCTGCCTTTCTGTGATTATTCTGGCATCCTATTAGTCACAAAAATTAAAGATGCAGGAGAATCGCAACATGTGCTCTTTATAATTCAACATAGAGTTTTGGGGTCGTAAGATGTTATATTGTAAACTGTTTGAAAGTTTTATAACTTCCCATCCAGCACAACGGTAATGGGAAATGAAGACCAAGAAGAGATTTTTTTTTTTTGTGTGTGTGTAGTCTTGCAGTATGGACTGAACTAGTGAAGTTTCACGTAGCTGGGAAGAAAACTTTAACAGTCATGTAGTTGTTCATTAGTGCAGAGTTGTCAGCTTTTCTTAAATATGTAGGTGAGTATGAAATGCTTATGACTGTGTAGTTTACCCTTCCTGCTAACTACTGTGTGTTGAGTTCTAGTTGTAGGATGCATTGGGTTTGCAACTCCAGTAGCAAAGTTTTTATATATGCCTATGTATGTATCAGAAGTAATCACACAGCAGCAGTATCTCAGTAGTATAGCATTTTGATAATATCCTGCTGAAATGAAAATAGCAGCAGTGCACAAATGAAACTAACATGGCTTATAAAATCAGCATCAGTCTTCAAATAGCAATCCTTAGCGTATATGAGAGCCATCTGCAAAACTTAATCACCTTAAGTAAGATTTTTTGAGACTTCTTTGGTTTTTAGTAGTTTTTAATGATGGGTCTTGTACTCTTTTGTGAATGTCTTGTTGAGAAAGCATTTTTAGAGTCTTTCATTTTGTAAGAAAGTTAGCAAAATTTTGGATAGCATACATAAGGAGAGTGTTTTTACTGTGTTGTTATCAATGTTCTTATAGTCTTGAAATGTAGTGCAGGAAAAGTTTGTCAACTTCATTAGGACTTTAAAGTATCTACTTTGTGTCTCCTAATTACTGTGACTTCTTTACTAGAGAAATGGATCACAAGAATTAAATCTTCATATAGACAATTTGTGCATACTTGGATGTGGATATTGAACATGCACTCGTAAATAATGTAAGAGAACAAAGTTGGAATAACTGCTGCTCTCTAGACTACTTTATATTTTACCACTTTTACATATTTGGAGTAGATGCACTATATAAAAGCGTAATTTCATGTTGCCTTTGGTTAATATGTGAATCTTAAGATGTAACAGATTTATTTCTGATTTATATCTAATTGTCACATAAAATAATTAGAGACGGCAGTTTTTCCTGGTCATATTGAGTGCGTATCATATTTGTGTAGTGCAAAGGCTGCAACTGCAGAGGTCACCTTTTATCATGCGATCCCACCAAGATGGCTGGTGCAGTGGCAGCCCTCTCCATTAGTATTAGGCCGTGCAGGTTATTTTGGTGTGGGTCCTGTGACTTAATTGCATGTTTCGATGCATCTCTGCAGGTCAGACTCCTTTGGAGTTAATTCAGCTTCTTACTGCACTACATCATTTTAGGAGGTTATAACTTTGAGTGTGTCTAAACTGTAATTATTATCTGCTATATAACTTAGAGTGTTCTTAAACAAGTGAGCTTGTGTTGTCACTTCCAGGCACTATGGGTATTCAGCTCAGTGGTGACTGAATGGTTACTGTAGTTCTCGTGTAGGTTTGGCAGGTTTTGCCTATTTCCATATTATACTTGAACCCAGCAGTGAGTAATGTGAGAGATTCTATGTATGCTGTGAGACATAACTATCTCTTATGGTTGGAAAGAAGATTTAATCCATTATCATTAACATCACTATCCTCGTTTTATGCTGTGTGTATGTTTTTGTCATGAGTCTGTTTTCACGTTTGGACTTTTCAGTAGTTGCGCTTTTCATTGATCAGAGAACAATGCAGTTAGCTGACTGTGTTCAGTGGTCTAGTATGATGACACAATCTCTCATTCAGCTGAAGATTTAATATGGATTACTGATCTGATAGTGGAAAACCATCATTACAAATCGGAACCAATCCAAATACATTTATGACAGCTGTTTTGCTGTAACTACAATATGGTATCTTACTATAGAGGAGTCTCTTCTGACCAGTTTACGTGTTGCTCTGTAATCATAGTTGATCAAGATTCTGAAAGACAGCCACTAAATAAGAGCAGACCCGGTATACATTGTGAGCCTCCACTGGTTGCAGAGTGAACTGCATAGGCTTATTGAATGCTCCTCTTGGCCTTGATCAATAGCAGCTTAGAAATAAGGGCTATTTTTGTTTGTTCTCTGGATTCTAGAATTACTTATATGGGAAACTTTGACAAACTGGTGATATGGTCTGTATCGTTGTTCTGTTGGTCGGTAGGGAAGACTGAGGGAAAGTGTAAGTTATTATGGTCCCAGTCAACCAATTTTCTAGTGCTACTGATTGACCTTGCCTGCTGAAGTAATGTAAGTGGGATTTTGAAGAGTTCTAAAGCCTTTTCCTTATGATTGCTTTTCTGCTTGTTTTACAGAGCTGAATGGTTTCCAAAAATTCAAAGGGAGTTTGCCACCAAGTTTGATGTTTATGCTTTAATGTGTTGACTTGCAATTAATATTCTGCAAGTACGAATGCTTGAATTACTTCCTTTTTTTCTTTCCCCAATATTTATAAATATATGTTTGGGTTTTTTTGCAGGATTTACTTGGAGTAAAAGATCACTGACTTCTACAATGGAAAAGTCATGGATGCTTTGGACCTTTGTTAAAAGATGGCTACTAGCTTTGGCTTCCTGGTCTTGGAGTCTCTGCCGTATTTGTCTTTTACTCTTGATAGTAACTTTTCACTTGTACGGAGGCATTATACTACTTATATTAATATTTGTATCAATAGCGGGTATATTATATAAATTCCAGGATGTGCTGCTTTACTTTCCTGAACAGCCCTCTTCATCACGCCTTTATGTTCCTATGCCTACTGGTATACCACATGAAAATATCTTTATCAAAACCAAAGATGGAGTTCTTCTCAATCTTATTCTACTGAGATACACAGGGGACAATGCAGCTTATTCTCCAACCATCATTTACTTTCATGGGAATGCAGGCAACATTGGCCACAGGTTGCCAAATGCTTTGTTAATGCTGGTAAACCTGAAAGTAAACTTAATTCTTGTCGATTATAGAGGGTATGGAAAAAGTGAAGGAGAAGCAAGTGAAGAAGGTTTGTACTTAGATTCTGAGGCTGTGTTAGACTATGTGATGACTCGGTCTGATCTTGATAAAACAAAAATTTTTCTTTTTGGCCGTTCCTTGGGGGGAGCAGTAGCTATTCACTTAGCTTCTGAAAATTCCCATAGGATTTCTGCCATCGTGGTGGAGAACACCTTTCTTAGCATCCCATACATGGCCAGCACTTTGTTTTCTTTCTTTCCAATGAGATATCTTCCTTTATGGTGCTACAAAAATAAATTCCTGTCCTACAGAAAAATCTCTCAGTGCAGAATGCCTTCTCTCTTCATCTCTGGGTTGTCTGACCAGTTAATTCCGCCAGTTATGATGAAGCAACTTTATGAATTATCCCCAGCTCGGACTAAGAGATTGGCAATATTTCCTGATGGAACTCATAATGACACTTGGCAGTGCCAGGGTTATTTCACTGCACTCGAACAGTTCATCAAAGAAGTAATAAAGAGTCACTCCCCTGAAGAAATGGCGAAAACGTCATCTAATGTAACAATAATATAACTGATATTCTTCTTTGGGGGGGGGCAGGTACCTGCACTGTACCTTGATTTGTGAAAAGTGGTAAAAGAATGTCCATTTTTAAATGTATGTCATGTCTGTACTTGCCTAAAGAGTGAAATTAAACTTGGAAAGGTCTGATGCTTTATTAAGATGTTCCAGATAACTTTTACATTTGCAGCATTGTAAATGAACCATTTTATGTCTTTCTCACACTTTTTGGTATCTCTGTCCATATATTCCATTTGTTTGATATGTACAACAGATGTTCGTAAAGGAACTTGCTACAAAAGTAGTACAGAATGTATTAGTTTAGAACAACGGGAGGCTCTTCAGTACTCACTGCTGTGTGTGTGAGCTTTTTGGACAGTCATGGTTAGCACAATGATTTGTTGCTTCTCTTAGCGTTTATTTGAAGTGTGCCATGCATGAGATTAGTGTTTTATTCCTTGAAATTTTATATTATGCAAGGTGGGAAGTCTTTAATGTGCTAAATAATATAAAATAACATTAATGGTAGAGTATACTTGCAGGTATACTATCCTGGGTTATTACTGTTTTTTACAGTTATGCATACATATATGTATTTCAGACTGCAACTGAACAGGAAAAGACACTTTCCCTGTTTTCATTTTACTATTTGTATTACAGTAGTGCCCCAAAAGTTGTACATGCCTAAACATTGTGGCTTCAGGATTTTGCCCAGGCGGTTTCTTTATAGAAAACAGAAGTAACCTTCAAAAAGACAGCAGTGTTATCTAAGCTCCTTTCTGCCCCAAGTGCTCCTCACTAATGTACAGGCAAACTATTTGTTGGTATTAGTCTGCTTGTGCATTTGAGGTGGGATTTCCCAAGGCAGTGTGGGTGCTGATAGAAAGGAGTGTCATACAAGGTAACAGTATGTTATTTGTATTTGTGTTCATTTTTTTCTTTTAGGCTGGTGTAGTTAAATGTCTGTGCCCTTTATTTATACCTCCAAAAGAAACAAATACAAATAATTACCAGTGATCACATGAATAGAGATTAACGTATACAGTTGTTACAGTAAAGATAATAAAAAGGATTAGTGCATTAAATTTAGTAGACCTAAGCTTAGTTAGTCTGAAAGAGACGACATTTATTTTAACACTTTTACCCATTTGCTTGCAAAAAGTCGTTTACAGTTCTGTTGTACCATGTGGAAGTAGCTTAGGCTTCAGCAGAAGTGAGTTTTCTTTAGCTCTGCTGGGATTTTTTGAAGCTAGTATCACCATTTCAGAGCCAGCAGTACTTAAATTGAGAGAATGTTGGGGTTCTTTGTTGTTGTTGTTTTTCTTGTTTGTGTTTTGGTTTTGGTTTTAGGAGTCCTTTTCCTAGGTAGTCATATCAAAGTTGTATGCTGTTAGCTTAGTCCGTATTGGAGTGTGGGGCTTTCTAAATCTCTTCTGCAGGTTTAATTTCTCATTTGCTGCAGCTGATAGTTTGCCTCTTCAAAATACTTTTTATGGGAAGAATGAACTGTGGAAAATGTTCCACACAATCTGTACAATTGCCCTTTGGATTGAAATTTTTAAATAAAACTTTCTGCCATGTTGTCCTGATTCAGAAAAGCATCTCGGCACACACTTAAAATCTGTTTCCTGGTGGACAGTGGTATTTTAAGCTTGTGCTTAAGTTCTCTGGTTGAATAAAACTGCTTTCCTGAACTGGTGCCTTAATGGTTATGCCTCCTAAAATTTATTACATGGAGTTACAAGTCTTATGTACACATGGGTAATAGTTGTCAGCAATTTGTAGATAGGGTGATACATTTTTACTTAAATGTGATTTTTTTTTTTAATTTATTTTATTTTTATTTTTAAATAAACATATTCATACTAGAAGTTGCTGCTTTCTCTGGTAGGTATCCTTTGTCATACTATTATTAAGGTTTTCTTAGAGTTGATTGAAAAAGCTATAGACCTCTTTGGATCTGTAGACCTAAAATCATAGACAGAGCATAGTTTTAAATCCAAGTGAAACCAAAACTATCTCGTCAGCCTTCCAGTGGTGGTATTTTTGGGGAGGGGGGAGGCAGGTGGGGAAGGTATATTGGTGAAGTTTGGCTAGGGGGGCGGAGAGTGTTTATATAGCAGAAGGGAGTCAGTAGGCATAGCATTCCCTTTCCCTGCTGTATTCTAAAATGACAACGTGAGCTGCTTGCATAGATTGTTTCAGCTACTTCACATTGCTTTAGAACTAAGGTGGAGGGAGAGAAGGAAAATAAATGGGCAAATACTGCTTTTCTAAAAATGAGTTGATAAAGCCAAAAGAATAGATTACTTGTTGGAGACAGAATGAAGAGAAATAACTGTTTCAGAAGTTGTCATAACTTGCCATTAAATACCATTGTTCTTTTCATAAAAATGTCGATTTCTAAAGTAACATGACTTTTTGCCCCACTTCCTGCCAAAGACAAACAAAAACTTCAACCCCGAATACTCCCAGTATTATGTGGCACTTGTATGCAAATGAAATATTCTTATTTGGGCACACAGTTGCTAAGTCAAAGTCAAATGTGTGGCATTAGGTTATGGCAATCTGGAACGGTTTGAAGTTGACTGTATCTAAACATTACTTTTGATTATCAAGCCATATCTTTTCACTATATTGTCTGCAGGACAGAAAGATGAAACTTTGTCTGATTTTTGCAAGTAGTGGGTGTGAGAAGACACAGTTGTCATATATGCATCCTTTACACTTAATGCGGTTTCTTCCACCTTCCACGTAGGCGCATTTTTACTTCTCCCTTAATGGATTGGGTGCGTACCCTTGTGAATGAATGTCTATTATCGTGCTATTTTTCATGGCATTGGCTATGAAATCCACTGAAAGAAAATAGGAAGGAAATGATTTTTTTAATGCAAATATTCCACTGCTGTACGTACAATCTTTTAAGGGAGGGAGAAGGGGGAAGAAACTTGTTCTGATAAGTCAAGACTTGTTTTTATTTTATGGTCTGTGTGATGGAGACCCACAGTTACCTGCTGCTAAGAAGTGAACTTCAAGCAACAGCGTAGTAATAACTTCAGATTGCCTAAAGGTGTATTATGGTACTGTTGCATTTACTCCACTTAATATCATTATATGTTTTCCCTTAATAGTTCTCTGTTTGTGTATAGATGTTTCCCAAGTATTTGTCCTGTGTATATAAATTTCTAGTTTGGGAAGAGGCAGTTAGTTATTTTCACAGGTTTGTAGGAAAGCCTCTTGATTTAAATATACTCATTAAAGGAATTGTCTCTTTTATAAGAGGAACTTTATGTTTGGAGGAAAAGAAAAAAAAAAAAGAGTGGGGGGTCAGGAACTGAACTGGAACAGCTGTAGCAGTAGAGTCCTTGTAAGGCAGCATCCAGTATAAGACCTTGCGTGCACACATGTGTGTGGTTTTAATTAGTGGAAATACTTGAGGCTTCCTGCTACTGCAAGTTTACATTCCCAGTATTTGTTTCTGAACTGTGCAATGCAGAGAGATAAGCTATGCTTTCATCTGAAGAAAAGCTAACGTGTAGCTGCCCTCATGTCCATTTCTCAGGTAAAATTAGAAATAGAGCACAAATACATTTGGTAGGCTACGGACAATCTCTCAGTTGAAGGGCAGATGGATTAACTATACAAAATATGCATATCAGCATCTCTTAAGCTAATCATTTGCATCACGTTGGAAGTTCACAGTGAAGAATGCAAGGCTGAATTGAGACTCCAAGGTATGGTCTCTTCTATTAGCAAAAAGATGCAGACATACCTCCATTTGTATTTCATAATTTAACTCTTGAGAAGTACGTTGGTTTTTTTTAATGACAGGTGATTTTGCTAGGGGCACTTCTGCCAAATATGAAATCTGTGCCTCTTGCTTGTAGTGGGATCAGCCTAATGTATCCCATTAAGGAGGATTTACAATGCCATCCTGCTTTGTATAATTTAGGGTGGAACCCTGCAGAAGTGTAAATAGAGATAGCATATTGAAGTTCTAAATAACACTTGTGTTTTGAATTCAGAAACAGTCATTGAATATATGATGCAAGCTTTTTATTTGACTTCAATATATAGTCAAAGCAAAAATGTCTTATAAAGTATTCTTAAGTTTTGTAGACAAAGCATAAATGTTACTGTATATGTGCTAATTGTGGCAAAGTTTTACAGTCTCATTCTAGTCTTTTTTACAATAAATTTAATTTTACAAAAAAAAATTTCTATTTTTATGTACTGACATATGCAATAAATTGATACATTTAAAGTGCTGTTAATGTCTTGTTCATAGTTTGTGGCCTGTCTTCAGTATGTGTACAGGGGTATTTTTGTATGTATGGTAACTGATGAACCTCAAGGTATCATTTTCAGTTACTTACTAAAACCAGAGCACATGGAATAGACATCTGCATTGTTAATGTGGCATTTGTGGAAAGCTATTACAGCAGGGAAAAACTGTATTACAAATACCTGTTTCTAAGCTTTGTCATGTGTCCTCACTTTCAGCAAGTGTTAATAAGTAAAACTGATAGGTGGTAGCTCTCCATCACTTTCTAACATGTTCTGTTATCTGGGGGACTAAGAGATGGTCTAAATATTATGTCACCTAGGAAATCTTTTTAAGTATTTCTGACTAGTTTTACCACCTGTTGCTGGTAATATTTTAAATGTCAATTTTAAATGCTATAATGCCACTCTAGCAGGTTTATAGTTAATTCATGTAGCTACAGTGGGATACTTGGGCTGAAGCAATTTTTACTCTCTTACAGAGAAATGCCTAGAACTTCTATCACCTCTGCTCCCGTCCTGCATGGTTAATGTGAAATACCCAGAAAATAAGGATTTACTGCTGTCTTTTCTAAAGCTGCAAAATGTGTGTCCTCACCTGGATTATTGCAAGGCTTATAGTTCAATTTTAACCCAATACCTAGGAAGCAGGGGTAGGGAGGTAAGTGGTACATGTTGACACTTTATTCAAGATGCCTGTTAATTCTGAATGCAAAAAATAATTTTAAAAAATCTAATTCTTGAAGCAATGAAAGTAAAGGAGCAACTCAGATTTGGGTACTTCATGTGAATATTGCCCTTTGCAAATGAAAAGCAGTTTGCTGTCTTGTGAACTGTGTCACTAAACCTTATATGTGCAGTGTTACTTTGAAGAATACAAGTCTTGCATTTGCTTTTTCTTATTTAAAAATTGATAAGCATCTGGGCTACAAGGTACAACGCAAACTGTGTCCTGGAATGTCTCATGATGTTATATTCACTTGCTTAGTAGATATGTATAGGCTGTCATATCAGACAAAGGTAAAATATAGTGTTTGAATTTCTCAGAATTTGCAGGTACTGCTTAAATATTCAAAAAAGCATATTACTATCTAAACTGAAATGCTAGAAATGAAACCTAAACCAAAGGCAGGGGACTTGTTGTCTGTTAAAAAGATCAAGTATAGGTAGGTAAGATTTTGTGAAAATACAGAACCATCAGCTAAACAAAAATTACGTGCACTGAAGATACTGAATGTGTCTGAGCTTTAAATCCCTTGTTGGACCCTATTCAGGGTCTTCATTTACAGTTTTTGCGGAGTTCTGTCTCTGTAAGTAGATAAGGAAGATACACGATATTTTCTGGAAATGTTTTGAAAACCTTAGTGTGATTAATTTGTTATGCTTCAGCTTGGGTGGGGACAGAATAACTCTATGTTTTTTCAAAACAGCAGTTTTTCTTTCTCTGAAAGGCAATACAGCTTAAGAGCAGACCTGGTTTTAAAGTATTACAGAGCATGGTTTCACTCATAATAATTAGAGATACATCTTTAATCTTAAGCAATGACCCAAATAATGCAAAACTGCAAGGTTGCTGACAAAATGTAAGCATGCTCACGTACCAAGTTCGGAGAGATGTTGCCGCTAGTTTTGATGAGGGACTAAGGAATGGATTTTGCTGCTTGAAGACAGAAAGAAAGGAAGTTCTACAGCTGTTTTACATTATGCTTACATCTGGTGTGTGCTAATTATTTACAAAAATGCAAAGGGCAAGGTCAGGCAGAGAACTCTTTCTGTCCTTGAGGACTCGGGGACTGTGTAGCAATTAGCTAAAGCTATGAAGAAATAATGCTATGATTTGAAAATACTTGGATCCCTGTCCTGTGCCCTCTATTAAAGGTCCACAGATCGTAGCAGCAGCAGAGTGGCCACTCCCACACGAAGGGCCATGGCTCCTTGTTTATTTTGCTACCATACAAATGCATTTTTAGCCCATCTGTGCAAAAGCTGTCAAGTTGCATAGTGTTGAAGAGGTGGAGAAATGCAATACTCCGTGTTGCTGAATAGCCAAGCCAGTGAGACTATTAGAAGTGAGCTACAGCTGTATGACAGAGCTCCTTTTTCCCTATGCAGTAAGAAGGATTTGCTATATCATGGGCGGGGG
>NW_010973062.1:6812742-6843030 GCF_000737465.1 Haliaeetus leucocephalus
GGGGGGGGAGGAGGGAGGGGAGGAGACTGGCATTAAGCTGCTGTAGTATATAAATCTTGTGTTTTCTTTTTATATTGTATATGTTTTAAAAATTATTTTCTATTTCTTGTTGCTTCTGCTGCATACTTTGAGAGACACCTATAATAATTGCTTTTCCTTCCTGTGCCATTTCCTCTTCTCTTTGAAAGCACTGTAGTAACCATGTAAAAAGTAATGATGGGTGCAAGCCAGCTGTATGTTTGTGTAGTATACATGCCAGATTTGGACCCAAATTGTCTAGATGTCTGGAGAAATAAAGTCTTACGCAAGGAATAAAACAAGCATAACTAAAATGTGCAGAGACACTCATGTTATCCTAGGCAATATTGAAATTGGGAGGCAAAGAGAAAAGAATACCTTTTTTGCTTCAGAAAAATCTCATAGGATTTTTTTTTCCTTTTAACAAGCTAATATGTCAAATAAGTCTTTAACTGTTTGTATAACGTCCTTTACTTGCAAGGTATGCAATCCTAAAATTTAAGATAATAGGATGTAAGATACACAGCCACAGGAGCACAATATCCACAAACAGAGTGATTTTTTGATCTATATCTGAGATGGGAACTTACCTGGTTTTGCTACTGTGTAAATTGCAGTTAATGGCTGAAAGAACTAATTAAGTGTCCCTGAAGGGAATGTGTACTCTTTCAGAGGGCTATCTATGAATACTCTTTAATACAGGTATCTGTAATAGCAGAAAACTGTCATACAGGATTTATTCTGATCTCCTCCAAAATAGTCCATCCTTTTTGTCCATCTTCAGAAAGGATCTGAAATTAAATGTGTTTAAAATGGAACCTGTGCTTATTCTTTGCTCCTCTATCTGTTCTGCACTGTCTTGTGTAGTAAGGCAAGCTATCGTGGCCTCTTTCTTTTTGTAATAACCACAGGGACCAGTTCCATTTTATGGCTACTTCAGAAGTATGTGAAGTTGGACCTTTGCCACTGGAGGCGTAGTTTTAGTATGGCCATCGATATTTGCCTGGATCTCTGGGTTGTAGCATCTGCACAACCTCCCTTTTAAAAATGGAACTTTTGTTTTTAAGTAAACTTTTACATTTCTTCAGTAAATTGGGTTTTTACCCAAGTCTTCATATTCGAATCATCTGCTTCTCTTTTGTACGTTAAACTTCATTATGGGATTTTCCTCCCTCTCAAAGAAGATGCTTTTGTGGTTAAAATACAGTACTGGATTTCAGGAAATCAAGAGTTCAGTTTCTGGTTCAACCACAAATTTCCTGTGTGATTGCTTACTATCTCTGCCTTGGTTCCCCGCAGATGTGGTGATGATGTTTTATAAATTCACATGTTAGCAGGGTGCATCTTAATCATTTAATCTGATACTCTGCATAACAGAAATGAAAAAAATTAATTGCCTGCAGAAATGACAGGGTTTGTTTCTGGTGTAACATCTTGGAAGGTTTAACCAGCCTTGATTTAGTTGAGAGTTAGATGGCCAGGTCCAGGTTTCTGCTGTTTAATGCAGTGGCATTTTCTTTTCTAGAAATAGTCTGGAAAACAGTGATTTGAACTGCGCTTGAGGTGGTCACTTGTTGTCCTAAGGTTTTACTGTGTGCATGTGTGGCATAGTGTGTGTGTCTTGAGCCAAAAAGAGTTAACATGGTACGTACTTTTGCAAAAGGGTTTTCAGGGAGGCTGGCCAGTAGGCGCAGGCTGCTAACCACAAACTGAATGCCCTTTCCATGATGAGTTCTTTAGGCCTCTTCTATTCATTCTGGATTTTTGTTCTGAACCCTTTTCACTGTTAGGTTTTGGCAGTTATAACTGTATGTAAACAGTTTTGTCGATGTAAAAGCACGATTACTGCTACCTCTTATTTTTGCTTAATATTTTGCTTCAGTATATATATCCAAATATTACACTTCTGTTTCAAGAAGAATGTTCCACTGAGAGCTCGTGTTCAGCTGGAGTCAACACCCTCCCACGTCTGCTAATGGAAGGCTCATCTGAGCGCTCCTTAGTCCTCATTAGTCATACCTTAGTTTAAAATGCAGAAGAAACTGCACATGTGTTAATTTTACTGACTTTGCTTTAAGCAGGTTAAAGATTACTTTGCAGTTCTGCCAACAAGAGGAATCATAACGACAGTATTTTATGACAAGACATAGTGGCAAGCATCGAGGCACTGACTCCATGCTCCAGGCTCTGCAGCTGGCATGGGGGTTTTTTGTTTTGTTTCTTTTAAAGTAATTTTTCTGAGTTTTTGCTTTAATGCAATTAGTAGTCTGCAATTTACTGAAGCTTCATTTGATAGTGTTAAAATGGAAGTTGTTAAACTAAGTATATTTCTAGGTAATTAATGTTGTTTTTCATGATTGATTTCTCACTGTCATTATTTATTGTTCCACTATGTTTTTGTCATCACAAAAGTTGTCTAAAATTGTGTTTTCTTTCAAATCACTTAACTGCTTATGACGCTGTACAGCAACACAAGGTTGCAAACAGAGTGATCCCTTTGATACTCAACTAGAAATACCTGTTGAATTTAACAATTTGCTGTGTGGGGGCTGTTCTGATTTTCCTCATGGCCCCTTTGAAATTCTCATTTATCAGAATGATAAGCAAGACAAAGCCAGATGTCTTACAGAAGTCCTCTGTGTCACCACAGTTATTTTATCAGCCCAAATAATGACCTCATTTAAAGAGGGTGTGGAGGCTGGCAACAGCCTATTTTCCCTAGAAGTGACTAGAGTGATGCTAATTATATACCCATCTGTTATTTTATTACATGTTAATGACTGCAGAGACCTCACCGGCCAATTGTTTCTCAGTATTCCTGGACAGCTAGTTATAACTTTCATTCTCTCACTTGGCTTCACTTTCTTAAATAGCACTTCTTTTCCAACTGTCATTTTATTTTTGGAACACAGTCAGTACTAAGCTGGCAATGTTCTGATGTGATACTTCAAGGCATGTCTGCTTAGTTCTAATAATTGCTTATTCTGTTCAAAAAAAACCTACCTTGGTTTCTTTCCTTCAAAATGCAGCCCCGTTTCCACCTTAACTTAGCCTTGAAAATAGGTGCAGAAACGGTATGGTATTCTGCTCTTATTCCACCCTGCACTGATTTCTGTATCATTTCTCACAGTAGGTACGTGCTTTCTAGGGGCATGTTAAGATATGTGGTATAATTGTTTTTCCTCTGCATTTAGGAAAAGAATTACTTGTCTGTGCAGGATATTGGGTGGTTGCTAGAGGTGGCAGAATAGTCTTTTAAGTGGCATTGGCTGATATGCTACCAGGAAACTTTACATTGTTTCTGCATTTCTAGATAAGGCTCTAAATTACCAGCGGTACCGGCTGTGCCTAAATTTAAAGATAATGGTAATAGCAAGCTGCCACATAAATAAATAGTTGAAAGTGAAAGGAGGAAGGTAGCTTAAGCAAGCAGCTCATGAGAAAGTATTCATTTCCAAAATGCAGCAGAGAAAGAAGAAAACTAAACGGAGACCGAACCTTAGATGTTCGCTCTGTACATTAGGTTTAATGGTTCTATCAACGGCTTCATATGACAGGAAATGATCTGGGCGTTTTGTTCACTTATTCTGGATGCCCTTAGTTTCAGAGAGCAACTGGTAACATGGATTGCACCTCGGAAGGGGACAGCTGAACTCTCCCTCTGGCTTTAGTGAGGAAAGAGCAGCGATGAAATCCGTGGACTGTGTGCACGTCATCCAACAGAAGGATACCGCCTCCTCTCCCTCTGCCCCCCCTGGTGCTGCTTCAGGCACCGCGGGACTTTTTTCTGTCACATTCCTGTGGCTTGCAATGCTCCTGTCCTCTTGTCTTGCAGCAGTGTCTCTTTACCATGTTATCGCCCTGAAAACAGAACTAGAAGCTCTGCGCAGCAAGCTGATCTACAGGGTCCACGCGAGGTCTCTGCTAGACCAGCCACCCGTGTCCTCCGATGAAAACAAAGCGGGTACCCCCGTTTCTTCCTTCCTGCGAGCGTCTGCAGCTGGCGCCGGGCAGGTAAGCCGGAGGGCTGGGTTTTGGCTTGCAGGGGATGAGCAAACGCAGGGCTGCTCTCACGGATTGCTGCTTCTCCCCCTTAGGAGAACAGGCTGCCTGGCCCTGGCCCAGCTGAAAGCTTCCAAAACGAAATATGGAACGGGAGCAGAAACAGGGGAAGAAGGTCTGTTGTGCACACGGAAGAAACAGGTAAATAGCATCTAGTGGAGTGGGTTGGGTTGCGCGTCTGGATACCGTCTCGGGAAAGCAGCAGTGCTTGAGCGGTGCCTTCTCCTGTTGGCGGACCTGTGCTCCCAGAGCCTGTTACGGTTTTCACAATTACCGCTGAATGGATGGTGTTAACTGTAGGCGAATCCTCTTAATGGTTACCATACTACCTAAGGTACCAGATATTCATGCTATCTGCCAGTTGGACTTTGAACGTTAGATCCCAAACCTGCTGCTTGTAGCAGAGGTATTGCTCGATGATGCGGTAGAGCCGAGTAAGGCAACTTTAAATCATTCGGACAGTAAACTGCTCGATTCTAAATCCATCAGTCTCAACTCAGGCTGATGCCTAACTTGTTTCTCTCTGATCAATAGTAGGGAGGGAAAGCTATTATTAAAAATGCCAAGTCATTTTTCTGGGAAAACGTGCTCATCCTAAAAGAGAGAAGTAACAAGAAAGCTCCTTAACTTTAGGGAAGTAGGAGTTTTCAAAGAGAAAGGCTGGCTTGTACCTGTCAAAAGAGGCAGACTACAAGGAATTCAGAAGTTTAGCATCATTTCTACATTAAAACAATCTATTAATATAATTAACAAAATTAATAAAGGCATGGCTATCCAGCAAGATTTTTTCTGTCGTGGCCTTTTTAAAAGGTACTGCAGAGAACACTGAAGACTGTGCTCCATAAAGGACTTCTGATGCGTATGATAATGTTGGAATATTGATGGCATACATTTGTTTCCTTTGGGGATAAAATGCCTACATTTTTTTCTTTTTCTCTTTCCAAACACACCGATGCCTGATAGGATGAAATACAGAATTTTATTATAAGAGTTTGCACACGTGCTTTAATTGCACTGAGTAACTAAAAATGTTCTCGAGTTGCTAAATCAGTTCAATCCTCTTATGGATACTTTTAGATTATTTTAACTGATGAAAGCTCATATCTTAAATTAATAATAGATGAAGTGGAAATGGAGTAATTTGTAGGTAAAGACTAAATCGAAGTTTGCTTAAAATATGCTTTTGAGTAACTAATTAATGTGAAATGTATTTCACTTAAGCTTCAGCAAGCTAAATGAAATTTAAGTTCTAGAGTATTATCACTCTACTTACCTCCACTATTCTCAAAAGAGAATATTCATTTAGGACACCACCCAAAATCCATAGGTTTAAATGGGATATATTCTATTTCATTAGTAATCTTTGGTTCAGGGTCTTGGCTAAGAGCGATTTCACAAACAGGACGGAGGACAAGATTGCTTCAATTGTATTTCTTGCAGCCTGTTTCCTATCACAGGAACCACAGAGCTTCCCCGTTCTCCCCACCCTAGCATCTCCCAAATAAAAACTAGTGATCTAAAGCACAAGTATCATCAAAAATAAGGAGGCATGTCTTTTTTTAAATGAATTTTATAGCATCGCTACTCTGCAAGTTAGCTAGTTCCCTTTATGGTAGCTTTCATCTTTATTCCTGTTGCTATTTGAGGGTGTATGGGGGAGAGAAGGGTTGTGGGCTCCTCAGCTGTGCTTCTGGCAGACTTAAGATTCTTCTCATCAGGTAGCCACCTCTGATTATAGCTATTTACCTTTATTCACATAAAATTCTAATTAAGCTACTTATTTTTGTAAGCTTTTTTTTAAAGATACAGCTGGCTTTAAAATTATTTAGGATGGATGACAGAAAGCACAGAATATGAACATTCATTTAAAAGGGAAAAGCTACATAGGTTGACCCACTACAAAACTGTTTTCTCACATGGCCATCATACTTTTGTCTATAAAACAGTAAATTACAAATCTTGCATTTATATAAAAGGTCATCTGTTAGACAGGGCTACCTTTCTGCCTGCTCTAATTACAACAAATGAAGCTTGTCAGAGTTCAGTAAGATGTTACATTTTCTCGGATCAGATTTCACTGATGGTCATGAACCTACTAGTTAATAAATTTTGTTTTAGCAGAGTGAGTGCCATAAGAGAACATGGTGTTGTTCATGGTGCTGAATCCTGTCTGGCACTTAGTTGTGTACACGGAATTACTAGCCCTGCATTTTGATCTTCTCATGTCCATTTCTGGGTACCAGAATCCCAGCAGCCTCCAAATTGTCTTGCAGATGCACTGCACTCATTCTGGTACCATGGCAGATAAATTAGGGTATTGAGTGAGGTGCCTTGTTCTTGTCCTATTTCTGTTTGCTTCAACAAGGTCTCAAAGTAGAGTCTGGTCTCGTAATTAATTGTTGATCCATAATTTCACTTTAACGTGGACCAGTTCCTGAGAAAGTGAATATTTGAAAATGTCACCGATATATAACTGCTTCTCTTGTGCTTCATCAGAGAGCAGAAGTAAAATATAGAACCATTATTTTGTTTATTTATAAAGTTGTGGCTTGATTCTGTTTTCTTTTTAAACTTTCATTATTAACTTCCAAAAATGGATGCCCCCTGATTCTTTTTAGGCCCAGCACAGCCTTTCTTGAACATATGGAATTTCCACTTTAATATTTTTTTTCTATTTGCTTGATGTTGTGTGCATAAAAGTGGCCACAAATTAGAATTTTAATTAAAATGACAATTGAATGAAAATGGCTATAACACAAGGTGGTTCTTTCATATTTTTATGGGGTATGCATTTGTCTGTGTTCATGCATAAAACTATTAGTCATCAGTAGTTGTACCTTCTGTGTCTTGAGAAAATTTCCAGCTCAAGTAGGTTGAAGAGATGGGTTTCAGGCATCAATTCCAAACAGCTAGCAGTCAGAACCAGAGTTCTCGATACAATGAGTAGGAGTTAATGGGTGATTTTGAAAGGTACATATTATTAATATTCAGGCAGATACATCATCTAACCACTTCTAACAAATGTCATATCAGGACACATAAGAACAGATATAATTTTTCTTATTTGTCTTTATTTTTATGAATTTTGCCTGTAGAGGAAAATCACTGCACAACAAAAACCTCTCCTTAATTTTACACCCTGTTGACAATTACTGATTGCCTTGCCTGCGTGTTTCTTTCTAAGTTGTATATGGACTTGAGTCTGGGAACAAGATATAGGTTCCATTACCTAAGCCAGTTCAATGTACAAATGTCAAGTTTCATTTACATGCTCTCTCTGTGCCTCGTTCTGATCATTATTGTGGGATTCTGTTTCCCGCGGCCAACTAGGGAGGTGAGCATCGGGTGTTCTGTAAACTCAAATTCAGGCAACATTCTGCTGTGATGAGGTTGGAGCACCCATGGACTATATTTACTTTGGTGTACTGAGGTTATCCATCTCAACCAGACTGATTGCATGTATGGAAGGAACTGAGGAGCAATTCTAAGTAATTCCAGAAAGCAATGAGGCAGGCTAACCTGGCGTGTGAATTGGCAATTTTTTTTTTTTTTTTTACTAGCATTTCCCAGATTCTACTCCAATATCAGTTGTGTCCATGGGAAATAACTATTGCCATGCAAGCGTGGTGTATAAGTTGTGAGAATTTTGCCATTGTTCTTGGTATAATTACCTTACTGGCAAATTGATACATTTGCTTTGGCAAATTGGCACATTTGTTGGTTAGAAGTGTTTTGACTCTGTATGTTGTTGTTTTAGATCTCCGCGACAGAGGGATAGCAAGAACTTTCACAAGTGGAACTTGACTTTAGTGATCTTTGAATCAAGAAACCTAACCTTTTGTTACTAGTCTAAACAAATGCCGCGTATAAAATTCCCTCACCAAATATTCAAAATACTTATTTTATTGTTTGAAGAGGGGAAATATAAGAGTTCTCTTAATTAAAAAAAAAAAAGAGGCCTACTTCTTGAAAAGATATGTTAATCTTTTTTGTTTCTGCTGACAACAGTCTAACTCAAAAGGAAGTAGGCCCTTCTATGTGAAAGGATAGAAAATGACTTGATACAATGCTGCAATTTTACATGAAGAATTGCACTTAATGAATGAATGACTCAGTGCTGTGTATTATGCAGAACACTGTGCAATCAAAAATACACAAAATAGGCTCTAATTTTTGAAAACAATATTCTGCTTTATACTGTGTAATAGAAGTCTACATAAAGTCTTCTTAATTCTTAGTAAATGATTTCCTTGTTATTCTGATTGTAACATGTTACTGGTAATTCTGTTAAGGTCAAAATAATTCTATCAATATGTCCAAGATATTTGTTAGATCTGAGTCATATCTGTAACTATGACCAAGCAATTTTAATGCAGGGACTGATTTAATCCATGATTAATGCCATATAAAGACTTCTTAATTAAAAAGCAGCAAATTTAACCAGTCTATAAAAATGCACGAGCAAAACATAAAAGAAGATCTCTTGTGATGAGAAACAAAGAAGTTAAGGGAAGAACTACAAATTGTTCAAGAACATGCATATCATTTATAAATTTAATTATCTAGTGTTTAAGTATGTTTTGGGAAGTCTACAGAGAACAGATCTAGACCAAAAAAGGAACCTAAACAAGCAGGTCTGTTTTTTAAAGTTCAGGGTTTTTGCTTGGTTCTATTTCAGCAAAAATTGAGATAGATGTTTCAGGCCTCAGATATCACAACTTTAAAATTTATGCATGAGTTCACAGATAATGAACTTGAAATTTTGTTTGGATGGATTATGAAGTTAGATTGCAAAATATTAAAATGATTATGCAAGTTAAATAATACAAAAACTTGCATGGGAGGGCAAATTTGATTCTACCAATATCAGGTCTTAAATCATGCAGATATGCGAAAGCTGCATTCCTATCCTGCTGCAAAAGCTAGCTTTTTTAAAAAAAATTGTGGTTACATTGCTCAACCAGTGGAGAACACAACCCTTCATGTGCTGGCTGTGGTTTATAAAGGCATCTGGAGTCACTAACTTCTTCAGAATTGGCTGTTTTGTTCATGGAAGAAGGCAGACTCTGAATTGTTGTTCTCCCCACCCACATCCCGCAGAGCGGTTAAAATCAGAAAAAAAAAAAAAGCTTGTCAAAGCAAAGCTGTTATATGAAGTCACAAGGGGACGGAGAACACTTTATTGGTCTAGATACACTCTGTTTTGTACAGCTAGACCTCATGGTGACACTCAAGTCTAGATATTTTTACACATTTTTAAGAGGTGTTTTACAAATCCTGTATTCTGCTTGCATTATTAATTATTCAGAAATCCTCTAGACTAAAAAGCTGATGCTCAGGTTTGATTTACACTGGGCTGAAGGGCATTCAGGTAGAGCTTTTGATTTATTCTGCTCAGTACTGTTAGTAACTATTCAACCCATATTTTGTAATGCATATATTCTTGACATTGTACTTCAGGTAAGATTTGGGTCCTTCTTGGAATAGAATTGCTAACATTGCTTAACAATGTTTAACTTTTTACTGAAAATCCCTGTTAATCTTCCCAGAAAATATACTCTCTACATCCATATCTTCTCCTTAATAGTAGTGTTGTTTACTCTGAATTTGTTTCAATGAATTACTTAATTTTAAACCTATGTATTTCCATTGACATCAAAGTGAAGTACCTGTATATACTGGAAATAGTTGTGTGTCAGTCTTGGCTTCTGAACATTTGTTTGAAGCATGTTGTTATTCAATCCCTCAAACAGTTTTTTAGATATTATTTGTCCTTTGCAGCTTTAGGTAAAACAGCCACTGTGCTAGTTTCTGTTCTCTTTATTGTTATGAATGACACTGTTGTATCCATATTTCTCCATGAAAAACAAACTTACTGTATTCTGTGGAGCCTTATTTCTACCTGCATACACGAAAAAAAAGAGACAGTGAGACTTCTTTAGAGAGTATATGTAGCTTTGATATCTGTAGCATAAAGCAGAGTTGGTATGTGTTTTAGAAAGATGGAAAAGATCTCAGACTGTATGGAACTTGCCAATTTCAATTCCTGTGTAGCAGTTCTCAGCAATAACGATTAGTATTTCAATGCTGCAGACAACTGAAACATAAATCCAGACTTGCAAACTGTGAATCAGGATAGTTTCAAGAATGTCATCAAGTTTGCAGAGCAGGTTTAACAAGGTTGCTCAAGTAGGCATAGCTTTCACTGCTTGTAGGTGCTACTCATTGGTACCCAGCTGCATAGCAGCTGGTTAGCGTAAATCATAACAAATCCTCTCTTGGTTAGTTGAAAAATCCAGTGGCCATACTAATGAGTTCTTTTTAAAAGCAGGAGTGAAAATTTTGATTTAGCTTACTGAAATACTAGGGAATCAGCAAATTCCATTCGGTAGGAATGCACTTTGCTCCAAAGGAGAGTGAATTAATACCTTGCGAAATAAATTGCCCGATGTGCTTTGTTGTGCGACTCCAGAAAATCCCATTTCAATTGTATTTGGAAGCTTCTTTTTCAGAAAATTCTGTCACTTGCAAGTGTGGTAGAAAAATGACTGCTGTATAATACCTTTTTTCATTTTGTGTTGGCTTGGTTTTTCTATTCCTTATCAGAAGGCAGGGAATTCAGATGTCTTTAAATTCTTGGTTTGAAAATCAGTAGATTTTGGCACATTACTGATGAGTATTGACAGCACTCGAGGATACGTTCCAGTGTAGGAGATGGGAGCTCGCAGGACAGCATTCCCGTTAACGTCCGCAGGTCTCGCGGGCTGCGCGATTGCTGCGACGCTGACGCGCTCCCAGGCGTGCGCGTGAACCGTTGTCCGCTGCCGGTTGGCACCGCTGAGTGCTGGTGAGCACCCAGCCCTCCTCTGGTGTTTTCAGGCAGGTCCCCTTGGAAAGGAGACTTGGATACAGAGAGAGGCCGCTTTCTCCTCAAACCCTTTTGCCGTGCAGCGAGAAGTTTGTGCTGCTGGGCGCTGGGTTGCACATGTGGGTACCACTGGCCGATGTAGAAACAGGACCCCATGGAGCAGGGCACTGCCTGTCATAGGAAGAGTGGCCAAATCTGACCCACAGCTTTCTTACCTGAAAAGAGGTAAACAAAAACGGAGATTTAGCAGTCCACAGCAGAATTTTCTTCTCTTGACTCTTAGTAAATTCATTTGGTTTCTGTCAAGTGCGGTAAATGTTACTACTCAGTTTTCCAACCTTCAGTGTAGCACTAGAACCAGATGTTTTCATTAAAATCTGCTCTACGCAAATGCAACTATCCTTTTTCTCTTTTATCCTGTTCCCTGACATTTATGCTTAGCAGATTTTTTTTAAAAGATTTTTGTTTCACTTGCAAGCCTGTATTTTAACATACTGCAATATTTTTCTCTGATCAAACTCCTGTTTTCTCAGTGTTGCCAGTCTCTACAGTTTTGAGTAACGCATCAGTTTTGACAGATACGAAGCTATTTGTTATGTGTGCATTAATTTGCTAACAGTCATCTCTGTATCTTGCCTCTTAGTCTCAGTATAGGTTGACTGAGTGTGGGTATCTGAAAACATATTGAAAGTACATGTATATGGATTTTGAAAGTGTAGCTTGAAAGTACCGTGTAACCAGTATATATGACTAATATTTTATAGCAACTGTGACTGGAAACTAATTTCTCTAAATAATATAGTAAACATCATTAGAAAATCTCATCTCTGTCAGAGGGTTGGGGGCTTTTTTGAGCTTTTGCTTAGAAAATCAGGCTAATTGATGTGATGATTCCTAGCTCATTTGACTTACTGCTACATTTTTCAATTATATTAGGACCAGAGATTAAAACAAGCAAGTATTACTTGTGCTACTATCTGAGGCCTCCTGTTTAGCTGCATGATCTCTGAAAGTTATCTAGTACGTGTTGTGGTATGAATTTTATTTTGGCACATTTGAGTAAGATCTGCATTAAAATCAATAGATTATGTTTTCAAATAAGTGGTGAGACCGAGAGAAGATTTTTTTTCATGTCCTTTTTTTTTTTTTTTAAAGTAGTTTCTTTGATTTCAAAATGCTTTCACTTTGCAGTGCTGCAGGCTTGTTTGCAACTGATTGCTGACAGCAAAAGTGACATCCAACAGAAAGGTAAGAGTATGTTCCATGATTTATAGCTAACTATTCCATGTATTAACTCTTCCATCCAATTTTATCTAACTTCAAAGCAGTAACTGAGTTATGTCACTGAATTAAAAAAAAAAAACAAAACAAGAGGTCCCTGCATCTGGACAGCCCTTGCAAATATCTTCTTTTCAGTGGGGAAATCCAGCTAGGGAGACTGGAAGTCTTGACTAGAAGTCAGCTTTGTTAATTTTTGACAGATGGAGATGAAAAAAGTAACTTTTCTTTCTGATTACCCAAAACTTATTGTTTCTTTTAGATGATTCAAGCATTGTCCCTTGGCTTCTGAGCTTTAAACGTGGAACAGCTCTGGAAGAACAAGGAAATAAAATAGTGATCAAAGAAACAGGATATTTTTTCATATATGGCCAGGTGAGAAAGCTCAATTCATTTTAGCATCTGACTGTTTAAAGGATTTTTAATGTCTCCATACAATATATTTTAAGTCTGCACCTCTTCATTCTGTAGGTTTTATATACTGATACAACATTTGCTATGGGACATCTAATACAGAGGAAGAAGGCCCATGTGTTTGGTGATGATCTCAGCTTGGTGACATTGTTTCGCTGCATCCAAAACATGCCACAGTCTTATCCGAATAATTCTTGCTATACTGCTGGTAAATATCTAAGTTTTCCTTTTCTTTGCAAATAAACTGTATCAAACAGAATCTGTAGTGTTGGATGATTAAGTATTGTGGCAGTTGTAAAGAAAATGGACTGCATTCATGGATCTGGTTAATTGCAAAATTACAGAATACTTTAAAAAAATACAGTTTTATATAAATGGAGGCAGTTGGAGAGTATGCATCTAACTTTGGTGATCTCAACAATTCCCCTCTCTCCATTGACTATACAATATGGTTAGATACTTTGGTGCTTTCAGTTAGATGCAGACAAAAGGAGTATATATTGTCCTTATTGAAGAACTTGGTTTAACTTAACTAAATGTGGAATTCAACCCTTATCCCAGTAAAATATTTAGGAGCTATGTTCTGCTTTAAAACATCATATATGAATTTTAGCCACCCAATTTAGCCTACCGTACTGTAGGATTTCCAAAGATATTTCTTATCAGCTTAATTCTCTACTCCTTGTAATGGCTACTGCAGTTTTTACTCTTTGGTTAGATGAGAAGTAGTTAATTCCTATAAAGAGCTCTTTCTGACTGCACAAATTAGAAACACTACAAGAAAGACCAATTAAAATATTTAATGCAAGTCCAGCAGGCTCAATGCTCTCTCTCTATATATGTATATTCCTGCAGTAGCATTTAAGGAATTATTGTCAAGGCCCATTAAACCTTGTTTGGTAGCTCTTACCTGTCTGTCTTTTCCCCTTAATTGTGGGTTTGAGGGTTGTCTCTTTTGTTGTTTTCCAGCAAGATCTGTGTGAATAAAAACTACCTTTTTTTTTCAATGCCTTATAAAAAAAATGGGTGACATTGAATGACAGAGTTGCCTGTTGGCAAGTAATGGCATTAAACAAATGGGATGGGGAAGGAAGCTAATTTTTTTTTTTTTCCAAATAAAAATAAATTAGCTACTTCCTTCTGGCAATTGAGGCTACCAAACATTTTCTTTAACTTTCTGCCCCTCCACCCACACATTCTGGCATCATAACCACCTTCAATTTCATCTGTCCTCTAATTTCACCCTTGTGTTACTCCCCCTCTTAACGAGGATCTCGGCTCCATCCTGCCACTTCAGGGTTCCTGCTTCCCAAATTCCCGCCCTTCTGCTTTCACCTGGGAAACCAAATCTCACTGCAGTATCTCATGCTGTTGAGCACATGTCGCAGCAGATGTCAGATGCGCTCTCAGCTCAGTGGCTGCGACTTGAGGGCGAGGTGCTTTCGGTTATCGCATCAGCTGGTGGACGGCTGGCAGGAAGCAGACTTCTGTGCTCTGCAGTGGGTCAGCTGCTGTCTGGTAACTTCATTTGGTTGGTAAAACTCGTCAGACCTCTTCCAGAAGTGTGGGAACAGAGTGGTCTAGGACCGGCAGTACCCAATGCTGACCTTGACTGTCACATCACCGTAACGCAAGGAATCTGAGTACACCACCGTTACGCGTTTTTGCAGTGTTTGCTTAAGTGGACTGTGATATGCTGAGTGCAGAGTGGAAAGTAGGTCCAGCTCCACAGAGGACGTTAAGTGTCAGCTTTGGGTAGGCTGCAGTTTGTAAGAATGTGCCTAAAGATAAAAAAAGCACTCGTCACAAGTAACAAGCCATGCTTTTGTTTGTAAGATGACGTTTAGTGACTTTTTGAATACTGTTTATGAAAAGAATGTATTTGAAATATTAACTTTAAAATATCCCAAATCTTTTGCCAGGCATTGCAAAATTAGAAGAAGGGGATGAACTTCAACTTACAATACCACGGAGAAGGGCCAAAATATCCTTGGATGGAGATGGTACTTTTTTTGGTGCAGTTAGACTCCTCTGAAGCCCTTCATTTCTGTTGTTATGCTTAATGCAGTTTTCTTCTTTTCCCATGCGTTTGTCAGAAAAAAATATTCAATTGTAATAAAGATGCCAATTCAGTCTCTCCCCGTCCACCACTAGCTTCTGGGAACTTTTCTTCGGTTTAATAAGCAAACCCAAAACAGGAAACACACCAGACAAACTTGTGAGATATAACCATCATGTGACTACCAGAAAGCCAATTTATTTTAGACAGTGGGAGACTCTAAATAACAACTGTAAAGCAATGGCTTTTGGCTTTAAAACAATTTCTTGTCCGTAAGGCAAATCAAAGGAGTTGACCATAAAGTATAGCATAAACAAGACCATTGACTATCAAATTATTATCCATAATGGAAAAGAAAAACTAAAATACAAGTACATCTTAGATTTGCTTTGTTTCATCAATAAAATATTTGAAGTAGGAAGTATGGGGAAGAAACATCAAACAGTAGATTCTTCATCACAAAATTGAGGTGTCAGGTGGGTTTTGCAGTTTTTTTGTTTTTTCTTTGACACCAAGATTTTGGGGGAGGAAAAAATCTAAATGTATGGGATAATGAAAACAAACTCCTCAGAAATATACAGAATAGTAGCCACTGGCTTGCTGCTTCCCTGTAAACAAAAGGTGTATAAGTTACTAAAATCTATTAGTATTTACTAATTAGAATGAATTTTACTGGGAAAAGAACATGTAAGATGCTTCAACAGCTTGATCTTCAAAGCATTGCTACTCATCAAGGAATATGTGTATACTTCTATGTAAGCAAGGCAGGAATAGAAAGAAACAGTGAGGTTAGACACAATACAGTAAGTGGAATTGGATTTCTGGCAGTCATATATAGATGTTGTGTGTATATACATATACACAGTATATATGTATATATATGAAAGTATGTACACACATCCATAAGCCTTTGACATTTGGGCATAGAATTTTATCTTCTTTTGAATAGTTTATGGAATGGAAATATTACTGCATACATATTTTTTGTATTTCTCCTGCTTTTTGCTATGATCCATTCTATGCAATACAGTAAAAAGAAAAATCCAATAAACCTGGAACCAGCCATACAACTAAGAAAGTACATTTGTATCCCAGATATCTAGGCTCAGTCCCTAAGTTAACTATAGGCTTTTCCTGCAGTTTTCAATATATTGCTCAACATTGTTTTACAAAAAAATCAGACCTGTAGAAAGGCTAAACAGATGTCTTTTTTTCTTTTCTTTTGTTTGTCTGCTTTGTTCAGTAGATAAGATTTATGTATTTTTAACCCCAAGAATCTGTGTGTACTGTGTGGTCAAGGTAATAGCGTGGTAATAGTGTGGTCAAGGCTTCTAGGAGCTATCGTAATACAAACATTGAATACTTATCCACTGATCTTTAAAGAGGTATTGAAGTGCTACTGGAATAGATAAAATAATAAAACCGACAGTAATGAATTGTACTTCATTTGAAAATATTTTTTAGGGGTTGAGAATTGTGTCATATAAGCTCATTTAGTAAAGAAAAGATGCTTTGTATATTGCAGTCTCCTCGTCTGTTTTTATAAATTGTGCTGATTTGATTGAGTTCTCATGGTGATAGACAATAAATAAAAGAGATTTGGAGCTAGGAATTACAGACTATGGTAAACTAATGAAACAATTAATCCAACTTCTCTGTGCTTCAAGAAGATATTTCAGCAATAAGCATAGGTGTATTGGATTACCACACCGGGATTTTTATGAGGCTTAACTACAGTTACGAAATGTCTGGAAGTCCTCCTTATACAAATTTATTTATTTATGTGTCCTGGAGCCGAAGCAGCTGCTGCTGTTTATTATTATTATTATTATTAAATTTTGATGTGCTAAGTTTGCCAAAAAGACATTTGAAATCCTCTACAGGAACCCTCAGTTTAGCCAAAGGTTGTGTGAAGCTGCACGTAGATAAAACAATTATTAGCATGCAGTGAGTTGTCTGTTATTACTGACATATCTTAAAGACATGCTCTGAGTCTCTAATCAGAAGCTTGTTGATTTTAGCATTGTCTGATGACAGAAAAAAATGTTGTTGCTGTTGCTTTCCCAGAGACTTGGTGGCTAAACCTGCAAATCTAACTTTTGGTATGCAAGGTTCCCCGGTGCTTTCAGTGGGCTTGTGTGTGCTTAGCTTAAGCCAGTTCTGAAGGTGCTTGGCACCTTAGTGTCGCTTTGATATAAACAGACACAGTGTAATATTTTAAACATACAGCACATAGCAAAAATTCTGTGAAGCTAAATCAGTTGTCATCGTTGCCCCTTTTCCTCACCATATTCCTTCCTTCTGCTGCTGGCAAATGTGGACAGCACAGAATTTTGGAAAGTGTTTGGGGTGTGGTGTGGCTTGGAGGAAAACTTCTCTCTTCTGAATAAAAAGATTTCTAAAGTGTTCCCTTCCTTTAGTAGGATGAAACCAAACCTCAGGTTTCTTCACAAAAAAATGTGAACCATGATAACTCCCACATGTGTGCAAAAAGTGTAAGTCAACAGACTGTTCAGATACTTCTACTGATTTTGTTGTTAGATTCGTTTTCTGCTGGCTTCATGAGAAAACTTGTCTTTGCAAAATTAATCTGCTTCTGCACAAAGTTGAGTTTTAACAGGTCAGCATTTTCTGACCAAAGCAGGAAGAAGAGGAGGATACCTCATTCCTGATGATTCTGCTAACAAACTGGTGATACATGAGGTAGCAAAGTGCATCTAGACCTCAGTCATGCTTATGCTTCAGTTAGTGGGAGTTACTGAAACTTTCTGCATTTGATAGATGTTATTTAAATAAGTGTTACAGGTAATAAGTAGTATCTAATTGGTTCATACTATATTTTACATTCTTATCAAGGACATCTAGCATTTAAGATAGGTTTTTGCAAATGCAACAAACTGTGCGAATACTCTTGTTCTTTTTTATGTGGTGTTAAGCAGCATCATGGCAAACATAAGGGACTTGAACATTTTCTTTCCAGTACATTTTCACAGAAAGTGTGAGCTTGTATCATTCTTTCCTTTTTAATAATGTGCAGTTGGCAGATATATAGCTGCTTTGAAGCACGTAATTTGTGTCTTAAAAATGAAAATATGTCTGTTATATAATACGCAGTCACACACCCTACCGACATACGCAGTATGCTCATTGCATGGCTCTCCCATCTCTGACTATTTCTCAAATTGCTCAACGTTTGCCATTGTAAGACCTCAAATTCAGTTGTCCCGTAGTTTTGGCAAGCTTATACTGCTGGAGTTGAGATTTTCTGTATCTCTGGTTTATGTCTTAGGTTGAATTGTCTTGGATAACTTCAGCACCCAAAGTTCTACTCTTCTAAAGATGATGGTAGGGACAATGAATTGTTTGGATTTTATTTTAATGATTTGGCTACTTTTTCTTTAGAAGGGTCTAGAGACTCTATGCTTTGAAAGAAGAAATGCGTGTAATGTGGGTTTTTGCTTTCTTTTAATCACGATTTTCTTTCTTTCTTTCCTTCTTGTGCACTCGTGCTGGATGTATGCTTTTGAAGAATATTTTATGCTTTCTCAAGTTAAGCATATTCTGTTCCTACAGAACTTTCAAACGGGAGAGGAAAATGTTCCCAGCAGTTTTGTCTCTTGGCTGAGTCCATGGATTACCACCATCAGTAAGATCTAAGGTTGTTTTTCAGGGTCAGTCCAAGCAGCAGTGAGAAGGAAATTGATGCAAACGCAGGGAAGAGGGAAGCTAAGTCTGTGATGTAGAGAAGATCTCATGGAGTTTGCAGGTTACATAGAGTTTAGGGGTGACAGGGAAAACAAACCCGATTTGCAGCTGGACTGCAGAAATTGGAGAGACCCTAACTGGGATTTGGTTGCTTGTGAGGTGGGGAGAAATGCAAGGGCATGGAATGGACTGGCTGTGAAAAGCCTGGGAACTAAGTGAGGTTAGGCAAAGACAGCAGCTTTGTGGAAAAGGGCCAAGGGTTCCTGGGGAAAGCAAGCTAAAAGTCTGCAGTGAGCCCTGTCAGAGACGAAGGCTAACAGCATACTGCTCTGTATTAACAGGTGTGCCACCGGTAGATTAAGGGAAGGGGTTATTCCCCTTTTCTTGGCACCTTTCAGGGTGTATTTGGAATACTGCATCCAGGTTTGGACACACTACACCACAAATACAAGGACAGTGAGAAACTTGAGGGAGTCCATTTGTAATGCAGGGGGGTGGTTGGGGTGCACACACTTGCCCTATGAGGAGGGGCTGAGGGAAATGGGTTTATTCAGCCTGGAGAAGAAGCTTGGGGGGTCCTAACAGCAGCCTTCTAATGCCATGTCAAGAAAACAGAATCACACCCTTTGAGAGGCCCATGGTGGAGTAAGAAGAGACAATGAGCACAAATCAAACTGGGAAGTTCATATTTGACATAAGGAAAAAAATTATTACCATGGTGTCATGGTCTATTTGGATTTCTCAAATTTACTGGTCAATGTACTCTGTAAATTAAACTTCATTTTATGAGCTCATTAGGAAAGAAAACAAGCATGACAAACAAGGGTTCAATCCCCTTTGTACAGACTAGGCAAACATGTGAATTCACTAATTCATCACTTAAGTCATGAGGTTTCTAACTCACAAGCTCTCTAATTCATAATTGGCAACTCGGAACTTGTAACTTGTGCACCGATGAGCAAAGCAGTTACCTACCTGATGGGGAGAGCACTCATCCTTCCTCCTCCACCACCGTGAGGGTGTCCCCTGTATCCCACTGAGAAGCACGAAAGCCTCAGCAGTCTGGCTGTTGTGGGATCTGCTTCAAGAACTTTTTGGGTAAGCTGATGTATTTACGCCTTCCAGCTTGGAAGTTGGGTCTATGCCATTTCCGTGAGTTAGCAGATTGTGAAGAAACTGTCAGACAAGCAATCTGCAGGGATGATGGCTGCAGGAGACAGCCAGCGGCAGGCGGTAATGGCTGCATCATGGCCTTTTAGCTCTTTCTGGCCACTGTGTCCTGCCTACGTGTTGCTATTGCTTTGACCTAATGGTGCTTATCCCAGCATAGGTCAGGCCTTAGCATGAGCTGTGTGTTGGCCAAAATCTGAGCAGGAATTGAGTGGAGTCAAACCATGGGGACTGAAGCAGGTTGCCCAGAGGCTGTGAAAAATCCATTCCTACAGATTTCCAGCACCTTAATGGATAAAGCCCTGAGCAACATGGTCTGAATTCAGTGTTGATCCTGCTTTCAGCAGGCTGGAGTAGACCTCCCAAATGATCCCTTTCCCCTGATCTATGGTAAGAAACCAGGAGATGTGGGAGGCAGAGAAAGGTCTGAGACTGGTGGGAACAGGTCAGAAAGGGTCCTGCTGGGGAAGGAAGGGTGTTCGTTTCCTGAGTGCAAATGAAACGTGGGTTCCTCAGTGTGTGCTTCAACAGTATCAGCAAACATTTCTGTAATGCACAGGGCAGGTTCCAGTTAAGCACAGCAAACTGCCAACAGTCATTGGGTACTGAGTGACCCGAAACTCAAGAGTGTAGATTGAATCAAACTATGTGGCCAAGTAATAACCTTCATTTACTCACTTGCAAGTTTCCTTCAGCTTTTTTTTTTTTTTTCTGCCCCCCCCTTCCGCTCAATGGATAGGAGACACTTCATCCTGCAGCAGAAAATGGAATACTGACGGAAAGTGTTTTAAGCTGGGGCCCAGACTAATCTTCAGAAATATTGGAAGGAAGTAGTAAACGAGACAGAATAAGAACATGCGAGAAGAGAAGTTATGATGTCCTATTTAAATGAGAATTGTATTCCTTTTCTATCTGTAAGAGCTGGCTGAAAAACCATATTTACTTTCTGCACAGATTTTGTGGGGTTTGGGGGAGGGTGGGGGTGTTTCTTTCTTTAAATCTGGGGTTGTTTCAATTTGACTTAAAACCATTTCTCCCAAAACTTTTTTGGCAAATTTAAGTTCTCTTTCTAATCCTGATGAACATGAGTTATTCCAATGGCTACAGGAAATCCTGTATCTCAACGTGCAGGTGAGTTCCCCTTCCAGACTGAGCTCAGGGTACTTGCCTTCCAAAGCTTCTTGGCCTAGGGAAGAGTCTTGATGAGCTCCTCCTAATCTGGAGGCTGCCACTTTCAATTTCCCTGGCTTAGTACCCAAAAGCCCTTTTGGAAGTCCGAGTTCCCTCCAGGCATCACTTTCAGCTTGGTAACAGTTCCTTCAGTCTGAAATATTTTAAACAGAACATGCTAGGCTCTGCAAACTGGCATTTTTGGCAAAGCTCTATTTTGTCTGAAAATTTCCAAGCTGCCCTAGTCTTTACCGCAGAGTTCCTTAAACCGGATTTTTCACAGGTCATCACTGATTGAGTGTTCCTCATTTTCTGGCTGACTGCCTGATGTCCTTGTGGTCTCATTTGCAGAAGTGTTGAAACTCACAGCTGAAACTGAAATTAGCAGGAGCTGCGCTTTGAATATCTGGAGGGCTGTATAATTCTGCTTAGAAATACTACAACAACTAGTATTCTGGAAAAGCCCTGGGGGAAATAAATTCTGATCTGGAGGCAAGCTTTGTTAGGAGTGTGCAGTCAGCCAAGAGCTATGCTTTGGAAAAAGTGGGAGGAAAGTTCTTAAATCATTGCTTGGGTGCTGGACATTGTGTGCAGTCAGTGTGACAGGGATCTTAATGGAAAGGGCAATGTGAGGTTATAATAAAGGAACTTCTGTTGCAGGTGCAGGGAAGTAGAACTAAGATTACAGAGGCAATTTTGGCCCATCTTCACTGTGAGCATTTAACTTTGCATTGGAAGACTTGGTGGGTGCTGGAGACAGGACCTCCAGGGGCCTGTTCCTATTTCCAGTGCTAAAAGAGAAGTTCCACTCCCCACAGACCTCATAGAAACTACTACATGTAGCTGTGGAAGGGGTGGTGACAGTTCTACCTGTGCTTAGACAGTGTTTGCCTCTCCAGTAAGGGAACTGGAAAGCGCGCACTTCACAGTTCCTGACACCACTGGAGAACAAACCTAGCACTTTTAAAGCAGGAAGAGTAAGGGGGAAATTTGCCAGAGGACAGCAGATAAGCAGTGTCTGGTAGCAGACTGCTGGCTCAGGGTTTCTTACCTAGTTTTGTTTGTCCTCTGAATGAGGAGGTCACAAGGATGACAGAGATTTGAAAAGCTATACAACTCTGTTTCGCAATAATCACTTTATTGATTTTTTTAGTTGTTTTTCTCAAAGACGATATTTGCCACCTCCCCCCACCCCAAGAAGGGGACAGTAAGAGCGAAGTGAGTAGATGGGGTGCAGTGACATGTCAGATGCTGTGGCAGGCAGGGGAGGAGAGGTGGCTGTGTGGGAGGGGGGCACAAAGCCCGGGCAATGGCAAGAAGACTGCTGTGCTGCTGCCGCCTGTCTTCTCCTGCTGAATCAGTTGCTCCATGCAACCTTTCAGTCCTGTGCTAGCCTGGCATTTAATCACAGCTGGCAGGTTTTTTGAGAGCAAGTTCATGATGGGTCATACTTCTGTCTCTATTCAATTATCAGTTGCAATTACCAGCCAAAATCACCAGTCCCAACACTGAACCTGTAGAAGAATACGGGTGATGCTCTATTGAGATGCTACACTGGAAGTGTAAGTCAGGGTTGATGCAATCAAGCTGAGCAGGCTGATGAGAAATGAGGTTGAGACTAGCATTCTTAATCTGTAAAATGATGATGGTATACTTTCCTACTTGTTAGGCTGCCAGAAACGTATCTTCTACCATCAGTAGAAGCAGTGAGTAGTGGAAACAGAAGCACATAGTCTGCTACTTTTTCCATCACGTATTTCCCTTCTTTCTCTACTTATTCTATCCAGAATCCCCTTTTCCAGCTTTCTTTGGCTCTGTTCTCTCTCGTATTCATCACCACTATACTCAGAACATACGAAAAAAAAAAAAAAAGGCAGCTAGAAAACCAAGAGTTTTTAAAGCAGAAAAGTAGCTAATTTGGATTGCCTCCCTCATTAGTTTTTGGTGGATAACCTCATACAATCATCGTCATCACCATCACCACAGCCCGACGGTACAGCCGCCCTTTCCCTGCCTGAGGGCATTAGTGCACACGCCAAACGGAATGATTGCACATTTTCATCTCTGCACGAAACAAACTGGTAGTAAAAATCCTCTCCCCTTTAAACTGAGTGTATCACTTCTGACACTGCAAGTGACAGAGAAAAAGGAAAAGAGAAAAAGAAAGTAAAAGCTTCTGGAGCACCAATGCCAATGAAGTAATCTTTTGTGCCTGTGAATTAACAGTGAGCCAAACCTGTCTATTAGGTATTGCATTTGCTTTTGAGCAGACCAACACCAACAAAACTGCTTCCTTGAGCTTCCTTTGGTTTGTCTAAGAGAAGAGAAACATTTCTGGTTTATTTCTCAACATGCAATATTTACTTGAGAGAAAGAGTTTGAAAGGGAGCACAGCTGACATACAAAGCCCGGACAAAACTAGTAATCTTAAACAGCACAGAACTGGGCCTTCCATCCTGGGCCTAATGTCAGAAAAACTGGGGGGGGGTTAACCTTTTAAGAGTTTTGGTCACTATTCTAGTATGGATCAGGCCTACCTTATCATTGACTTTCACTTCCTTCTGTTTGCATGCCTGAGTCTATGCACTCTCAATGTGTATGTTTGACAGTAAGCTCCCCGGTATGAGAAATTCTGATTATACATTTATTCATTCATACATTCCTAACATGAATGGATCCTTCTGCAAACCCTGAGCAGCTGAATGCTTTGTTTTGTTTTGCTTGTTAACCAGGTTGAAAAACAAGGGTGTAAAGAAGAATATGGTTTCTGTCATTTAGAAGCCAATGCTCTGAGGTGTTTTCAATAAATCCATTTTCCTCCCCTTAACAGCATAGTGGTGAGAAGAAAAACCAGTACTTGTTTTACCATAAGTATCTTACCTTTTTGAAGGCATTGCTTGTATTCTTGTAGCTATCCTCACATTTTCATTGGTTTCTAATACACATTTCATATTAGCTGCAAACCTCTTTTCTGGTAAAACCAGAACAATGCAAATCCCACCCCTTCAATACTACTCTCAAATTCACAGCTTCTAGAGCTGGCTGATGTGTTGTTTTACTCTCCTCAAATACTTGCTTCTTTGGAGGTGGTGGTTGCTTATATATACTCATTAGTTCTCTCCATAAAGGAATTGTACTAAAACTGATCCCTTGGGATGCACAAGCTGCTGGTCTGTGAAGAGGAGCCAAGCAAAATGGCAACTTTATGCACCATTGTGGCTAACCACTGCCTTATTGCTCTATTTTCTTACCCTGCTGGTTATGACTGTAGCAGATCACATCGGCTTTCTTTAAACACCCAGGACAAGGTTCTTCTGACTTAATGAAGACATCCGTAATGAGGATGCTTCCACATTTTGAGGCAACCATCTGGAACGCCACTGTAGTCCATGGGGAGAAGCAGGTACTTCTGTGTCAGTCTGTCTCTTCCTAATGCAAATGATTCATGGGTTGGGTGCATCATAGTGCAGATTACTTTTTTTTTTTCCTCTGTGACTATAAGACCCTCAAATTACCACCTCACACAACGTAGCTATCCAAATTTAGTTCCTAATCTCACTCTTGATTACTGCAACAGCTGGGGATCACAAAAGGGATCATGCCATTTCATTACACAGCTTCCCATGCAGGAAGGGAGCAGGACTATTGCTGAAAATCCTACCTGTTGCAGCAAGAAAGGTGAAGGCTGAGAAAGGAAAAAGGCTATTGTGTTACACACCAATGTCAGGCTCATGTATAGTAGAATTATTGTATTATGCCCAACTGCAGAGGGAGAAGTGTGATATAATTGGAATTAATGGGTTAATCACATTACTAATTTAGAGATTAAATAGGTTGACACAAGCTTTGCAGGAAGGAAAAGCAATAACAGTCTGCAAAAGGAGCAACAATGGCATCTAAAAATAAATAAAAGATGATAGCCTTTACCGCATCATTTGTAACTTGGCATTAAGTCACATATTTAAAGGTGATCTCTTTTTCCCCATTATGTAAGACTCTTTTAGAAGAGGTTTATTGGGCAATATTTGCTAATAAACTGGGTAAGCAAAGTAGCCAAAGAAATTCTGAGTGGAAGTGAAATATATTGAATTGGAATATATCAATAGTCCTGTTAAGAATACAAGTGTATTCATAGATTGTTTCTAATGCAGAATATTGTTAGTGAGCAGAAAGCTGGAGAAAAGTCCCAAATTTATATATATTTTTATATATAAATATACACACACACATATGTATATACACACATATACTGACATTTAAAGAATGAAGTGGGAAAACATGTAGATTCTGTTTTTAAAATGATCAAAGAACTTATATGCATTTCTTAAAAGGGTGGTGAGGCTTGTGGAAACCTAAGGCCTGTACAGGAAAAGCAGTAGTTTTACAGAGTGCCTTCTGTCTTCTTCCAGCGTCCTCCTGTCTCACCTCTGGTCTCAGAACCCAATTCAAACAACCAGCTTGCAAAATCCTTCCTCCTGAGGGCCTCTGGGTGCAGCTTTCAGGTATCTCCTTGTGCCTTCACCTCCAGGGCCACCTGCTCCGATGTGTCCTGCTCTGCTTCTCCCCAAGGAAAAGATGATGGTCTTTATGCTATCGCATAATTTATGCTATTTGTATGCTGTCATATGGAACAAACTATGTTAGTTCAAGATCATAGTCCATGCTTTGGACAAATTATTTCAAGCCCTGTCAGTTTTCCTGTTTTCCCCCTTTTGCAATATCTTATTGTCCTGGTTTTGTCTGGGATAGAGTTAATTTTCTTCCTAGTAGCCTGCACAGTGTGTTTTGGATTTAGTGTGAGAATAACGTTGACAGCACACTGACGTTTTAGTTGTTGCTAAATAGTCCTTATCCTGAGTTAAGGATTTTTCAGTTTCCCATGCTCTGCCAGCAAGCAGGTGCTCAAGAACCTGGTAGGGAGCATGGCCAGGACAGCTGACCTGAACTAGCCAAAGGGATATTCCATACCACAGAACGTCATGCTCCGTATAAAAACTGGGGGGACCTGGCTGGGAGGCATGGATCGCTGCTCGGGCATCCATCAGTGGGTGGTGAGCAATTGCACTGTGCATCACTTGTCTTCTCTTGGATTTTATTTTTTTCCTTTTTTTTTTTCCTTTTTTTGTTATAGTGCTTTTCATTACTATTGTTATTATTATTATTATGTTTTATTATTATTATTATATTTTATTTTACTTTAGTTAGTAGATCATTCTTATGTCAGCCCATGAGTTTTACTTTTTTTTTGATTCTCCTCACCACCCCACTGGGAGGGGGAGGAGTGAGCAAGCAGCTGCATGGTGTTTAGTTGCTGTCTGGGGTTAAGCCACGACAGACCCCAATACCTTTAAAAGCAGATTCCCAGCAGACCTTACTCACTAGCTCCTTCAGCCGCCCAAGAGTATATGTATGTGTACTTATACATGTTCTTACCCCTGGACCTCCATCCTGCTCAGCCAGAGAGGGGAGCAGGGTGAGGGCGCTGGGGCTGCTTGTGTTCGTGGGAGCACCCCAAGCACCCATGACCCGTGTGGCAGGGGGGGTCTGGGGGGGGTCTGTGTCATGTATATGTCTGTGTGTGCCTACCCACAACACAGCTTCACTTTTGCTGCAGGTTAGTGTTAGGGATATGGAGCAGCTGCAGCCTCACCTGTCGCAGGTTCTTGGATCCAGCAAGGTGTGTTTTCCTCTGACAAGAGGAAAACCAGGAGTGTTAGTGGGGTCGGTGTCTTGTGCCACCCGCCCTGTCCCTGCTGGGCAGGTTCGTGCCCCTGCGAACATGCCTGGACACCAAGCATCCTCTCGCCTGCTCTGCAGCTCCCCCACCATGGGCGCTGACCTTTTAATTTTAGTAAATGCAGCTTTTGCCTTTGCAGTTTTGCCCAGAAGCGAAGCTGAGGATGCATCCCACAGGCACACACACACACGACAGTGACGTGGCCAGCTACACAGACTGCCACAGACAAGGCGCTGCCTTCGGCTGCACCTGCTTATACAGCTCCCATAAAACAGAAGACAGCCACGTCCCCTTCCACATCTTGGGCTGATTAGTTAAGAAAGGATGTAATCAGATACATTTTATATTTAATAAGATATTTCATAGCCCTTTATTCCCCCTTTTGTTCTTCCCCCATTCCCTTCCCCTGCGCCTTCCCTCACCAGCTTCCATAGTTCCACTGCCCGCCTCCAAATAATGGGACCAGCTCTGCTGTAAAATTCACTGGAAACATGGGAGGTATTGGTAAGAGCTTCAGTCTCTTGCACAATTTCATCTGTCTTTCTCTTTTCCAGTGCCATTGCTCTGCCGCCATCCTTAGCTGGGACTTCTATTTTCAAGACCAAGTATTACCCAGTACTGTTTTTTTTTCAACAATAAGAACGGATCACAGAAAAGAATCCTCACTGAGATGAATAAAGAGGCTAATTTGAAAAAAGAAAGAAAGAAATAAACCACCCACCTTATTTTCCTCTCTCTTTCCCCAACTTTGCTTTCCTTCCACTGCACCTGGGGAAGAATCATGACCGCTGCTGGAGTTGCTCTGACAGCCAGACTGAGGGAAACATTTTGAAAGCATGGCACAAAATAACTTCAGGCTCCTGCCATTTTCTTCCTATATGCATGAGAACACCTCTCCCAATACAGAATGGTAAAGCTGAGCTAAAACCGTGTGCATTCAGCTGCATTTAGCAGATGCAATCTGCTCCAGCTGACAGAGATTAAATCAATAAAGGCACTCTGACCTCAGCAGCTGGGAAAACCTTTTCCACATGATGCCTTTCCCTGCCCATGAGGGGATGAGCTGTCCCTCAGAAAAGGGAGAGAAGAGAGGCCATGCAGCAGGGTCCCTTCATCCCAACCGTGGGCATCCTTGACAGCTCTACATGACAGACATCAGCCTCCATTCTGAGGAGAAAGCAAATGGGTTTGGCTGCTGGTAGTCGCTTTCCAAAGTCTGGGGGAAAGCACTTTCCCATGTTTCTAAAGCAGGCTTACAATTGTCACGGCAACAGAGGAAGAAAGAAAACATTTAAAATATAGATATTTGTTCTGTCAAGTAAGCAAAAAAGTGGGCTGTCCTCGATTGCTCAAGAACATGATCCAGCTGAGAAGCTGGATAACCATCACCTTGCAGACATGCCAGTGGCCAAACAGAAGCGAGGAAGAGTTCCGCTGTGTTGTGATATACGTCCTCCCAAACTAATTGTACTTGTCATTAGCAGCAAACATTTCAACACAGTTGAAATTTTAACCATGCCACATTCTGAACCTCCCTGTGCACAGACAAGAGGGCTTATCATTTAAGCAATGAATGCATTAAGCTTGCTGTGCCACACGAGTAATGGTTTAATGTTCATCTGAGCCAAGGGGTGGAATGGGACTGACCAAGAAACACCTACAATGGAAGAAGGCTCAGTGGAGATGAGAAGAGAACAGCTCCCATTAAGTATTCCATAGAGCTCTTCGGATTTGACTGGAAGCAAAACACAATGCAAACACCTAACTACTCCCCAACACTTGCCAGCCTCTTCCACTCCTGAGTATCTTGCAAATGCTTCCTGGGGACCTGCAGTGGCACCATATTGGCAGAAAACCAACTACGCACGGAGCTGTCAGCAAGTCCCACTCTGCTCTTTGACCTGGCAGAGCATCGCCAGGACATTGTAAGTTACACTCACAGAATGGGTAAGGTTGGAAGGGAGCTCGGGAGGTCATCCAGTCCTACCCTCCTGCTCAAGCAGGGCCACCTAGAGTTAATTGCCCAGGACTGTGCCTAGTTGGCTTTTGACTGTCTCTAGGGCAGGAGGCTCCACAACCTTTCTATTCCACATGAACAAAATATTGAAAGGAGGTGCTGCTTCTGGGAAGTGAAGGAAGAGTGACTACTTGCCCCTGGGATGCTACTGAGGCTCAGGGAAGGGATCTTGTCAAGAGGCTGAGAAAACAGGCTTCTGCCTCATGGTGTTATATATACGGCCTAGAGGCACACCTGCCATGAAATACAGAGGAGAAAAGTTTTCATTCTGTGCTGTGACTGGCTGCTCCATAGGGGAACTGCAGTGATGGAAGGGGAATGTATGAAGACATAGGATTGTCACACAGGTCAGCATATGCACAGCTGCAGAGTGGTTAGAGTGAGCTTTTGCCCGTGACCTGGCTGCTCTCAAAGTGAACAAATGTTCAAGACATCCCTGTGCCACCCTCCCGCAATCTACAGATTCTCAGCGGGATCCTGCTATAGAACTTCGGAGGGTACGCATGGATAAGTCATGAGTCCTCACTTCTTTGAGAGCTGCCAGGTTCTACCCAGAAGGTCACCCCAGCCCCTCCGCAGCTGCTGCTTATAAAGTGTCTTACAACATGTCATGAACACATTTTTTAATTGTTTAGGGAAGAGTTTAGAGCTTGTGTGAGCTCCTGCGAGTCCTTTGCCTCATCAGCTCCCCATACTGTTGGTTTTGTGCCAGTACCCGTGCTTCTGCCCGCACCCGGTTACCCTTTACCAGGTGCTTGTGACTGGAAGGAGAAGACAGGAGTGGAGGATGAGGCAGGAATAACCCAGACTGTCTTCCCTAACATATTTTTTATGTGCACTACAGGGACTTCATCCCCTTCTACAGTACATAAAAGTTCTGACTGGGCAGGGCCGCCCTGATCAGCAGATCCTCTGCTGTTGACTAACCAGGTGGCTTTTGCTAAATGTGTATCCCAGTGTTTGAAGGTTCCATCCCCCATTGCTCTCAATGTAGTCTTTAACAGTCCATTGTATCGCTCGATTTTCCCAGAGGCTGGTGCATGATAGGAGATATGATACACCCACTCAATGCCATGCTCTTTGGCCCAGGTGTCTATGAGGTTGTTTCGGAAATGAGTCCCGTTGTCTGACTCAATTCTTTCTGGGGTGCCATGTCGCCCCAAGACCTGCTTCTCAAGGCCCAGGATAGTGTTCCGGGCAGTGGCATGGGGCACAGAATATGTTTCCAGCCATCCAGTAGTTGCTTCCACCATTGTAAGCACATAACGCTTGCCTTGGCAAGTTTGTGGGACTGTGATATAGTCAATCTGCCAGGCTTCCCCATATTTATATTTCAGTCATCGCCCTCCATACCACAGGGCCTTCAGCTGCTTGGCTTGCTTAATTGCAGCATGTTTCATGTTCGTGGATAACCTGTTCAATGGCATCAACAGTCAAGTCCACCCCTCGGTCACGAGCCCATCTATATGTTGCATTTCTTCCCTGATGTCCTGAGGTGTCATGGGCCCACCGAGCCATAAATAATTCACCTTTATTTTGCCAGTCCAGATTTACCTAAGCCACTTCAATCTTAGCAGCCTTGTCTACCTGTTGGTTGTTTTGATGTTTTCAGTGTCTCGACTCTTGGGTATGTGCGACCCACTTACTCCACGTGGCATCAGTCGCGTGATGTGTAGAGGAAACTTTCCCTTTGAACATCCAGCCCAGCACTGGCAGTCGGGGTGCTAAGAAGAGCTGTGTTTCAGTACCAACCACTTCTGAGGCAGCTCAAACTCCTTCATATGCTGCCA
>NW_010973062.1:6843175-6845078 GCF_000737465.1 Haliaeetus leucocephalus
AGTTTCTGCAACTTGTCGTGTAGGACTCCATACAGCAGCCTTCCACCTCCGATGTTTTCCCACAATGCGACAGGACCCATCAGTGAACAGGGCATATTGCCTCTCATTTTCTGGCAGTTTATTATACAGCGGGGCCTCTTCAGCCCGTGTCACCTCCTCCTCTGGCAACATTCCAAAGTCTTTGTCTTCTGGCCAGTCCGTGATCACTTCTAAAATTCCTGGGCGACTGGGGTTTCCTATGTGAGCCCGTTGTGTGATCAGTGCAATCCACTTACTCCACGTGGCATCAGTCGCGTGATGTGTAGAGGAAACTTTCCCTTTGAACATCCAGCCCAGCACTGGCAGTCAGGGTGCTAAGAGGAGCTGTGTTTCAGTACCAACCACTTCTGAGGCAGCTCGAACTCCTTCATATGCTGCCAATATCTCTTTTTCAGTTGGAGTATAGCGAGCTTCGGATCCTCTGTATCCCCGACTCCAAAACCCCAGGGGTCGGCCTCGGGTCTCTCCAGGTGCTTTCTGCCAAAGGCTCCAGGTAGGGCCATTCTCCCCAGCTGCAGTGTAGAGCACATTTTTAACATCTTGTCCTGTCTGGACTGGTCCAAGGGCTACTGCATGAACAATCTCCCGTTTAATTTGTTCAAAGGCTTGTCGTTGTTCAGGGCCTCATTTAAAATAGTTCTTCTTCTGAGTCACTTGACAGAGAGGCCATACAATCAGACTATAACCTGGAACATGCATTCTCCAAAAACCCACAATGCCTAAGAAAGTTTGCGTTTCCTTTTTACTAGTTGGCAGAGACATAGTTGCTATTTTGTTGATCACTGGGATCTAATAACATCCATCTTGCCATTTTATTCCTAAAAACTGGATCTCCCAAGCAGGTCCTTTGACCTTACTTTGTTTTATGGCAAAACCAGCCTTCGAAAGAATTTAGATTATTTTCTTCCCTTTCTCAAAAACTTCTGCTGTGTTGCCCCATACGATGATGTCATCGATGTATTGCAGGTGTTCCAGAGCTTCACCTTTTTCCAGTGCAGTTTATGGCAAATGGTGGGGCTGTGTTTCCACCCCTGGGGCAGTCAATTCCAGGTGTACTGGATGCCCCTCCAAGTGAAAGCAAATTGTGGATGGCACTCTGCTGCCAGAGGGATTGAGAAAAATGCATTAGTGGTATCAGTTGTGGTGTACCACTTGGCTGCCTTTGACTCCAGTTTATATTAAGGTTCTAGCAAGTCCAGCGCAGCAGCACTCAGCAGCGGCATGACTTCATTCGGGCCATGATAGTCAACTGTTAGTCTCCACTCTCCATTAGACTTTTGCACTGGCCATATGCGGCTGTTAAAAGGTGAACGAGTCCTGCTGATCACCCCTTGGCTCTCCAGTCAACAAACCAGGTTATGGATAGGAACCAGGGAGTCTCGGTTGGTGCGATATTGCCACTGGTGCACTGTTGTGGTAGCAATTGGCACTTGTTGTTCTTCGACCCTCAGCAACCCCACAACCGAAGGGTCTTGAGAGAGACCAGGCAGGGTAGACAGCTGTTCAATTCCGTCCCCAAGGCAGCTATACCAAAGGCCCATCTGTACCCCTTTGGGTCCTTGAAACACCCTCCCCTGAGGTAGTCTGTGCCAAGGATGCACGGAGGCTCTGGGCCAGCCACAATGGGGCGTTTATGCCACTTGTTCCCACTTAGGCTTATTTCAGCCTCCAATACAGTTAGCTGCTGGGATCCCCCTGTCAGTCCAGAAATACAGATGGGTTCTGCCCCTTTACAACTCGATGGCATTAGGGTACACTGTGCACCGGTGTCTACAAGAGCCTTGTACTCCTGTGGGTCTGATGTGCCAGGCCATCAGATCCACGCAGCCCAGTAAACCCGGTTGTTCCTCTCCTCCAGCTGGCT
>NW_010973062.1:6845096-6845632 GCF_000737465.1 Haliaeetus leucocephalus
TCTCTGGGTGGTAGTTTAAATAGTTGTTTAACCATAAACAAGACTTGAACCATATTAAGGAATATGCTGTTTCCTAGCAATAGGACCATGCTGGTTTCAACATCCCAAGGACGTTCAAAAATCTGCAAAATTCTCAAACGCTGTTGTAATCAGCCTGGAGGAGAAGGGGAAGATATCTCCCCAATAGGTTGGCTCTCCGAGGAGGAAAGGTAAAGGGTGTAATTGTTAACAATTTCCACTAGATGACTCCCGAAGTACGGAGGTAACGGCAATGCTGAGAACAAATACCGGGTTAGTCCCACGACCGGTAATTTTATCATACCATAAGCCAGTACTACACAATACATCAAAGCAAAAAACCTTATGGGTGATAAGCAGAAGCACAGGGACTACATAAAGCAGGTGAGGTGATACATAACAGAACTCTAAAAACAAGCGCCATGACTCAAGACTCAAGAGCCCATAAATCGACATTGTGACCAGCGACTATTAAATTAATATAATGAATGGTTGTAACAAATTTGTTTTAACACTCT
>NW_010973062.1:6848237-6850041 GCF_000737465.1 Haliaeetus leucocephalus
AGGTTTGAATCCAAACCTTTTGGTCAGAATGCCTTGAAGTTGGGAGTGTGAGAGCTAGTCAGTATCTTCTCTTCCAACCCACCCTTAGGTGAAGCTGTACTCTTCCCGGGTAAAGCCATTACGTAAAATAGATGAACACCTTTGATGTTTGCCTATATGCGGAAATTATTCGATGTCTGTGTTGAAGTGAAACGCCTGTTCTGGGGCAAGGTGTGTGGGGGGAAGTGTCAAAGTACCATGGCACATGCTTCTTAGGCAAACTAGAATGTAAGACAGTAGATAAAATGCTGACCTGCATTGTAAAAAAGGTAGTAACTTGATTGTAATGATCTCCAAGTTAAACCTCTACATAAGAAGGGGCTCTTTGTGGTTGTGCTCCTGCAGGTTCTGATGATTCGGACTGAAACTAGCAGATGATGTTAAGACAGGGAATGAGATCTGTAATCTCCCTGAGAGCTGATTGATCAGCCGTCCTCTTACTTTGGACATTTGGCCAGCAACTTTGGCAGAATGAATCCGAAGTTTCTATCCTCGCAGTTTGGTTTTTTGACTGTGAAGAGGATTTTTTTGCTGAAGTGAAATGTTGGCTGCCTCTCTTTCTATTAGTACTACATGGATCTGGCTTGCGTTTTGTTAAGAGCTGCCATTCTCTTGTCAAACTAAATTCTTTACTCTTTCCTCCCATTGTGCCTCAGGAGGCAAGATGTGCCTGCATGTTCTCAGGTTATCCTTCAATGTGTGGGTGTTTTTCCGTGTCTTCTCTGCCCTTCATATTGCACTGAAAAAGTCATTAAGAGCTGAGAATGCATTGCGGTAGAAAAAGTTGAGGCCCTCTTCCTGCGAAGTGCAGCGTACAAGATCACTTCACTCCAGTGGGGTCCTGAGTAGGTTCCCTGAACTGTCTCAAAGCAAGACGAGGATTTTGAATTCTTTTAGTTCAATATTACAAATGATTATTAATGCATATTCAAGTATTATACACCATATTTTAAATAGCTTGTGGTAAAATGGATGTTCTGGATTTGGGGATATTTTGTAATGAATCTTCTTGACAATTGAAAAGTAAGCCGTTCAAATAATCTAGTTCCAAAGAAACATATTAACTATAAAGAGAGAGGCTAAGCTGATAATTTTTGCTGAAAGATCATGGTCATAAGCATGCCTTCTGTGATGCAGCAGATGCCACAGAAACACTGTTGGTGTTGTCCCTAATCTTGTGGCTTTTCAGGGCTTCCAGGTCACATACTACCATGTAATGCCATGCCAAGAAATACCAAATATGAGAAGTAATGCTTAATTCTTGTGCTGGTGAACTCCTACTGCTGCACTTGGAAGCAGATCCGAAAACTTTGGCTGCAGAAGCAGTTCCCTGAAGTGCAGTGGTAGTTAGTTACTCAGCGCTGGTGCTGGCACCGGCACACCAGCATCTCTTTAGGAGGCTAGATTTGATCTCCAGACGTAAGGTCTTATTTCTTTTTTCTGCCTAAAGAAAGTAAAACAAGCAGTGCCTGTGAGGACAAATGGTCCTCTTCTCTGTCTAACCAAATGGGAAATATTGCCCAGGCTTTCTGGGAGAATTTTGTTTAGCCTTGACCAGCACAGTTCCTGATTTAAGCAGCAGGTAGGTCTTGTTCACTTAGTCCCATAAAACACACATAAAACACAGGGCGTGATAGAACATTAGCTGTGGACAGTAATACTGTAGAGGAGAACCCATGAGGATCTAAGTAATGCAAGGAAGGAATTCTGTATTTGCTTGTATCCTGCTGACTCCTGAATGCCTGTAAAGTGTTTCTTGGATGGG
>NW_010973062.1:6851516-6852163 GCF_000737465.1 Haliaeetus leucocephalus
AGCAGCTTCTCCCAGGAGCCGGCCCTGCGGCCCCTCCCCCGCCACACAAAAACCCAAAAAACCCGAAACAGGGAGGGAGCAGATCCCGAGAAGAGCAGCGAAGGGCTGCAGTGGTGCTTACCTCAGTCAAGAGGCTTCTCTCAGCAGAGGCCCAGCAAGCCTTCATCCCACTGGATTCCAAAGGAGTAACAAAAGAGGATGGACTGGAGAGAGAAGCCATGGACTGAAGGAGGGATTTACTTAAGAAGAGGTCTTGTGAAATAAGAGATCCTTTGTCTGTACAAGGCATGCCTTGCTAACGACTGGGCCCCTGAAGGAGAACGAAAAGACTGAGAAGAAGGGAACATCCTACCCCAGGAGGCGCCGAGAAGTTGAAAAATTGCTAATAGGCACGAAGTCAGCAAAAATCTTGGATAACCGGAGGAAAGGTAAAGGCAGCACGAGCAGATCAGACCACCGACTCAATTCACGACCAAAAGACTTACCCCCTCCCCCGCCCCCTTGGGCATGTGCTGTAGAAGAAAAGAACACTGGACCTTTAATTCGAAGCAGGGGAACTTCAACCCGATAGAAACTGTGCGAGATAAGCGACTCCCAGTAATAGTTTTGGGGAAGAACTTTGGAAATCGAATGTGTATAACTGAACT
>NW_010973063.1:0-864 GCF_000737465.1 Haliaeetus leucocephalus
GGGGGGGGCCCTATGCCCGGGCCACGATCCTGCAAGGGGCGGTGTGGGGCCGCCCACCCCGCAGCGGAGCCCCCGGGCCCGGGCAGCCCCCGCGGAGCCCCCACGGCCGGGCCTGGGCGGCGGGAGCTGTCCGCGGTGCTGAAAGGGGCGGGGCAGCCCCGGCCGACGGGGGCCCCCAAATTCCTGGGGGTCCCCCCGAGCACCTGGGGGTGTCGTGTCCCCCCGGATTCCCGTGTGTGTGTGTGTGTGTGTCCCAAATTCCTGGGTCCGTGTCCGTGTGTCCCCCCCCGCTCGCCGGCCCCCCGCTCCCTTCGGCGACGGGTATTCTCGGGCGGATAATACGGACACGCTGTTATTGCTTGAGAATACGCGTAGCCGAGGGGACGCCCCGCCCTGGCCCTCGTGAAACCCTCGTGAAACCCTGGTGCATCCCGGTGAGGCCTCGCGCGACCCTCGCGCACCCCCCGCGCGACCCTCGTGCATCCTCCTGTGACCCTCGTGCATCCTCGTGGGATCCTCGTGCAACCCTCGCGCGCTCTTGTGCATCCTCGTGCACCCTCGTGCGGCCTCACTGTCTCCGGGGTCGCAGGAGAGCCCAGGTCACGGCCCTGCACGCGCGTGTGCCGAGCACACGGGCGCACATGCGCGTGTGTGCGTGTGAACAGGGTGAGCGCGTGCACCGGGGCGTGCACGACCGCGGGTGCGAGGGGTCGGCACGTGCATCGGTGCGCGCACGAGGCTGCGCGCGCAACCGCAGGGAGTGAGCGCGAGGGTGTGCACGCTCGTGTGCGCGCGCGTGCGCGGCCGCGTGCACCAGCGCGTGGGGTGGTGCGCGTCTGCACGCGAGGGGGGGAGGGAGAGGGG
>NW_010973063.1:2779-4293 GCF_000737465.1 Haliaeetus leucocephalus
CCGCGCCCGGGGTCCCCCTCCACCTCCGCGCCTGCCTCACCCGCCCTGGGGTCCCCCCCCGCCGCTGGCGCCTGCGCTTCGGCCCCCATGGGCAGCTCTGCGTGGCCCCCGCCGACGGGGACAGCGAGGGGGACGAGGACACCGACGGCGACGAGGATGGCAACGGGGATGAGGCCTGGGGGTGAGCTCGGCCATCACCTGCCCCGGGAGTTGGGGCGACACAGATCCCCGGACGCTGCGGTGACACAGACCCCAATGTCACCCCGACCCAGACCCTGGATATTGGGGTGACACCGACCCCAAGGGCGACGCCAGTCCCAGACCTTGGGGACATGGACAGTGATGCACGGGTGCCAGGTGGCCCCTGCCACGGGCCCCCAGCCGGCACCTGGGGGCTCCTGATAAGCCTTATCAGCCCCTCCCCAGCTGGCGCAGGACCCAGGGGCCCTGGCGGAGTGCCCCGCCACCCCCCCTACCCCAGGGACCCAGGCATCCAGCTGAGCCCAAGGCTGCTTTATTGTAAAAAAAGGCATTAAAAAAAAACCCAAAGCAAAGAAAATTCAGTGTCCCCCAACGGGGGACAGGCTGTCCCATGTCCTTCCCCCCCACAGGACACACCAGCTGTGGGGACAGTCCCCACACGGCGTGTCCCCTCTGCCTGCGTGTGTGTCGCCAAGCGTCCGTGCGTCCTCCGTGTGTCCGTGCAACACGGCACAAGCGGGATGCAGGCAATGCGTCCCCTCTGCACCTTCTCGTCGCGGCGTCCCCTCCGCCTCCACGTGTCCCCAGGCATTTGTGTCCCGTGGTGATGCGTCCCCTCCGTGGTGATGTCGCGGGGAGTCCACGTGACATCAGGGTGATGTGTCCCCTCCACCAGGGTGTCGCAGCCTGTCTGTACGACGTGTCCCCTCTGTGTCACAAGGCAACGCATCCCCTCTGTGCCCTCGTGTCATGGGGTGTCCGTGTGACACCTGTGTGATGTGTCACCTCCATTACGATGTGGCTGCATCTCCGCGTGATGCCAGAGTGACACGTCCCCTCTGTCTCAGTGTCGTATGGTGTTCGTGTGACATCAGTGTGACATGTCCCCTTCATCGTGATGGCACAGCACCTCCACGTCCCGCGTCCCCTCTGTCGTGATGTCGTAGCATCTCCGCATGACATCGGCATGACATGTCCCCTCCCTGGGGGTGTCGCAGTGTGTCTCGTGTGGCGCGTCCCCTCTGTGTCCTTGTGTCACAGGGTTGTCCGTGTGATGCATCCCCTCCATCCTGCTGTCACGGTGTCTCCATGTGACGTGTCCCCTCTGTCACGATGTCACGGCGTCTCCGTGTGACATCAGCACGATGTGTCCTCTCCATTGTGGCGTCAGGGCGTGTCCACGTGCCGCCGCCCCCCCGGCATGACATCACGGTGTCTCCAAGTGACATCAGAGTGACGCGTGCCCTCCGTCGGGGTGTCCCACGTCCCCTCCCCGCGCTCCCCTGTCCCTGCCGCAGTGGTGGCCCCGGCCC
>NW_010973064.1:0-1600 GCF_000737465.1 Haliaeetus leucocephalus
GGCAGTGTCCGTTCACCTTCCCGGTGTAGAAACCTCCTGGCGAAGCTCCGTTGCCTTTATAGGGATGCATTTCAGTACAGGCGAGCGGACGAGTCACGGACACTTTTTTATGGCCACATTGTCACAGCAACACAGAGGATGCGATTTTATTGGGCTAGGAAATCAAAACCCCGAGCGGAGAAACTCCATGGTTTAACTGTCTCTGGGATTGGCTATGAATGCTAGTTAATTTTTAACCAGGAAAGGAAGCTTGCTGGCTTAACTTTTATTGCCATTCAGCTCTCCATCCGTCCTTCTGTCCTGCTCCCACAGCCCATCCATCTGTCTGTCTTCTTTTAACTGGCATTCCCCCTTGCATACTAGACAAACAAACAAACAAACAAGCAAACTCGCCTCCCCCCCCCCCACTTTTTAACATTTCCTTTGGGTAGCCGTTGTCTGGCCGGGTGGCGGTTGTCAACAAAGGCCCAAAGTCACCAAGTCCTTCACCTCAAGGTTATGGGTGATGTCCAAGCAATACAGAAGTTCAAAGCCAGTAAACAATACGAAAACAAAATGTACTTTCTTCTCCCAATTAGGATTAGGGTCAACATTAAAGATTCAAACACTCTTCCCAAAGCACATTCCTATCTCAGCTATTGTTTGGGGTTTGGGGTTTTCTCCCCCCCCCCCCAACTTTCTCCCTCCAGTCCTCCTCCCCCTCGCCCCCCCCGCCCGCCTCAGTCCACCCCCTCCCTGCCTTGGAGATCAAGGACAATTTCAAACAGTCCATTTCCACCACACCACCATGCGGATTTTTTAAATTTTTTTTTTTTCCAAAGACAACCATTTTCTCAGGGCTCTCACGCTTCTGGCCAGATCCATCGGCTGGCTTGGACCTTCCCTTTGGCGCCGGGCTTATAAAATCTGCCCCAAATGCTACCAACGCCACAAACATTTCCCGAGCAGTTCTCCTGGACACACGTGGCGGGGAGCAAACAGCAATGTCACACCAAACCTTCGCGCATAGGACCTTGTCCTGCCGGCGTTGGCAGGATAAGGAAAAGGCCTAACACACAGTGAGCTATGAACATGCTTAATTTTCCTTTTCCTGTGACCCGCTGAAACGATGCTTGAACAAGCCTAGGTTCACTTGTTAACTCCAGAGTAGAAGATCTAACCGCGAAGTTCACAAAAGATGAATAATTCACCCCAAATGACTGAACAAGGTTATGAGGAATTTCGGGTCCCAGAGTTACATCGGATAAAAGAACATGCAGTAACGTAACACCAGAGTAAAAATATAAAGTTTCCATTTTTTTATTTTCCTTGTGCGCTGCTCCACTGTATACATGCAACCAAATACTTTCGCGTATTAAAAGAAAACTGTATATACATATAGATGATACATAGTGAAAACAGTGATGTCATATAAAGATATTGCATTTTGTGAACAATGTCAAAGAACTTACATCCATTTGGCAAATTTATTAATCAAAAAACATTCTTATCACCACTTCGTTGCACATGTAAAGAAATCCCACACCCTTTAGCCCCAAAGGAAAAAAAAAAAAAAAACAGAAGGAAAAAAAAAGGCATTCGAACAAAATAGGTCATGGGT
>NW_010973065.1:0-1291 GCF_000737465.1 Haliaeetus leucocephalus
TGGGTGCCACCTCTCATGGCCACCCTGTTGGGTGCCATCTTCCATGACCATGCCGTTGGGTGCCATCTCTCATGGCCACCCTGTTGGGTGCCATCTCCCATGATCACGCCATTGGGTGCCACCTCTCATGGCCACGCCATTGGGTGCCACCTCTCATGGCCACGCCGTTGGGTACCATCCCTCATGGCCACAACCATCAGGTGCCATCTCTTGTGGTGGTCCCACCAGGCACCGTCCCCTCCCGTTGGCCGGGTCTGGGACCCCCGCGGTGGCTGCTGACACCCGTGTCCCTCTCCCGGCGCAGGTTTCACCATCTGCCACCCCTCCCAGCTCATCCGTTCCAGCTACATCTTCCTCTTCCAGTTGCCCTGGCTGCCTGAGCTCCTCTTCTCTTTGGCAGACTTCGAGGTGAGGCCCCATCCCCACGTCTCCTTGTCCCCGCGTTGTCCCCTCGGGTGCTCCGTGCCACCTTCTGCACCCAAGAAGCTCCTCAAGAACCACTTGAGGAGCAACAACCAACCCCCCCCCCAAGAAGTGGAGCGAGGTGTCGTGTGTCCCCCCCCCCGCCGGGGCCTTGTTCCCAATTTTGGGGTGGTGACCTCACCCAGACCTCCTGTCCTCCTCGGTGACCCCGTAGCTGGTGAAGACCACCTTGACGGGACCTCAGACGAGGATCCAGAATCCGCTGCGGCAGTTGACGGAGCAGGAGGTGGACGCCTACCTCTACAGCCTCTCCCAACCGGGAGGGTTGACCGCCCCCATCAACTACTACCGGAACCTCTTCCAGTAGGTGGGGGTTGGGGTGCCAAGGTTGGGTGCTGTTGGGTTGGGTTTTGTGGGTTGGGTGCTCCTGGTTGGGGTGTTGGTGTTGGTGGGATCCCACTGAGGTGTTCCCATTTGGGATGTTCCCGGTTGGGTGCTCCCATTTTGGGTGCTTCTATTTGGGTGCTTCCGATTGGGCTGATCCTCTTTGGGATGATCCCATTGGGGTGCTCCTGTTTTGGGGTCCACCCATTGGGCTGCTCCCATTTGGGGTGCTGCCTTTTTTGGTGCCCCCATTTGGGGTGCTCCCACTGGAGTTCTCCATGTTGGGGTGCTCCGTTTTGGGTCCTCCATTGTGGGGTGCTCCCGTTGAGGTTCTCCATGTTGGGGTTCTCCACAGTGGGGTTCTCCTATTGGGGTGCCCCCCATTTGGGTGCTCCCCTTGGGGTCCTCCATGTTGGGGTGCTCCCATTGAGGTTCTCCACGTTGGGGTGCTCCAGGTTGAAGTTCTCCCATTGGGGTGCCCCCC
>NW_010973065.1:2128-2986 GCF_000737465.1 Haliaeetus leucocephalus
GGGGGCACCCTACTGATGTCGTCCCCCCACTCCAGGACTCGGGGCTGCAGCTCCACTACGTCACCCGGGGTCCCACCACGGCCCCTTTGATGTTGCTTCTCCACGGCTTCCCCCAAAACTGGTGGGTGTCACCAAGGGCAGGGGGCTGGAGGGGGGGGGGGCGACACTGAGGGGCCCCCGTGTGTCACCCGTCCTCGGCATCACCGTCGGGTTCTTCCTTTCCAGGTTTTGCTGGAGGTATCTGCTGCAGGAATTCGGCACCAAGTACCGGGTGGTGGCTTTGGATCTTCGCGGTTACGGAGCTTCGGAAAAGCCACCGGGCAAGGACAATTACCGGCTGGAGATCCTACTGGAGGACATCCGCCAGGTCATCGAGGTCTTGGGGACACCCAGTGGCCGTGAGGAGGTGACATCGAGCAGCAGCGTCACCACGACGTCCCCCAAATGTATCTTGGTGGGACACGACTTGGGAGGAGTTCTCGCTTGGGAGTTTGCCGCCAGTCATCCGGTCATGGTGGAGAAGTTGGTCATCATGGATGCTCCTCACCGGAGTGTCATGGCGGGTAATGGGTGGCTTCTTGGGGACAGGGTGGGCACCCGGCAGCTGGATTGGGCCACAGTCATGCCGGGGATGAGTGCTGGTTCTCACGGAGGTGCTGTGGGGTTCCACCCGGTGGGGTGGCATGGCGTGGCATGGCACGGCTTTCATGGCTGTGCCGTGCCGCCATGGGGTCATTGGGTGCCATCTGTCGTGGCCATGCCACCGGGTGCCCTCTCTCATGGCCACCCTGTTGGGTGTCATCTCTCATGACCATGCCATTGGGTGCCATCTTCCATGACGATGCCGTTGGGTGCCAT
>NW_010973066.1:0-2923 GCF_000737465.1 Haliaeetus leucocephalus
TATGCAGTAATGGCCTTCTTACAGATAACCAAATAAAAACCAAGTTAGAAATACAAGGCGTGAAGCTCAGACATTCAAGTTGGGGGGGGTAGGGGGTGCGGAGATAAGGATTTCAGCCCCAGTTCTGTTCCTTTCTCTGAGCTTAACATGCCTCTGATACAAAAACACAGGGAATGACAGAGACAGGGAGAACTACAGTCAGTTAGCCTTTAGACCACACTCCAACTCAGGACGCTTACAGCAGTCACAAGCCCTTCCCTCTGCTCTTCACGTTCATTTGGTGCTCCCTGCAGGGCAGCCTGCAGAGGAGAGCCGCTGAGGCTTCCCGTCTGGCCTTTACAGGGCCTACTAGGTAAGACATGCTGCACTTCACCACACCCTGTAAAATAAAAAGTCATCTGTTCCAGTGAGTCCACTCCGCCCAAGTATCCTGTCTGGAACAGTGACCAAAGATACAAACCTTGCTGGGAGAAGACATTGGCAGCCATATCCTTCAGTCCCGTAAATTTACGTAGCCCTATAAATTACCCTTTGGGGAGTATTTTCCTATGTTTCAGAAATACAGTGAAAAGACTTTCAAACGGTTCGCCGGTAAACATGCCCTTGTACGCTCAAGGGCAGTGCTGAGACTGTAGACAGTTGCGCGGTCATCTGCTCATGTTATTCTTTAATTAACACAGACTCTCCACTCCCAGTTAAGTTCCAAAGGCAACACCTTCCAGCCTGTTGTTATCCGTATCAAGGGCAGGTATCTTTGCCTACCAATCATCCCTGCAAAACAGACTTTAAATATCAGGGACAATTATGCACAGAGCTATCCGTAAGTGCGTACAACCTGTCTATTTGACTTCCCGGTTTAGCGGCCACCTTGGGAACGGCGGTCCAAGAAAGTTTGGATTGTTGAGAAATACAGCACAGGATATTGACAAATTATTAAAAGTACCAAGGTAACTTTTGCTTGCAGACAGCTAAACTGGATAAGAATATTCCAAATAAAACAGTTGTAAAATTACGGTCATAGAGCCAACGCCCTTGAAAAATGGGTAACATGCAAAAACATATTCTAAGATGAATAAAATCAGCTGTAGTCATAACTTACGCTACAAATTATATTGTAACACTCACTAGAATTTAAGGAAAATGCTCCTGAGTACGTGAAAGCCTAGCCTGCTTCAGCCAAGAATTAGAACAACTTCCCTTGCTTGAAAATTCTAACCCTCGCCAGGAAACAGGGAAAAAGACGAGCCACCAAAGAAAAGCACTAGCAAAAAGACCCAGAGTTCATAAAATAAACATCAGTTATCAGAGAACCTAACTTGAAAATGCTACAGTCTGAAAAAAAAAAAGTATAAAAACGATGAAGAAAAACACAAATGCTCCCTGACACTCTTATTCCGCTAGTCTCCAAAGCTACCATTTTTGCAGAGTCATCTGTCAAACCTCAAGCAGCAAGTACAAGCCCTCCAGATTCACACCTCCTCTGACTGTGCAAGTACATACCAATTAAATCCTAGGAGATGCAAGAGCAACGTAACAATCCTCTGGAAGAGGAGAAAGACACCTGCTGTAAAATCAAAGAAGAATCAGAGAAAAACATCAGGACTTGAGACAGAAAGGTATCTTCAATACCTAGAAGGGTATTTCTGGATTTTGAACAGGATCATGAGAGCATTTTTTCCTCCAACCACTAAGATTATAAACTCCCGGGGAAATATAAAAACAATCCTCTGATCGGCAACTGCTGCAGGATGAACCTACGCTGAAACACAGGTAGGAAGGAGGCCGTCAGAATAAGTTCGTACTTCCTCATAGGTGACAAGCCTCAAAGTCAGATTTTACCATTTCACCCGGCAATATTCTCTGCCTCTTGCAGAACTGTTTCGAAAGTTAATTCTTCTCATAAGTACAATAAACTACAAATTCAGCAAAACCACAATGACCAAAACTAAATCTATTACAATCTTCTTACATCACCAAAAAAAAAAAAAAAAAAAAAATCACTTTCTTATGAGATAAATGTACTACTACTTACAATTCATTCACTTATATATTGAATCGCGTTAACCCTTATTCTTCACTAATGCTGCTACATCAGGAGGTGGTTTTCCAACACAAGCCCACAGTTTACCAGGACAGCTCCAAGAAACACGATTGATACCTTTTAAAACCACCCATTATTTGTTTCCACACATCTTTCCTAGCCCCAGACAGAACAAGATCTGAGGCAAAGGATGCTTTAAAATTACATAGGCTTTCAATATTCACCTCCTTTTTCTATCAGCTGCTTTAGTACAGCTCTCAATACATACAAACCCAATAGATACAAACAGAGGTAACCGATAAAATTTTGTGGGTTCACAAATAGTGCTCGCTTTCATAGGGGTTCACAAATCACACTCCATTCATTCAGACGATAGTCTGCACTAATTTATCACTGCGCTCTCTGGAGAGAATTAAAGCAGCTTGTCATTTCCTCACAGGCCCCCCCCCCGTGTACATACTAAAGAGTACCACCTCATTGTTGTTACAAAGCCAAAAGGTTTTTTACACCCCCTACAAACCAGAAAACACATATTCCTTGCTGTGACGTTGTCTTTTGAAAAATAATGAGCATACTATCTCTTTTCCCCTGCAGTATACCTCTTTCACCTGCAAAAATGAAATGCATGCCAAACCTCACTTTTTCCTTATTACATACCCTTTGCATCCTGCTTCAGTTTTGCTGCAGCACACTCCGCACGCGGGTAATATAGCTTCCGTTAGCATCTAGCCTAAATTTCTAGACTTAAAAACCAGGAGCTGCCAGCACCAAAGGGGCATAACACTAGCATCCAAAAATCCCCATACGCACCTTCAACAATAAAGCAGAAACGTACTAAGGATGCACCAGAACATACACAAGCCCAAACTTCCACAACTCGGT
>NW_010973067.1:0-226 GCF_000737465.1 Haliaeetus leucocephalus
TTCATCTTCAGTCCCTATAGCCTACTGTATTTGTGTAATAGAGGAACAGTCACAGAGCTGGCATCTGTTTCCTACCCTTCATGCTTTGCAGATTGTGTATATTCTAACTCTGCAAAAGCATTTAGTTGCCCACAGCAAAGTCACATATGGTTCAGATTAGCCAATCCCCAACAGTGCTATAGGAAAAAAAAATGTTAGTGAAAGTGCTGTATTATGATGACCTGAT
>NW_010973068.1:0-761 GCF_000737465.1 Haliaeetus leucocephalus
GGATGGTGATGGAGATGGAGATGACCATGGGCATGGGATGGGATGGGGATGGGAAGATGTTCCCAGCCTGGCTGTCCCGGCAGGAGAAGCAGGAGGTGCTCAGCGCCCTGGCACACAAGGCCCGGCTCACCCAGGAGATCTTCAACAAGACGCCGGGCATCCGCTGCAACCCCGTGCAGGGTGCCATGTACTCCTTCCCCCGCATCGAGCTGCCGCCCCGCGCTCTGGCTGCCGCCGAGGTGCCATGGGGCTGGGGGCAGGATCCGTCCTGGGGGCTGTGGGGCTGGGTTGGGATCAGTCCTGGGGGCTGTGGGGCTGAGCAGGATGAGTCCCAGGTGCCTTAGGGCTGGGCGGGATCAGTTTTGGCCAACATGGGGCTGGGCAGGATGAGTCCCAGGCAGTGATCGAGGCCCTTTGTGATACGTGGGGCTGAACCCTGCCCCATCCATGGGTCTGAGGTCCACGGCAGCGCGTGGTGCTGAGCCCTGCCCCGTCCCGCAGGCGCAGGGTCAGGCCCCCGACATGTTCTTCTGCATGAAGCTGCTGGAGGAGACGGGCATCTGCGTGGTGCCGGGCAGCGGGTTCGGGCAGCGGGAAGGCACCTTCCACTTTCGGTGGGTGTCCGTGGGGGGACAGGGATTGGGTCGGGGCTGGAGGTGGGGGGTCGCAGGTGGAGGAAGGGTTGGGGTCCCACCATGGGGCTGGATCTCCACCCCGAGACCCCTGTCCCCACTTGGGGGGTGGTAGGGGAGGTGGGTGCA
>NW_010973068.1:1663-2618 GCF_000737465.1 Haliaeetus leucocephalus
CCACCCACCCCAGCACCCCGACCCCCCCCCCCCCAGGTACCCCAGGTGGTGGGTGCCCTCCGGCTGCCCAAACTGGCTCCCCGGGGCCAGCGCGATCCCCGTCGCCTCCCGCAGCTTCTGGCAGAAGAAGACATCGGGCTCCAGGCCCAGCGCCTGCGGGAGAAGGGATGGGATGGTCACCCTGCGCCATGGGGGGGACCCTGTCCCCGGGGCGTCCCGCGTCCCCCATGCCACAGGGTGCCCTGTGCTCCCAGGGTGTCCCATCTCCCCAAGATGCTCCATACTCTCGTGGTGTCCCATGTCCCTGGGATGGCTCCTGTCCCCAGCATGCCCCATGCTCCAGCATGTCCCACATGCCCAGGATGTCCCCTGTCCCCAGGATGCCCTGTACTCCCATGGTGTCCCATCTCCCAGGGTGTCCCATCACCCCAGGATGCCCTGTACTCCCATGGTGTCTTATCTGCCAGGGTGTCCCATCACCCCAGGATGCCCCATGTCCCTGGGATGCTCTGCACTCCCATGGTGTCTTATCTGCCAGGGTGTCCCATCACCCCAGGATGCCCTGTACTCCCATGGTGTCCCATCTCCCATGGTGTCCCATCACCCCAGGATGCCCCATGTCCCTGGGATGCTCTGCACTCCCACGGCGTCCCATCTTCCACGCCGTCCCACCTCCCTGGGATGGCTCCCGTGCCCAGCGTGCCCCTCTCCCCGGGCACCCTGCACCCCTGGGGTCCCCCCTCCCCACCTCCCCATCCCCCGGGCACTCACCTGCGCCCGGCGCAGGGCACGGGGTGGGAGCTGGATGCAGGGGAAGGCGCGGGCACCACCCTGCACGGGATGGCAGCAGATGCCGGGGACCCGGCCCAGCACCTCCTGCACCCGGCGGGCGTTGCGGGCCAGGTCGTGGTGCAGCACCTGCCTGTGCTGGGGTGGGATTGGGGGGCGGCTGAGC
>NW_010973068.1:3092-3364 GCF_000737465.1 Haliaeetus leucocephalus
CATGAATGGGGATCGGGATGTGATGGATATGATGGGCTGGGTTGGAGCACATGCACCATCTCCCACCTCCTCCAGAGCCTGCTGGATGGGATCCCCCTCATCCGGCGGGTCCATGAGGAGGTCGAGCAGGATCCGTCCCAGGACGCAGGGCCGGGGGATGGACTGTGCCAACTGGAAGGGCAGCGCGACGCCCTCCTCCACGTTCACCAGCTCCAGGAACCCTGCGCGGAAACCGCTCCTGGGGGGACACGGAGCTGCTCCTCATCCCACCC
>NW_010973069.1:0-620 GCF_000737465.1 Haliaeetus leucocephalus
GCTTTCAGAGGGCCAAGGGGCTGAATCCATCATCCAGAAAAACCACACAGGCCAACTGGGATATTCCCGCACTCACCAGGCTCCTCTTCATCATCTGCAGGGAAAAAAACAAACAAACAAAAAAAAACAAATCAGAAAAGGGAGTAAGCATACCATCGGCCAAAGCCAACTACTTCCCCAACTCCCCCGCTCCTCACAAGCGCCACCGCATTATGCTTACACGCTCATTGCAGAGTCGGACCCTGTGGCCGTCGTCACTCGTGGTACTGAAGATACAGAGAGACACAAGCATGACGAGTCACCAGCCCCACGGTCCTCCTCCCTAATCCACAGCTCACCTCGAACGCTCATCCAATTCCAAAGGTGGCCCGCACAGCGCCTGCAAAACGGAAGGTAAATGCTTAACCGAGCAGCCCCATAATACTTCGCTATTCAACACCGACCCGGCCGACGACCGCCTCACCTTCTCGGACCCCTCACCGGCATGCAGCTTTGCAGGAGACCTTAGAGCAGACTTCACGGTACGTAAAGGGTGCCTATAAGAAACCTGCAGAGGGACTTTTTACAAGGGTGTACAGCAATAGGACAAGGCGGTAACGACTTCAGTCCTAAAGAGGGTA
>NW_010973069.1:3803-5463 GCF_000737465.1 Haliaeetus leucocephalus
AAGAAGTTTGGCAGAAAATAAACCGCCTTGCGTTCCAGCTTATCCTCGGGTGTCAGAGGGGCTGGGGGCAGCTGGGTTTAATTTCTGAGTGATGTCCAATTCGACGCTCTAAGGGCGGTCGCGTTCCATGTGCTGAACTATCACGATGACGGATGCCCTTAATAGCCTACTGCACTCTCGGCTTAGCCGCGCTCAACGCACGAGAATGACCAGACTTAGGGAGTTTGGTTGCGCTAACGAACTATCACGACTAGGTGAATGAGCAGCGCAGCTTATTAAAGCAACGGGAGAGGTTCTTTTGGATTGCCCGTGATAAATAGACTGTCTGCAAAGCACGTGCAGGTGGCAATACAGTCGCCTACAAGCGCATGAAATGATGAAAGAAAAGAGCTCTAAAGAATTCTAAGTTTCCCAGGGAAGCACTCGGTACAGCCGAGTGTTCAAATCTCACACAATAGGCATCCCTATGGCGGGGGGGAGAGAGGCTCAGCCCATCGACTGATCCCAGAAGTCAGCGATGTCCTCCCGACTTGTCTGTGATGGTGTCTTCCCTGACATTTCTCCTCTCTTAAGCCCTTTTCTATTTTCTGATTTTTTAGGTGGAGCTTGAGTGACTCTAGTCATACATACCTTTCCTTTGATTGGTATAAAGTTCTCTTGCTTTGCTTTTAAAGGTGTATGCTAGAGAAAATTCAGAGCGCGTGCTCAGTGGGGGGGTGGTCGCACCTTGGAGGTGGGTACCTTTGGGGATGGAGGTGTGTTTTGGTGTTGTAATGAGCAAAGTTCACCCAAAGGACCTGCTGTTGCGTGTCAGTACCCCAGAAGTGGGCACGTGTGATATAAACCAGAAGTGTAGGGCGTTAGCTCGACAGAACCGCCGTTATTTTACCTCCTTGCTTCAGTGGATTCAATGCAGGGAGCAAGCGTTCTCGTTCCGATCGTTCCGGTTCCCTATCCCTGCGATCACAGAGCCTGGCCACGAGGTCTCGGCTCCGCTCCCCCCTCTGTGTTCCTTTTCAGAGTCAGCATACCAAGCTCCCCTGGTGTTGCTGACGTCTAAAGTTGCAGGTCACGTTGCTTAGGGAGCTACCACAGAACCGATTCTTTACGTGTGCACTGCGTTCCTCCCTGGAGGTTCACCTTCCCTTGAGGGGCGGCGGGGGGACGTGTGTCATACCGACAAGTCACCTCCAGCAATCATTCCACGGGCTGTCGCTGTGCCCGGGAGGCCCGGGGGTCTCTCCCTGCCCTTGGCGGCCATGCCCTGGGCCCAGCTGCTGGGTGTCCCTGGCGCCTGCTCTGCCACTCGGCTCGCAAGGAGAAGCCTGGTGCTGTTCCTCTTCTCTCGGGCCATGGCAGGAACCAAGCGTGCAGCGCAGAGACCGCCCCTATTAGCCGTCCCCTCTCTGCGCCAGAGCTAAAGCCTATGCAGCCCCGCAGCCAGGAGGAGCAGGGACTTGATGTGGCTGGACACAAGCCCTTTTCGTGGGGAGAAAGGGGGGGGTGATTTTGGCAGCTGCAGCCTGGAGGCAAGCCAAAGTGTAACCAGAGCCCTAGGCTGGGATGGTGGGTGCCAAGAGCCCGCCACGGAAGTAAGCCAGGCTTTGAGAAACAAGTGCGCGGAGGTGACCCCGGTGTGGTGGAAGGAAAGGTTGGTCGT
>NW_010973069.1:7817-9505 GCF_000737465.1 Haliaeetus leucocephalus
GAACATCCGATGTCTCCTCTGTCCACAGGCCCGAGGATGGGAAGCCACAAGTGCTGTTCACTTACCCAAGCCTAAAGAGCTTTAGGATCTCTACTGCATTTGGGGAAACACAAGCCTGAGAAAGATTTGCTCCGTACCTAATCGCCACTGAAACACTGAATCAAAAGGGAGCCGAGGAGAATGGAAGACGCAGCAGGTCTGCCAAGCAAAGAAACGGAGGAAGTTTCTCCGTGCACAGAAGCACAGCTGGAGACATAACTCCTGCTGGCACGCGGATTGAACTTCATCCATTTGGGTCCCTTCGGGAGTACCAAGCACCCGGATTGTTCTGGAGGATGCAGCATTTTACAGAGGGGACCCTCGGAAAGAATCGGAGAGGGGCACTTCTATTCCCTGGGAAAGTGCTCTGACACTTACCTGCTTCCCAGATAGCGTAGGACAATTAAAATACAGTAACTCATTAGTGAGCAGGGGCCAATTTCTGGCCCATCATGATTCTAACAACAGCCAACAAATCCCTCCACTAGTTTTGTTCAGACTGTATTTATGGCAGTTCTTTTGCTCTACGTTTTGGGGGAAAGCAGGTTACACAGCTTGCCTCTTTGATGTGGAGGGCCAGGTTTCAAAAGAATACTACAAGCCCAAAAGAGCACAGCACAGTACAGCTTATACATAAAGTAAATATTACATCACAAGCCATATTGCACACTTCTACCAGAGAAAATGGGCTTTAAGTAGGTGCATGGGAAGTGGGCCTTTTGCTCAAAAAAAAAAAAAAAATTTTTAAAAATCCTGATTTTAAAAGTTCAAATACTAAAACAGTCGCAAGACATCCTTTTTGATTCACCTCTAAATCCACACGTAGATTTTATTCCTTCACTGCCATCTGAAATCGTACTGCTTGAGGCACTTTTCATGTAAAACCAAGAAAGCTCAACTCAGAAGGCAAAGACCCTTCTTAATGGAACTGAGTATCTGTGACTACAATACACCTTCCCCCTCAGTTAAACATAACACCTTAGTAAAAACAGGTTTTAAATTCCAAGCGGAGAGATTCCAACTTGGAAGACTACAAGACATTCTCCTTTTAGCACAAAGTAATCACTTTCTTTTCACTTCTCTGCCAGCATTACCCTCGTGTTTCTTGTTGCACATGCTGCAGCACAGAAAGCCAGTACCCACAGCTGCACAAAGACTTCCACTGGTCACACCGGTGTGCAAAGCACCGAGGAGCCTTGGCTCAGTCTTGGCCATACAGGAGCAATCCATCTCAAACACACTACACATTTGGCATTTGTGGGTATCACAGAGAGAGAGTTAATTATTGCTTTTCCTCCTAATAACAACAAAAAAAGAAAAAAGAAACCCTCCTCACTTCCACGGCTCTTCTTTGCAGGCTAGAGATTTATGGCAGTGACTACCTATTTTACCCAACATACAAGGCACCTTTTGAACAATTTTCAAAGCTGGCCCAAAAAACAGGTCATAAATAATCATCAGTCTAAAGGAAGACCAGAGGTCTCTGCACTACTAGAGATATGCAGGAACCCTTATTTACTAGAATCCTTCGTAAAACCAAAACGTTTGTGATGGCATCTGAACTACAAATTTCTTTTTAGACATAAAGACCTAGTGAATGGGAATATCCTGCAACACTTTGATTGCTTGTTAGCACTTGCATGGTTTCA
>NW_010973070.1:0-2718 GCF_000737465.1 Haliaeetus leucocephalus
TTTCTTTTTTTCTTCTCAATGTCAGCTTTAAAAACAGATGTACAAAATAATCCTTAGGTTGTTCCTAAAGATACGCTAGCTCCTGTAGCCATTCTTTGGTTAGGACTATAGGAGTCATTAGTGGTCTGTCAAGGTGTCCTTTATCTACTAGCCACTCTTAAATGTTTTGGAGAAAGCATGAGAAGTTCACAGTCAGCACCCCAGGAGGGGGAGTTAAAATTGCTTTCTGTCTGATCAGATATTGAACCAATCATTAATTGAGCAGTTAATATAGAAGACGTAGGACCTGTGCACTTTCACTTCAAAAGTTAAACCTCATTTTTGTTCCTACTAAACAGTATGGTATTTGTCCAGTGATAATTTATTAAGTATTCTATGAACTCTTGTAAAATAAACATTGTCCATTTTACGTATAACTTACTGTGATCTCTTGTTTCTGATGCAAAATGATTTAATGAATTTTTAGGGAAGAAGGATTGTTATTCCTACATATAGAGCATCATCTGGTCCTGGATTGCTCTTAACAGACCTGTACTATAGTATGCTTGGTGCTTTGTTCATCAGACTCAAGTTGCTCCTTTTTCTTTCACTTAACAAAGTGGTTTTTCAGCATTTCTAAGGTATTTTTTAACAGTAATATTTTACAGGGCAGGTTTAGTCCAATAGTATGCTTTATTATGTTTTTGCTTCTGGTTTCCTTCAGCCCCCACCCCATCTTCATGTTTTTTTAAAGCCTGATGTTCTTGCTCCTTACTAAAGCATTTCTTGTACTTGAGTATTACACACACAGTAGTACCTTGCCTTTTGCCTTTTTGTACGTTAACCAGCTTTTGGGTTAGAGACAGATTATTTTATCCATTTAATTTTGTTTGGAATTACATATCTGTTTTCTCTTTTTAGAAAGGCAAAAAAATGGGTTGGTTTTTTTTTTTCTTTAATGGTTATCTGCATCACATGTTTTCCCTTTTTGGCAAAGACACGTTTACCCATTTTCAAGACTTTTAACATAGGTAACAACTAAAATGAACTCCATTAAAGTCATAAAAGCTGCCTGCATTGAAACAAGGCTGATTTGTTAACTGTTTTGTGACAAGACCTGTGTTTGAGGTGTAGGTTCAGAATTTAATCAGGTTAAATGGTGGTTATGGGCTGATGATAATTTTGCTAGCAAACTGAGAAATTGCAATGTCTGTGAAAGTGATGTGGTTCTAAAGTAACTGGTTTATGGGCTTTTTTCTTCAGTCTTATGATAATGGCCTGGCACAGGGAGCTGGACTGGAATCTCATGGTAAGTGTTGAAATGGTCTACGTCTGTTGTAAAGACTGGGATTGCAAATGCTGTAGGAGATGCAGGGTATGTCATGCCTTTCCATCTTTTCTAATTTTAAGGAAGTAGGATGATGAGGAGCAAATCCAAAACGTGCCTCAGAATATCATCGTCTTCCCTTAGTTCCAGTTTAATATCAGACCAGATGGGCTGTTAATATAACAACTCCATTAATCTTACCTCATGAATGTTTTGTTGAAAGGTGTTGCCTGTAGTTCTCATCTCTTGCTGACAGAGCAAACTTTTTCCACGTGTACCGTTGCTACTCTGGATTTATCTGCAAGAGATTTTGTGCAGTGCACCTGATAATCTCCAGTTTCAGCAGCTATTAGTAAAACCTAGAAACATTTCCTCTGACAGACTACAGCATCCACGAGGGGCTCAAATCTTGAAGCAGCAGTTAATTTTTGTAAACTGTAGTTGTGAAGATAGGAATTCCCGAGACTAATATTTTTAAGCAAAATGTTTCTATGCCATGAAGTCTGGTCTGCTTGTGACAGAGAAACTATTGACTTCTATGTGACTGATACTAACTCTATCAAATGTTTGCTAGCTTTATCCTTAGTATTGAGCTTTGATAGGATTCCATCTGTTTTCTTCCTGCAGGATGGATAAAGTTGAAAAACTTAAATTATACCCCTACGTATTTAAAAAAATTAGTTAACTAAGTTACTGTAGAATGCTAGTGATAGCAGATAGCATTACTTCAGTATCCTTCCTCTGCTGCACTTCAGCATCAGAATGAAAATAACCTTAGAGTTACTGAGGTCTTCTAGCACCGGGATAGTGTAAGGAACTTTGGGCCCCAAGTCTTGCATCAACAGCTTGCTCACGGTCTTTCCCAGGCTGTAATTTTATCATATCAGGTAATAAACTCAGAATGAGTTTTGATGGTCTTTAAAAAGTGTTGGCCATAGTACACAAAGAACATGAGTTTCTCTTCTAATTTAAAATTTTATAGTGCAGTTTCCTTGACAACAAAAAATTGCTTAGAATTTTATAATAATCTGTATCTATTACAACCATAAGAGTCCAGCAGTCTTTTCGTAGTATTAAACATGTCTTTTTTTTTTTTTCCCTTAAATTTTTTTTTTGGCTCTCTGCTCATCAGACACTTCTGTGTCTTTATATCCTCTGGGGGATTGAGTCTGAGACTGCCTTTGGCATCTTTGCTTCAGTCTGATGGCTGGTATCCCAATAGCTTTCTTTTTCAAGTTACATATGAAGAAATGTTTTCTGTTGTATTGCAATTTACTTATTTCTGGACTGCTGTGTAATGTGAATTGCGCAGCACTGAGAGCCAATCCAGCTTTAAGAAAACAAATTCAGGTTTATTTGTGCAAGAGTTGGGTTGAAGTTTTTTTCCCCTTTGACATACATGAACTAAAGTG
>NW_010973071.1:0-203 GCF_000737465.1 Haliaeetus leucocephalus
CAGATGTGTGGGTCAGCCCCCCCGGTTGTGTGGGTCAGATGTGTGGGTCCGCCCCCCAGATGTGTGGGGCAGCCCCATAGATGTGTGGGGCAGCCCCATAGATGTGTGGGTCAGCCCCATAGATATGTGGGTCTGCCCCATAGATGTGTGCGGCAGCCCCAATGATGTGTGGGAAAGTCCCAGAGATGTGTGGGTCTGCCCCA
>NW_010973071.1:2366-3086 GCF_000737465.1 Haliaeetus leucocephalus
TGGCATCCCCTATAGACTTTGGGGGTCCTCCTACGGGGTTTTGGGGTCCCCTGTAGATTTTTGGGGGTCCCCTATAGGGTTTGGAGTCCCCTATAGGGTTTTTGGCATCCCCTATAGACTTCGGGGGTCCTCCTACGGGGTTTTGGGGTCCCCTGTAGATTTTTGGGGGTCCCCTATAGGGGTTTTGGGTCCCCTATAGACCTTGGGGGTCCCCTATAGGGGTTTTCGCATCCCCTATAAAGCTTTTTGGGGTGCCCCATAGAGTTTTTGGGGGGTCCCCTGTAGGGCTTAGGGTCCCCTATAGATTTTGGGGTGCCCTATAGCGTTTTTTGGGGTCCCCTGTAGGGCTTAGGGTCCCCTATAGGTTTTGGGGTCCCCTGTAGGGGTGCTGGGGTCCCCTATAGAGCGTTTCGGGGTGCCCTATAGGGTTTAGGAGGGGGCATGGGGGGGGTTAGGGTCCCGCTGAGGTTTGGGGGTCCCCCGTAGAGTCCCCTATAGACTCTTCGGGCCCCTATGGAGATTTCGGGGGGGTCCCCTATAGGGTTTGGGGGGTCCCCTATAGGGTTTTGGGCCCCCTGTGCGGATTTTGGGGTCCCCTGTAGAATATTTGTGGTCCCCCGACAGCTTTAGGACCCCCGTAAAGATTTCGGGGTCCCCTATAGGGTTGTTGTTGTCCCCACGGGGATTTTGGGGTCCCCTATGAGGATTTGGGGTCCCCTA
>NW_010973071.1:4462-5404 GCF_000737465.1 Haliaeetus leucocephalus
GGGTTGGGTGTCACTGGAAGGGTTGGGCGTCATCAGGAAGGGTTGGGCGTCATTGGAAGGGTTGGGCGTCATCGGAATGGGTTGGGCGTCATGGGAAGGGTTGGGCGTCATTGGAAGGGTTGGGTGTCATTGGAAGGGTTGGGTGTCACCGGAAGGGGTTGGGCGTCACCGGCATGGGTTTGGCGTCACCGGCGCTGGCGCCTGAAGGCGCCATCCCCTCACCTTACAGGTGTCCTTCAGGCCTTCGGCGTAGCCGGCGCACATCATGTCGTCTCGGATACGCCGCGGCGGTAACGCCCGGCCCATGTCGATGCCGTAGAGGCGCCGGCAGGTGCTTTGCGCCATGATGGGCACCTCCAGCTTCTGGAGGCGCCGCGGCGACGGGAGGTCCTCTGCGGCACAAGGGGGACGTTGGCACCGGGAGGGGCCGGGCGGGGTCTTGCCCGTTCCCTGGTCCCACCGCGGGGGGGTTCTGGGGTCCACCCTTGGGTCCCCTTGACCCCCATTGGGTCCCCTTGGCCGTGGTTTGGTCTCCATTGGGTCCCCTTGACCCCCATTGGGTCCCCTTGACCCCTGTTGGGTGCCCTTGGCCATGGTTGGGTCCCTGTTGGGTCCCCTTGGCTGTGGTTGGGTCCCCATTGGGTCCCTTGACCCCCGTTGGGTCCCCTTGGCCGTGGTTGGGTCCCTGTTGGGTCCCCTTGGCCATTGTTGAGTCCCCGTTGGGTTCCGCTTGGCCATAGTTGGGTCTTCTTGACGCTCACTGGGTCCCCTTGGCCATAGTTGGGTCCCCTTGACGCTCACTGGGTCCCCTTGGCCATAGTTGAGTCCCCGTTGGGTCCCCTTGGCCGTGGCTGGGTCCCCTTGACCCCTGTTGGGTGCCCTTGGCCATAGTTGAGTCCCCGTTGGGTTCCCCTTGGCCATAGTTGGGTCCCCTTGACCCCC
>NW_010973072.1:0-640 GCF_000737465.1 Haliaeetus leucocephalus
GGATATAGGGCAGGATAGGATGGGACAGGATCGGATAAGGCTGGACAGGATGGAACAGGATGGGACAGGATCAGGTAAGGTTGGACAGGATGGAACAGGATGGCACGGGGACAGGATAAGATGGGATGGCAACAAGACAGGTTAGGACAGGGTGGGATAGGATGGGATGGGATGGCAGAGGATAGGATGGGATAGGATGGTATGGGGATAGGGCAGAATGAGATGGGACAGGATGCGGATAAGGCAGGATAGGATGGGAACAGGACAGGGTGGGATGGGACAGGGTCAGATGAGGTTGGACAGGATGGGATGGGATGGGGACAGAATAGGATGGGATAGGATGGGATCAGAACAAGACAGGTCAGGATAGGATGTGATGGGGACAAGACAGGTCAGGATGGGATGGGATGGGATAGGGATAGGGCAGGATGGGATGGGATGAGGTATGATGGGATGAGGATAGGATGTGATAGGTATGGGATGGGAACATGACAAGTTAGGGTAGGATAGGATAGGATAGGGACAGGGCTGGATGCGGCCAGGATGGGGCCAGATGGTATAGGATGGGGTGGAATAGGGCTAGGACAGGATGGGTTGGGATGAGGTAGGATAGGATGGGATGGGGAGGGGTTGGAATGGA
>NW_010973072.1:3137-10348 GCF_000737465.1 Haliaeetus leucocephalus
GGCATGGGGCAGAGCTCTGGGGGAGCCTCGCTGCCTTTCCACCGCCCTGAGCTCCGGGACGCCCTGCCTGGAGCTCTAGGAGCTCAGGGACACCCTGCCTGCGCCCCCCAGGAGCTGGGGGATGCCCTGCCCTCGAGCTCGAGGATACTCTGCCTGTGAGCTCGGGGACACCCTGCCCGCGAGCTCAGGGTGCTCGGGGACACCCTGCCTGCGAGCTCAGGTATACCCTGCCTGCGAGCTCAGGTATACCCTGCCTGCGAGCTCGGAGACAGCCTGCCTGCAAGCTGAGTGAGCCTGGGGACGCCCTGCCTGCAAGCAAGCTTGGGGATACCCTGCGTGTAAGCATGGGGCTACTCTGCTTGCGAGCTCGGGGACACCCTGCTTGTGACCTCAAGGAGCTTGAGGCACCCTGCCTGCAAGCTTGGGGACACCCTGCCTGCACGGCCATGCCTCCCCTGCCCACCAGCGCAAACCGCAGCACTAGTTGCGGGCAGCGGTGGACACGAGCGGGCAGAGTTGGGCGTCTGCTATGGGCCTGCCGAGCCCCCAGCCTCCTCGCCAGGCAGGAGCGTGGCAGCGGCGGCAGTGGCTGGCTCTGACATCCCCGCTGGGCTGTGCTGGGGGCTGCCATGCCACCGGGGCAGGAAGGAGCAAATTCTACTTGCTTGACCCAAACCCCACGGCACCGGGCTGGGGACACTCCAGGGGCTTCTCTCCTGTGCCAGGGCTCCAGTGGGTGCCACCCGCTCCCCGTGCCTCTGTCCTGCCCCATCCCTGGTGGTGCTGGGTGCCAGGCCCACTTCTGAATGCATGGGTTTTTTCCCCCTTTCTGTATTTTGCTGTCACTTCTCAGGTCTCTTCCCAGGAAGAGCAGCTGGCGCAGGTTGCGGGAGGTCTGCCGGCGAGGAAGCAGGCTCTTCCTCCTTCCCCGGTATTTAAGAAACTGCTTCCGTGCTGCCCAGTCCTGGGCCTTTCCGTCCCATTCCCTTTACGCGGCTGCGGCTGGCGGTCCAACATCCCAGAGTGGCTCTCTGGCCAGCTCCCTGGCCCCACCAGGCATCACTGCAAGGAGACAAGGGACAGACCCTGTCTGTATGAAGGGGCGACATCCCTGAGACCTGCTGGGGTTTGGCATATTTTGGGGATGAGTTTGGGGCTGGTTTTTGTTGGGAGCGGGGAGGCAGGTGCCGGCCACTGCCAAATTGGAGCCCTGTGCCACAATCCCACCATAGGCAGCTCTTGGTCTACATGCAGACAGCTGCTCCCGGCAAGTGGGCCAGACCCCCAGGCACCCATCCCAGCCCCACACCACCCAGGACACCTATTGGGAGCTCCATGGGAGGGATCCAGTGCAGCGGGTGCTCGGCACCCAGCGCCAGCCTGCACTGACACACTGCCTCCGTGGCTGGGGACAAAAGTCTTCCTGGCCCTGTGGGCTGAGCTGGGATCCTTCCCCACCCCCCTGGGATGCACCGGGATCCTTCCACATCCCCTTGGAATGAGCTGTGGTCCTTCTCCATCCCTCTGGGCTGAGCTGTGGTCCTTCTCCATCCCCCTGGGCTGAGCTGGGATCCTTTCCCATCCGTCCCGGATGAGCTGGGATCTTTCCCCGTCCCTGTGTATCTTGGAGGAGTTGCAGTGCCTTCCCTGGTCACAACAGGCAATGGGCGGCCTGGGAGGGCTCAAGGTGCTGCCTGGGCACACGGCAGTGCTATGAGCTGGGCTTGGCTTTGCTGCTTAGAACCCTGGGCTCCCAAACCTCCGTGGTTCCTCCGTGGCCTCGCAGGGAAGGCAGGGAGGGCAGGACGCCGGGCTTTGCTTTCCAGCCCAGTGTTGGCAAGGCGCTGGGTGGGATGGGCCCGTCTCCCCATGCTGGAGCCGCCGGGCACCTGGGCTGGAGGCCGAAGCCTGTCTTATCTCGCCTCGCGCCGGCAGCCTGGCCCTTGTGTTTAGTCTTCGGTGCCTTGCAGCATCTCTGGCGCCGGCGGCCTGACTTGCATCTGGTGGGTGCTGGGTGCTTGCATGCACCCTGGAGAGAGCTGCTGCTGGCAGCAGCAGGGAGGTGAAACGGCCGGTGGCGTGGCGGGGGCTGCCGGTCACGTTGCTTTGGCGTAATGGCCAGCTATCGCCCCGACACTTGGCTTATTAATTGCTGGTGCTGGCCACTGCCTAGCGGGCTCACCATCGCCACGATCCAAAACCCTTGCCAAAATTTGGTCGCCCTGCTCCCTGGGCTGTCTTGGGGAAGAAGCTGGACCCCCACAGCGGTGGGCTTTGCTCGGGGGGCTGGTGCCGGGGACCCAAGCGTGTTGGCCTTGGCCGGCCGAAGCCCTTCTTGCCGCCATCCCTGCTTGCTGCCAGCAGCATTGCTGGCTCTGGGAGGTATTTCCCGGCCCATCTGCAGGGTGAGGGCGCGGGGGGCGAGGAGGCGGCGGCAGGAAGCAGGCAGGAGCTGCGGCTTGGGGTGGGACGGGGGCTTCTCTGCTGGGAGCTGTCATCTGGAAGCCATCAGTGGGGCGGGAAGGAGGGAGCCGCCTTCCCGGGGCCACACACGCCGGCCGGCCCCGCAGGGACCCAGCCGGCCGGCTCGCAGCCTGCCTTGCCCGTCCGGGGGTCCCTGCTGTGCCCTGCCTTCCCCTCGGCTCTACCCGCCCAGGCTTGCCACCAGTGCTGGTGCTGGGCAGCCCGTGTCCAAGCCTGGCAGAGCCACGGGGCTGCAGCGGGGCTGCTGTTCGGTCGATGCATCCCCCAGAGCTTTGGATATGAGGGTGGAGAAACCCACCCAGCCACTTTTGTGCTCTCCAGCACTGCAGCCATCATCCGCTCTGTGTTTCCCATCCCTTTGGTGGCTCGGCATTGTCATTGCAAAGCGAGGGGGGACCCGGTGGAGGCAAGCTGGCGGCAGGGGTGCAGCCCCCTCCTCCCTAACCCCGTGCCTCTCTCACAGCTTGGCTAACATCCCGTTGACTCCGGAGACCCAGCGGGACCAGGAGCGACGGATACGCAGGGAAATCGCTAACAGCAACGAGAGACGGCGGATGCAGAGCATCAATGCTGGCTTCCAGTCTCTGAAAACCCTCATCCCACACACGGACGGGGAGAAGCTCAGCAAGGTGAGCAGGACGTCACCGGGGCTGCGGCAATGCGGGATGCAGATGCCGGTCCTGCACGCGGAGGTTTTTGGCATTGCTTGTTGGCAGGACGGGGCTGTAAGAGTAATTGGGGATATTTGCATATGTTATTTCAGCGATGGAGGCCTCTCCTGGGGAGGTTTCCGTGGTGGGGGTAGGTGTGCATCGCAAACCTGATGTCCTGGAGCGGGCTGGGTGCGTGTGACAGCACCCAGTGCCCCAGGAGCAGGGTGGCATGTGCCTGGGTGACAAGGTGGTCCCACTGCGTGTGGGTGAGAAGGTGGCACTTAGCAGCTGGTTGGATTCCCGAGACGGGTGAACTGGAGGTTCACTGTGGTGGAAATCCCAGGGAAGCCCCGGGGGTGAAGCAGACCCTGGATGGAGACGCAGGAGCCGGGCAAGGAGCAGTGCTGCTGCCTCCTGAGCAGGGAGAGAGCTCAGCAGGAGGGGGGGCTTGGGGGGACGCCGGAGTTTCTCCTGCCTCAGCCTGCCCCTCCCGGCTCTCCTGCAGGCAGCCATCCTCCAGCAGACTGCCGAGTACATCTTCTCCCTGGAGCAGGAGAAGACTCGGCTACTGCAGCAGAACACCCAGCTCAAGCGGTTCATCCAGGTAATGCCTGCCTGTGCGCCCCAGGGATGGGACAGGAGGGGATGGGACTGTCCCAGCTGACCGGGGAGGGAACATAGTTGCTGTTCTTTGGGGTCGGGGCAAGACTCTCTGCCCTGATAAGCTGGGGAACGGAGATGTTTCGCACCCTCCTGGCAGGGCAGGGGAGCCCTATTCAACCTGGCATCCCTTACCTGGCAGGAGGAGAAGGGCTGGGGTCCCATTTTCCATTTGGGGTATCGGGGTATGGCCTGGTGGCAGCTCCGGCTATGGGGTGGCCTGGTTGAACTGTCCTGGGTGTCACAGTGTGAGAAGTGGGTTTGCACAAGGCAGGGGGGGTGAGGACCAGGAGGGTGGGCACACGCAGGGTGCAAGAGCCCGTCCGTCCCCAGGTGTCAACCCCATGTGCTGCCCAGGTGCCCCGGGAGACCTTTGCCGGCAGGGAGCTGTGTTGGGGGCCAGCCAAGGGGGTGGCATTACCCAGACATGGTCCGGATGGTGGGGGAGCATCAGGGCTGGTCCCCGTCCCCTGACACCACATCCCTGCGGCAGGAGTTCAGCGGCTCCTCCCCGAAACGGCGACGGGCGGAGGACAAAGATGAGGGGATCGGCTCGCCAGACATCTGGGAGGATGAGAAGGCTGAGGATCTGCGGCGGGAGATGATCGAGCTCCGGCAGCAGCTGGACAAGGAGCGCTCGGTCCGCATGATGCTGGAGGAGCAGGTGAGGCCTTGCGGGGCCGGATCCGGCTGCAGCTGCGGCGCTGCCGCCTGTGCAGCACCGCGCTGGCTGTGCGCGGGGCGGGCTCGCCCTCTAGCGGGCTCTGCCACGGCCGTGCCGGAGCCCCCACCAGCGACGCCGGCACTGCCGTGGTGTAAGGGGGTGTAACGGGTCATCTGCTCTGGCCACCTTTGCTCAGCGCTTGGCCGTGGGCTCCCTGGCTCTGCTGTGGCCACCCCACGGAGGGGTACGGGCCACAGCTGGGGATTGAGGGGGGTGCCATGCCGGGAGTGGGTGCCATGCCGGGAGCAGGCTGGGCTCCCCACCGATATTGGAGCTCTCTCTGCTGGCAGGTTCGCTCCCTGGAGGCCCACATGTACCCTGAGAAGCTGAAGGTGATCGCTCAGCAAGTGCAGCTCCAGCAGCAGCAGGAACAGGTGAGGTTGCTGCACCAGGAGAAGCTAGAGCGTGAGCAGCAGATACGAACCCAGGTGAGTGTGTGGATGCTGTCCCAGCCCACCCTGGCCATAGCCCACCCATGGGGACATGGGGACATCCCAGTAGCCTCCCACCCTGCGAGCGGTGCAGCCAGGCACGCGGGCAGTGAAATACAGGGAATCGGGGCGGTTCGGCGATGTGCTTGGCACCTCCCCTGGGCTAGCTGAGTCGGACAGCAATGTCCCAGCAAAGCTCTCGCACTTGGGGAACTGGGAAAAGGTTGGCCCACGGCCCCCTGCAGCGCTTAGGGGGGCTGCACTCACAGGCTTGGACCATGCCACGGCAGCTTCCAAGCGGCTCCATTCCCTGGTGTGGAGGGCTTTGTATGGGGAAAGCTGCTTTCTGGTGGGCAGAGATTCAGCTTGGTGCTAGTGAGCCCATGGTTTTCCAAGGCTGTGCTGGGAGGTGCTGGATGCGGCCGCCCTCGACTTGCCCCTCCACGGCGCTGTGTCCCTCCCCGCTAGGTTCTCCCTGCTGGTCACGGGTGGAGAGCAGCTCCCACTCCAGTGAGCTGCAGTCCTGCTCCGGCTCCCATTGGGCACGTTTCCTCACCCTCGGGCGATGAACGGGTATCCAACCCATCCGTGGGTGATGCCAGCAGTCCTGATGGCACTGCTGCCAGCAATTGATGCAGGTCATGCTCTACATGCTGGAGCGGGTGGTTTGCAGCAGCCTGGAGGCCATCTCTGGGGGTTTACCTCTCACTGGGTGACTCCCACTGAGTTTTGGGGACCCCCAAACTGCTCCCTGCCACCTGCCAGGCTGGGAAAGGGGAGCGGGCGAGCTGGCAGGTGTTGCTGCCAGGCAGACGTGGCAGGACTGCGGGGACAGGAGCCTTCAGCCTTTTCCCCCGGCACAGTTGGATTTGCCAACGGTTGGGGGAGCCTTACGCCAGCTTGGTGCAGCGAGGAGGCGAGCATGGTGCCGGCACCCTGTCCTTGCTCGCTGCTGCCCTCGAGCTCAGCCCTGGGGCTTGCTGGCCTGGGGACCTTCAAAGGGAGGGAGAAAAACCAGCTTCCTCCCTCCTTTGGCTTCTGTGGAGCTGTGTCCCCGCAGGATCCCTCCTGGCCACCTCCCGGGGAAGTTCAGCCTATTTTTAGGTGAACTCTCCTTAGCCTCCTGCTAGGGCGGATCTTCCCATCCGCTGATTTAATGAGGATCTCCGAGGGGTGCGGCGGGTTCCCAGCTGCGCAGGTCAGGGCGATGGGAGGGCTGGCACTTGCCTCTCCTGGCTTAAAAGCCCAAATCTTTTACCCTTCAGGGTACGGGGAATCCTTCACATTCCGCTTTGCCAAAGCTAAGGTGATGGCAGCTCTCAGCTGGCACCCTCTCGCGTCCATCTGGGACAGGTGAACTGGAGCAGCTGAGCTGCTGCTTCAGCTTTTATGGGCTCTCAAAGGAGTCTGTGCTCTGCAAACAAGCGTGATGCTCTTCCTGTCACTGCTGTGCCCAGGTCCCTGCTGACTGCGGGGGTTTTTGCTTCTCTCCCCAGCTCCTGCCATCACATGCTCCCCCAGCACCCACCCACCACCCCACTGTGATCGTTCCAGCGCCGCCTCCCTCCCATCACGTCACTGTGGTCACTATGGGCCCGTCCTCGGTCATCAACACAGTCTCCACGTCCCGGCAAAACCTGGACACCATCGTTCAGGTAAGGGGGGCACTGGGGAGGACCACAGTGGGGGGGGGGTGTGTCTTTGAGGGCTTCTGAACCCCCTTGGGTGCATCAGAGCGGGGGACACGATGTCCTGACAGCAGTCGGTTGCCCTCGGCAGGCGATCCAACACATTGAGGGGACGCAGGAGAAGCAGCTGCAGGAAGAGGAGCAGAGACGTGCTGTCATCGTGACGCCGGCACGCGCTTGCCCCGAGCCTTCCGCCTCCGACACCGCCTCCGACACCGAGGGCAATGACAGTGACTCCATGGACCAGAGCAAAGAAGAGCCCTCGGGAGACGGGGAGCTGCCCTGACACCCCCTGGCTGGCAGCTGGGGAGGGGAGCCGGGGTGGGGTGGGGGGGAAACGTCAGAGAATATGCTGAAATTTTTAAAAAATACAACGCGATTTGGGTCTCTTTTATGACCTTTTTCCAATACTGTAAAGCAGAGCGCTAGAAGCAGGCAAAGGTCACCCTTCAGCTCCCGGGGGGGGCGGCTCGGGGGTGGGTGGGCGCTCAAGGGCGGCCACACAGGGATGCGGGGGGCTCGGGGTGCAGCGGGACAGTGGCAGGGGGGGGGTTGGGGTGGGGGGGGGGGG
>NW_010973072.1:10358-13880 GCF_000737465.1 Haliaeetus leucocephalus
GGGCCGGCGGGTGTTGAGGCGGGTGGGGGCCCCCCCCCCCCCCCTTTTTTTAACCCCCCCCCCCCCGCCACTGACCCATGGGGTATCCTGCCAACTTGGCAGCAGCCCCGGTGTTCCCAATGGCATTCCCTTGGGTTGGGATCTTAATTTGTTTTTTCTTCCTCTTTTGTGTTTTTTTTTTTAATTAAATGTTCATTTTTAAGCAGGGGGGAGATGCCAAGTGACACGGCAGCAAAGGCGGGACAGGGACCCCCAGCTTTGGGGTACAACCAGCCCCACCACGGCTTCTGCACCCCACGTGGGGCAGAGAAAACCCAACTTTGGAGAGTAAAAAAATCCCGGGATTATGCCACCGGAGCACAGGCAGGAGGGCTGGCATGTGCCATCCCCCCGGCATTTCCAACGCCCACCTCCTTGGCACGGGGATGGCGGTTTGGGGGCTGATTTTACACCCCTGTCCCTGTCCCCGTCCCCATCCCCGTCCCCATCCCTGTCCCGTCATCCTGCTCCCATCCCTCCTTTAAGCACTTAATCCGGTTCGCGGGGTCCGTCAGCTCCGAAGAGCTTTTCTATTTCGTGATTCTGTCGCTTGGGTCTGTCATGGCGGGCGGGGGGGTCCCCATTTTGTGTGTGTCCCCCCCTCTCACCCCTGCTGCCCCCCGCCCGGCTGTAGGGTTTTAGGCCAGTTGTGTGTAGAGCCTCGGTGGTATTTGGTAGGTTCCCCCCCAGCCGCAGCTGTTTCTCGGTTCCTTTCCCTTTTTTTTTTTTGTATTTTTTTTACGATTTTCAGGTCTTTGTGTTGATTGAGAAGCTATTCTATTTTGTTAAGAAAGTGGAAAAAAAAAAAAGAGGCTCGTGCCTTTGTAAAGAAACAAAATAAAGTTTGTACTTGGTTTTTTAGAAGCTCGGTCCCAGTGTTAACGTTTGTGGGAGGGGATGGGGACAGGGACGGATCCGGCTCCCGCGGGACACTGGTCCCTCTCAGGGGACCTGGGGCTTGCGGGGAGGGCAGGGGAGCGCTGCCTCCATCGGGAATCACAGGCAGGGAGTGGGCAGGAGGCAAAGGCAGAAGGATGCCGGCCCTGGCGAGGTTTCCCGCTGAGCGGCTGGGCTATATTTAAAGGCTCAGTGCTGCCAGCGCTGTCCGCACGTGCTATGAGCATGTCAGGGCTCAGCTCACTGCTGAGATGGGGGGGGGCTCTGGGGCTCGTTTTAGTGAGGCAGCTTGGCTGGGGGGGGGGGCCGGGGTCAGGCTTTGTGTCCCCCTGCCCTGGGGGTGCTCCAGGATGGGGGTGTCCCCGTGGCTTGGGGGGGGGCACCCATCTCTCTTCATGGCTCTCTGTGGGGCTGCTGGCTTGCCTTTTGGCTCTGTTGGGGTGGAGGCACCCATCTCCCTCCATGGCTTTTTTTGGGGGGGCACCCGTCTTTTCCCATGGGTCACCTACCTCTCAGCATCCCCCCACGGCCATGGGTCTCTCCTGCTCCCCCTCCACACCATGGCCCTCTGCGGTGCCCAGCTGACGGCTGGCTCCTGCCTGCTCCCCCACCATTGTCCCCTCCTCATCACCCCCATCTCAGAGCCGGGGGCTCCCCCTGCTCCCACACTTGCAGGGGGCTTGTGGGCTGTTGTCTTCCTCCCACGGTCATGGCCCTCCAAAAGTGGCTCCTCCAGTGATGGAGCCCAGGGGCCACTCTGCCACGGCCAGGCTTTGGGGACAGCGCTGCATGGCCGTCCCCTACAAGTGAGGGTGACATGAGCTGGTGACCCTGTGTCTCCGGCTGCTGCCATCCCCCATGGCATGCTGCCGGCGTGGTGCCAGCGATGATGGGGACACCCCCAGGGTGGAGGGGACATGTCCCCTTGCCTATCGGGTGAGTGGCATCGCCTGGAATTGGTGACCTGTGGTGGCTCAAGCAGGTCCCAAATCAGCCCAGGATGAGGTACCTGGGGACACCTGCCTTTGGGGACAGATGGGTGACACCGCAGTGCCCTGATGCTTGTCTCTCCTCCTCCATGAAAGCCTGCTCCAGCCAAAAAGGGGCTGCAGGAGCTTGGGGCAGCCCAAGGAGATCCACTACCCCATGCCAGCAGGATGCCATGATGGGGACGGTGACCCCACGTGGGCAGTGCCACCCCAGGGCCCCCACGCCAGAAGGTGTCCCATGCCATCACATCCCTGACACGAGCCTTTCCCAGTGCTGCAGCGCTGTCACCATGCTCAGCCCCGTCCCTGTCCCCATCCCCAGGGCCCCCTGGGAGCGGAAAAGCAGCGACGGCAGCATCTGTGCTGGCCGTGCCGGCAGCTGCCAGCCTGCCTGCCCTGCCCCACGCTCGCTGCCGCCGTATAAATAGAGGCAGTGAGAGGCAGGGAGCTCCTGGCAGCCACCATGAAGGGCCTCAACCTGCTCTGCTGCTGCGTGGCCTCGCTCCTGCTCCTTGGCACTGCAGGTATGGCTGCCCGCCGGGCTGCGGGTGCCCGTGGGTCCCCATGGGGCTGTGGGGGCCATGGGTCCCCAAGGAGGCTGCGGGTCCCCATGGGGCTGCAGGTGCCCATGGGGCTGTGGGTGCCTGTGGGGTAGTAGGTACCTATGGGGCTGTGGGCACCCAGCAGGGTTGTGGGCACCCATAGGGCTGGGGGTGCCTATGGGCTGGGGTGCCCAGTGGGGCTGTGGGCACCTTTGGGACTGCGGGTGCCTGTGGTGCTGTGGGTGCCCTGCAGGTTTGTAGGAACCCATGGGGCTGTGGGTGCCCATGGGGCTGTGGGTGCCTTGCAAGGCTGCAGTTACCCATGGGGCTGTGGGTGCTGCTAGAGCTGTGGCTGCTCATGGGGCTGCAGGTGCCAGTGAGGCTCTGGGGTGCCCAGCTTGCACCCCAGGGCTGGGTGGGTGCCAGGAACAGGACAGGGTGGCAGGGGTACAGCCATGCTGGCTCCCCGGCAGCTCTGCCAAGGCTGCAGGGTCACCCCAAAATGTGCAGGGAGACACAGTGGGGAACTGTGGACAGGAAGGGCTGGAGGGGGGATGTGGGCTGGGGTCCCCCCTCCAGAGCCAGGGTGGGCACAGAGGCTGTGCTGCCACCAATGTGCTCAGGGTCAGTGTCACCCATGGCTGCCGAGGTGGCTCGGTTTCGGGCTGTGAGGACTTGGGGGGGCTGCTGGGGTGCTGGGGCACCCCGTAATCAGAGCAGGATGGGGTAGGCTGTTTGCCCTAGGGGTCTTCCCCCCCCCCAAGGACTGGCCAAGCAAGATAGCACTTTGGGTGACCCCCAATCCCCTTCCCCGGGCTGTCCTATCCCCACTTAGCACCCCTGTCCCCAGCTGGGCGTCCCTTGGGGGCCATGCAGTGGGGCGGCATCGCTGGTACCCTTGCTTGCCCTTGAGTTAATTTGGGCCGGTTCTCTGCCTGGCCGGGCTCCGGCGGCCGTGCTGCCGGGAGGGGGGCGGCTAAGTATGGAAACAGCCGTGTAAGGGGACACTGTGCTCCCTGCAGCCGCCCTGGCCCCCCCCAGCCGCCGGCCCCCCC
>NW_010973072.1:13890-56408 GCF_000737465.1 Haliaeetus leucocephalus
GCCGGCCCCCCCGGCCTGCGCCGCCGCGGCCCCGCGCGCGAGCACCCGCAGCTGCCGCCTTCCAGCACCCGGCACCCCCAGCCCTGCCGAGTTTTGGCCTTTTAAGGGCATCTTGGACCATTCTTGTGAATAAATGGGTTTGTGGGTCAGCGATGCACCACGCCGGTGGTAGAGTGACCTCCGTGGGGCTGTGGGTCAGGTCTGGGGACAGGGGTGGATGGAAAGGTCCTCTATGGGCATGGCTGGTGGATGGTGCCAACCCAGGCTAGGCTGGTGGCTCTGTGGGACATCAGGGGCTTGTCACCATGGTGGGTGACCACCAGCCCAGCTCTTGGTTGGGTTGAGGCTGGCACAGAGGCTGGCATGGCCTGAGCTGTGGCAGACAGCAAGGGAGCAGCCTGGGTGATGCCATGGGGCTGGACATGGTGTCGGGCAGCTCATCACCAGCACCCTGCTCAGCCCAGCGCTGGGATCCCCCGTCTTGGAGGAGGCTCCGGGGCCGGGAGGCACCTTGGGGTCTGCAGCCCCGGAGCCAGCTCCGAGGGGCAGCTGGCACCCCCTGAAACCCCACCCTTGGCATCTCCTACTTATTGGGGGGTCCTGTATTTCACCCTGGTCCTGTAGCTCTGGGAAAAAGATATAAGCAGTGGCACATCTCCTGCCTGTGGTTCTGCTTCACAGGGACCAGTGGGGTTTGCACGATGAGTTTTGCTTTTCCTTTGGCGCCAAGCTGGGCTCTCAGACCTGGGCTCCTTTGGGGTGCAGGAGGTGGGCTTGGGGTGGAGGTGGGGAGGTGTTTTCCCATTTTTAACCCTTGTCTTCCCATTTAACCACCCTTTGGTAAGGAGAAGGCAGGGGGATCCCAGCAGGGAACTGGGTCCTTCACTGATGCATTGTGGAGAGGTGCGGTTCTCAGGGCGAGGGCAGGGTTTGGTGACACCTGGTGCTGCTGGGACCCTGTCACCACTCCCACAGGCTAGGGGTAGGAAGTGTCCTGTGCCTGTGCTTGTGCAGCCCCAGCCAAAACAGCCCATGGCCCACATGGATGGGCCTGGCAAAGCTCTCCAGCGCAGCCAGAAGCCCCAGCGGGGGCCAGCACCCACCGCAGGGCTGGGTGATGGCTCAGGACAAGGGCACTCGCCTGCTGCTCCATCCCTGCTCCTGCCTGGGGGAAGGTCTCCCTCTCTCCACACTTGCACCTTGGGCAGAGCATGGCCATCCCTTCCAGGCTGGGTGGCCGTAGTGAGTCCCTGTGGCCACCGAGGATGGGCCACGGGGATGCTGGCAGGGCAGTACCCAGCCATCACGCTTGGCAGCTTTGCCCTGGGGAGCCCTTGGCCCCCCACAGCCATCACGTATTGAGTGGGAGGGCTATGCTGGGCTGTGCCGTCACCACCTCCAAGCCAGGCGAGGAGTTGAGGAAAGGCCTGGCATGCTGGCATCCTCCTGCAGCAAGTGCAGAGGGCACTACGGAACTGGCACAGACCCATCCTGGTGACAGCGAGCGCGGGCCACAGCCCTCAGGACTCCTCATTCTGCTTCAGCCTGGGAGGCGTCACCTCAGGATGGGCTCCATCACCATGTCCTCATGGCATCTTGGGGTGTTCTTCATCACCCAGGACGTCACCTTGGGGTGGGTTCTATCACCTGGAATGTCACCTCAGTTGGGCTCAGGGCCCAGGACTCAGCACCCATGGGAACTCCCCACCCTGACCATCCCAGACAAATGGCTCCCAAGGTAACCAGTTTCCCCAAGAGGTGGGGGACTGCTGTGTCCCAGTGACACCCCACTGGACTCATCCCACCTCCCCCCAGCATTGACACAACCATGGGCACCACTGCCATTAGGTGCAGGAGTGGCCACAGTGAGGCAAGGGTCTTGGGGTGACACAGGCACCCATGGATCTTGGTTGCTTGTGCCACCTACATCCCTGTCACACCCCTGGTACCTTGCCTGGAGGAGATTCCGGCCCCTGTGGGTGCCCTATCTCTCTCCCAAACTGTTGCCTGAGGAAAGCAAGGCAGATGTCAGGCAGGTTGGCTTCGCTGTGACACCCTCTCCCATCAGCCATCCCTGTCGTGGTGTGTAGGTGACAGCCAGGCAGGCAGGACAGCTGGGACACTTTGCTTGTGCATGGCCCCGGTGGCACAGAGGCACCAGCAGGTCCCCATGAGACAGCACCAGGCTGGGAGGGCTGTGCTGTGCCCCACTCACCAATCCGCCAGCCCCACACAGGTGCCAGATCCCCGTGCTGGGATCACGGGCTCGCTGGGGTGCTGAAACCCCAGCTCAGCTGGTGGGTCCAAGGGTGACCAAATTGCTCATAAAATTGCCTGTTCCCCAGGCGCTGCAGGAATAGCAGCAGGCCCTGGTGCCTTGGCAGGGCTTTGCTGGGCTATTTTCAGCCCACAGGGACATTTCCCTTGTAAGCGATAACCCAAGGAAGCCAGTGAGCTCGTGTGCTGGTGGGGGCTGGCGGAGGGGCCGGGGAGTCTCCAGCCGGGCATCCCGAGCCACACTGGGGTGTTGGAAGTGGCAGCACGGCCCTGGTACCGGCCAGGTGCATGGCTTGACCCTGCCTGCCTCCCCGCTCGTGGGGGCACGCCGTGGAAGAGGGCTTGGAGCTGCGTGGCCCCATCCCTATGCAATGGCTGAGCTGGGATCCCCTGGGTACCACTGCTTGGCATGGTCAGGCAGCATCTCTGCCTGGACTTTCCCATTGATATGAGGATCTTGTGGGACGATGGATCATCAGGCTTTAAAATCCAGGCTGATGAGTCCAAGGGCTCTCACTGTCCTGCCCAGGTGCCCAGGAATCCTTACGATGACCAAAGAAGAGGGATGGGGAGTCTTCATGCAGGAGGACTCACATTCAGTGCATGGAGGATATCCCTTGGGGCCACCAGGGAAGCCCTGGGGTGGGTTGGTGAAGCCTCCCATTGCTGAATGCCCGGGGACAGGACCAGCGTGACCTCTCAGGAGTCCCTCCTCTGGAGGAAGGGGCTTCTCCAGCCCCAGTCATGGCACAGCGCTTCCCTCAGGTCCTTCAGCATCTCCCTGGGCTGCAGACCCCATGGGTAGATGTTCCTCAACGTAGAGAGTGACATTTGCCTGTGCCGAAATACATGCTGTTTTCTTGCCGTCTGCTCACTTATGGACCCAGATCTCCCCTGGCCAGGGAGCGGTGGCTGCTTTGTCTTCCACCGCCCTGATCTTTGTGTCTTCTGTAAGTCAGGAGTTCAGGTTTTCTTCCAAATCTTTAGGGTGAATGCCCTGTGGGGAGACAGTTGAAAAAACACCCAGCAGAAGTGATTCCCTATTTTCATCTCTATATTTAGGAAGCTCCAAGCCTGGTTTTAATCCCTTTGGTGCATCCTGGTGAGGTTTCTTTACCCTTTCTTAATCAAAATATCATGCAGTTCTAGCAGACTATTTATAGAAATCAAATCAATTTGTATTTTTTTTCAACTAAACTTAAAATCTCGTCCACAAATGAAGTCAAGTTAGTCTGACGAAGCTGTTTCCTATACACCCGCTGGGCTCTACATTGAAAAACTGGAAAATATTTGGGTTTTGCTGGTGCCTTGGGATCACGAAGCCTCTGGGATGGGATGCTGTGGCTAGGTGTGCACAAGGGTCTGGACAATCAACCCCATCCTCGGCCACTCTTGTGCTTGTGTCCTCTGGGCTTCATGAGCCACTTTGGGACCCTTTCCTCTCCCAGTCGGTGAAAGTGTTGGCCTGGCCGGCTCCAAACTGGTGCTGCAGCTGGGGTCCCATCTGACCTGGCTGATGAAGGGCTGCCGTGTGAAACATGGCAATAAAACACCGGCACTTCCTCCGTGGGGCTTGGTGGTGGCGCCGGGCTCTGCTGGGATAGCACAGGGTGGGAAACAGGCACAGGAATAGCGGGGAGGAGATGCCGTCCTCTGTCACGCTCCGGCCAAGCACCCAGGGATGGGCGTGCAAGGCTGGGGTGCCCAGGCCTAAGCCCAGGTGAGGTGTATGGCGCCCGCTTTGGGCTCCCCCAGCCCTGCCTCCCGCCTCAGCAGGGTTACTGGTTGCAGAAAGGTCAGGCTCACAGGGCTCATCCACCTCAATTCACTTTTTCCAGAAGCCGGGCTGCTGGCTGGCAGCAGCACGGAGCATCGTAATCCCCGGGTGCTGCACCCCTGCCCCGGCAAACCCCTGCGTGCAGCTGATGGCTGGGGCAGGCAGGGGCCGACCCTTGCTGAAGGCAGGGCCAAGTGTCATGGGGCTGCGGTTTGAGCACCAGAGACCTGGCAAACTCGTGTCAGGTCCCCAGCTAGCTTGAGTCCTGGGCTCTCAGAGCCATGAGCTGGAGGAGCACCAGGGGTACGTCCCTGAGTAGAGGTTATAGGAACCCCACAGAGCCCAGAAGGCAGGGACATTGCCATGAAGTGGCAGGGGGTCTCACAGGAAAGGAGGGTCTGCAGCGGGTCCAGCAGTGCGGCTGGTGTCTTCTGTGGAAAATTCCGGGAAGTCCCAGCCAGTTCCTTTGAGGCCAGCCATCTTCCGTGAGGTTTTAAAGAGCTTCATCAGAACAAAGCACAGCCTTGCCTCTCCCTGAAAAGGAAGGGACAGATGTTTGGGGTGCAAGCTTCCCCCAAAACGCCACTGGGAGGATAAGGGGAGAGCAGGACTTGCAGGAGCCAGTGGATAAGTCCCCTGCACGCTGCAGGGGCTGGGATCTGGGCAGGGGAAGGGGGCGTGCGAAAAGCCATCCCCGTGGCATTGCGCATCTCAGGCCCCACGCTCGGGGCTCCTATTTCTGCTGGAGGGGGAGAACATCCCTCCCAGGGCCACCTGTGCCCATCTGTCCCTCCTAGCCAGCCCCTGCCCCGGTTCTATCCTCGGGGGCTGTCCCTCCTGGAGGACCCATTTCGGCACCAGGGTGTTGCTGTTCCATATAATCCCATGCAGGGATGGAGGGGACACGGTGGCAGGGTCACAGTCAGCCTCTGGCAGCCATCCCTATCCTTTCCACACAGGCTTTTCCCAGATGCAAGCCAGCTGTGGCATCCTGTGGCACACAGAGCCCTGCCATGAGCTCTCCGTCCCCGCAGCTGTGCCCCAGGGTGCTATCACTTCTGGGGAAGGGGTCCCCAGGCAGCCAACAGCCCTTCCAGCCCCTACAGATAGGCATGAGATTCAGGGCGGGCAGGGGCAGCGCAAGCTGGGGACCCTCTGGGAGGTCAGATCCCCAAGGGGAGCAGGGCAAGGGCTACTCTCTGATGCCAGCGGGCTGCTTGGCACAATGCAGGGCATGAACAAGGGGAGCCCCGGTGTCACTTTACAAGGTGGCTGTCCCTGGTCCCTCCCGGGGCCCACGGGGACCCGCAGGACGGGGCCCAGGTGCGGATGTCACCCTTGGCTGGCAGCAGGGTGAGGGGCTGGGGCCTCATCATCGCCTGCACCCCGCTGAGCTGCTCCTTCTGATTCCCCCGTACAGTTGCTGGGCCATATTTTTAGCCTCTGGCGGACGCACAGAGGGTGTTAAGCCCATAACCTTCGGCCCATCTCGCTGCTCATCGGCCGGCCATCTGCAGATCAGCACAATTCACCGTGTGATGGATTTGGAGACCATGTAGGGGAAACAGGAGGGAGAAGGAGGTGGAGAGGGGAGAGGGACTTTGTATAAGACCTTGAAGGTCACAGGAAATTAAGTCTGTGACCAGCACACTGGCAGGAACATCCCAGTCGGAGTGCCTGGGGAATATTTCCCTTTTCCCACGAGGGACAGCTCATGGCGGATGCCAAAGTTGCCATTGTGCCCGGCCACAGTGGATGACGGCCCCTCTGTCCCTCTGCATTGGGTCAGAGGGGACACGCAGACGCCAGACAAAGCCCTCGGGACACGCGAGGTCTCCTTTGCCTGGCGCTGCTCCCCCCCTGCCCGCATTGACCCTCCCTGAATGCCCGCCCAAGGACCTGCACTCCCCTCCCAGCCCTCCAGGTCACCGGCTATTTTGGGGCCAAGCCGAGGATATCCCTGTCTCCGTCGGCCGAGGGGACCCTCGGGAGACCCAGGCTGGTCTCCAGGCTGCCAGGGCCAGGCAGGGGCATGCTGGCCCCGAGCCACCTGTGGCTTTACAGGTCAGACGTAGCACATTCTCCTTCGAGTGGCTCCCAGCAGGCTGGGCACCCTGAGGGGTCCCAGGGGTCCTGCAGGAAGGTGACCCGAAGGAGAAGGGTGCTCCAGGTGGGAGGGAGGTAGGTGGGAGCTGTGCAGGACCCGTCTCCCTCCAGCTGGGAGCTGAATCGGGAGCCCAGAGGCACCTGTGAGCCACGTGCCAGCAAAGGACGGAGGAGGTCGGTGAGGGCAGAGCAAGGGTGACCCATGCATCCGGTTTCGGCAGGGCGAGGGGCCACGGGGACGGCGGCAGCTCCACCGTGCCAGGCTGCACATGAGAGTGACTGGAAACCCTGGCAGGCTGAGGCACGCCCCGTCCCCGCCAGCCGCCTGCCGCTGGCATGGCTCATCCCCCGGCAGGAATCTGCCGCCGCTGCCTGACTCCCAGCTAACAGCACCACTGGCCCCGCCATGGGTAGAGATGCAACCACCTGCCCAGAGTCCCCGGCCATGGCAAACTGGCTTGCAGTGGGCAGAGTGGTCTGGGGCTGGCGCTGCGCCCACCCTGGCTCAGCTGTCCCGTGCTCAGCCACCGCGGTTCCCCGTGGCCAAGACCGGCGAGCCCCAGCACCGCAGCTTTGCCGAGGCCGAGGCCTGCCAATGCTCTGCAGGACACACAGCCCCGTGGCTCCCCAGCACGGACACGGTGCAGGAGCCGGAGAAGAGGGCTGGCTGCCAGCCGGCTGGCTGTGCCCGGCACTGCCTGTGCCCGGTGCTGCCTGCTCTCCTCCCCGCAGCCTGGGTGGAGGTGGCATTTTTTCCTGGTTGGCATCTGCTTGCCAGCTGGAGTACAAAGGAATTATTTTCCTCTGAAACGCTTCCCTGGTATGCAGGCATTAGACGTTTTGGGGGATTATTTAGACTAGCAGCAACTGTTTGTAACAGAGACAGTATAGCTGGTGATCTTTTATTTTTGGCACCCGTTGACTAATGTTAAATTGCAGTTGGAGGCCTATGGAAAATACGGATGGCTTCTCCCAGGCCGCAGAACAAACTCATTGTGTCCCCGCCAGCCGCACAGTGCGGCAAATGCTTTCCTAGTGAAGGGATGCTCACAATAAATAGCTCCCGAGCCCTGCTGCCAGGGTCAGGCCCTGCCCGCGCTTGCCCCCTGCAGAAAGGCAGGGCCCCATGCCAGGGAGCCCCTTGCCTCTTCCTCTCCCTTGCACCTTCCTCCTCCTCACCCTTGCCCAGCCACCTGCCATGGCTCTCCCGAGGCAGGGCTGGGGAAGGACCTTTTTAACCTGCCAAGTGCCTCCAGCCCCTCAAGCTACGCTTTTTGTTATTCCCCCCCCCCCCCCGCCCCCATTTTTAAGGGCTGCTTTGCCACCTTCCTGCAGCGCTTTGCAGTGGGTAGCAGCCACAGCCCCGGGCAGCCATGGCTGGCGCAGCCGTAGGGCCCCCTGCTAGCATCAGCTTTGCCCCCCCAAAACACTTCTTTGCACCCAGCTTCTTGCAACAGGGAGAGAAAATTGAGCTGGAACTAGAGAAGGTTTAGGAAAGAGTTTAAACCTCTTGGTAACAGCCACAAATCCTCCCTCAGGCCCCCCCCCCAGCACTGACGGGGAACAAGTGGGTGCCCTGGTAGCCATGTGCCAGCGCGGGTAAGACTGACTGAGCTGTTCTCATCGTTTAGAGCCACACGCCCCCGGCATGGACCATGTCGGCGGTGCTGCTGAAAGCCCCTTGCCAGCCGCAGAGCCCAGGCTGGAGGAGAAGGCAGCTGATGGCAGCCCTGAGGAGGACCAAGATGGCGGCCCTGCCAATACCTCCTTGCCTGGTACTGCTGAGGAGGGACGTGGAGAGGGGGAGGAAGAGCCGGTGGGTGGCCTGAGCAGGGACCTGGGGCCAGGGGATGGCCGGCTGGAGGACACCACCAGGGAGAAGGTCCAGGACGGGCCCAGCAAGGCACAGAGCCTAGGGGAGGACACCATGCTGGGTACCCCTGAGGCAGCGCATCATGAAGGGAACCACGGGCCTGGCTCACAAGATGGCTTCCATGCCCGGGAGGATAAGGAGCCCAGCACCAAGAAAGGAGTCTCTGAGGAGCAAGGGCAGCCTGGGGAAGAGAAAATGGAGGAGCCAAGAGCAGTGTCTGCTCCTGAGGGGGGACAGGAAGGGGACGAGCAGAGCTCAGAGGAAGATGATGAACAAGGGGAGTCTGAGGAAGATGAACATGGCAAGTCTGAGGAAGATGGAGGCGAGGGAGAGTCCAAGGAGGAGGGAGAGTCTAAGGAGGAGGAAGAGTCTGAGGAAGATGGTGTTGGGCCAACAGGGCCAGAGAACGGAGCTGAAGGGAGTGACAAGGAAGTGGCCAGCACTTCCAGCAAAAAGGGCCATGGCAAACCAGCAGCTGCAGGCAAGGGAGAAGCTGGGGATGGCCCTGCCAGCTGCCATCACCCACCCTGTGGGGACACAGCAGAAGACCTGCCAGCAGCGGTGGAAGACCCACCAGCAGCAGAAGACCCGCCAGCAGCAGTGGAAAACCCACCAGTAGCAGAAGACCCACCAGCAGTGGTGGAAAACCCCCCAGCAGCAGAAGACCCCCCTGCAGACAAGCCATCACTGGCAGAAACGGAGAGCCCACCTGGCCACAGCACCCACCCAGCTGCCGCTGAGCTCCGGCACAGCCAGATAGGTTGGAGTCTTTTCTTGTTGGTGTGCTGTAGCAGCGAGAGTGACCTACTATCAACCCCCGGCGGAGCTGAGCTTGGCACATTAAACTGCGCCTAGTGCATGGCCCTCTCCTAACGCTTGTGCTTCCTGCACCTGCCCCTAACCGCTGCACGGCTGGGCCGGCTGCGGGCATCAAGGGCACAGGCAGGAGCCCGCAGATGCCTGCAATGCAGGCACTCATTGCAGCAATACCAAAGCTGGCTGACATTTCCTTCACTGCACTTTAAGCCCATCATTTCTCCTCTGGGCTGTGGACGCTGATAAGATTTTTAACACACAGGCCCCTCTCAGCACCCGCAGACCTCTTAAAGGCCCTTTATGCTCCATGCTCAGAGTCCTCCGGACCCCCAGCTTGCTTGGTGCAAGGGCAGGATGGTGCCTGGGCTGGTGGGTCTCTTGTCCACCAGCCCTTGCCTTGTAGGGAAGGTGTGAAGAGCTAATTCAGACCGATGAATTGCTGAAGCACCAGCTCTGGCCACGTTCAATCAGTAAAAGGCTAGCTAAGGAAAAGGGACACCCCCCACCATGATTTCTTGTGGACTTTGGCTCACGGGTTGGGCAGTGACCTTCGGACCCAGCTGTCTTTTTCTGCTTTCATCCATAATGTCCCAGCTCAAAAAGTTCCCATTTGTGCTGAAAGGGAAACACAGTTTGGTCTCTGTGGCTTTACTTGGCAAGTCAAAAGGTCTTCCTCAGCCCAACACTCGGTAGACATTCAACACAGTCCCAGGGCTTGGCGGTGCCCTGCTTGGCCCAGGCATCCCCAGCCCAGCCAGCTAGCACACATCTGTCCCCAGACCTGTCCCCAAACTCCCACTAAAGCCCAACCCAGCTCCAGATACCAAAAAGCATTTGGAGCTGCACAGGGCCCCTGGTAAGCCAGCACCTCCAGGGAGAGGACGCCTCTGTCTCCCTGTCTTGGGGACATCGGGGTGCCTACCCCAGGTGGAGGCACCTGCCTCATGCTCCCCAGGCCTGGCACAGAGCTGTGGGGATCCCAGGCCACCCCGAGCCAGGGCTCCATGCAGAGGGCTCCAGCCTGATCTGGGGGCAGAGGTGGGAGAAGTGGGAGGGAACAACCCTTTTGGCAAAGGCGAGGCGGCCAGGATGGGTCAGGCTGGCCGGTCTCTCAAGAGCCAGCCCCAGCCTTGCACATCCTCATGTCTCTGTCTCAATGCATAATTTTGGGGGGCAAGTGGACAGACAGAGAGGCAGAGAAGAGTGTGCCTGCAAGCAAGGCTTAGTCTTGGAGGAGCTGCAGCTGCCGGGGGAAGCGGCAGGGCAGGCAGGGGCCCCATCGGGCAGCAGGTGCCACGTGTGCTCGTGCTACGCTCCAGCCCCGGGAGCCCCTTCCAGGCACATCCTTCGCATTCCCCGCGAGCGGCCGCCCTCACTCCCCCCAGGGACACGGCGTGCCTCCCTCGCCAGCCGCTCCTCGGAGCCAAGCAGTTGCCCATGACGCTTTCCCCAGCAGCCACAGCCCTGGCAGCCTGCGCCAAGCCTCCAGGAGCCTTTGCAAAAGAGAAATTGCGTGGTGTGCCAAAGGCGACAGCAACTGTCAAGGCGCACGGCAGGTCTGTGGACTTGGGGTGTGTGTGCTCCCCCAAGCCCTCTCCTCAGCAGTAGCTTGTGTGAGTGCCTGTGTGGAGTCCCCTGCTCCAGCAGTAACAGGTCTCCTTGTGTTTTCCTCCAGAAGAGGTTGAAGATGCCAGCGAGCCGACCAAGCGTGACCGGTCCCACTTGGAGAGCACCCTCAAGCTGAACGAGGACAAACCTGCTGACGATTTCTCAGGTGAGGGGGCCTGGGTGGCACTGAGCCATGCATGCCCTGCTCCTTCACTCCAGGCAACCCCTGCAGGACAGGCTCTTCACCATTCTTGCTGCACCCGGAGCATGGATGGGATTTCGCTTCCCTAGAGTGTTTTGGTTTTAACCTTACTTCTTGTAGGCCCAGCAACACCATAGCTTCAATAACAGCCCTTTTGCTGCTCTTGGGTTAACATACTTTAGGTATTTTAAAGACAGCCCCAAGGGCATACAAGAATTAGGAGGGTTAGAAAGGCTGGAAGATGCAGATGGTGAATCAGCCCCAGCCAGCCATGCTGCTGCCCAGAGAAACCTGGGGCAACTTGTAATAAAGGGTTTGGATTTTTATTCCAATTACTTACTGGGTTTTGCTATTATAAAGCTTGCTTCTGCTGACCTCATAGGTGGTCTGGACTGGAAAGAAAGCGATAAAAGCTGCTGTGGAAAAAGCTCCTTCTTCTATCCAGCAGCTTAGGGGCTGTGTCATAGGTCCCTGGCACCGTGGTGGAGGGCTTTTGGGATCATGGGTGTTGAGTGCTAAACAGCATTAACGAGAGATATTCCTTCCATCAGCTGCTGGCACGTGCAAGACCAGCAGCAGATGGGGACAGTAGCCAGCAGGAAACATTAGCAGGGAGGGGCATCAAAATGCATGACTGGGATCAGTTTGACCAAGATTTCAACTGTAAGCCAAGTCCCTTAATCCACAGCTAAGTCACCCTCAAGATCTGCAGGGAATGCCCAGCAGCTTACCTAGGAGGGACTCAGTCAGGGTGGTGGGGTTTGCTTTTCACCTGTCTGCATGCTTCTGCCCCTGCAGGAGCACTGCAGCGGCTGAGGAAGATCTACCACTCCTCCATCAAGCCCCTGGAACAGTCCTACAGATACAACGAGCTGAGACAACATGAGATCACAGGTAATGCCGTGGGCACTGGGGTCTCCGGCACCATCAGGTCATTGGGGTGCAGGTAACAGCACAGAGAGCAGATCACGGAAAGGCTCAGATAGATAGTTTGTCTTCCTTTGTGGCTTCCCAAAAAGGCCATGAACATGCTGGGCTTAGAGGCCATGCCCTAGTGAACCCAGCGGCAGGCATTCCTGCATCTGCCTTAGACCATCTGCTGTCAGGACCATATGTGTAGGCTGACTATTGAGCCCTGCCTGCTTTGGGTCCTCCACCTGCTCAACACCAATGCCCTGTACCCATGCCAAGCAGCGATCACAGCCCAGTGAAACAGGCTTGGCAAGGAAGCTTAGGACCTCTCAAGGCTGGGGATGAGCTTCCTGGGGGTGGCTGGAGCTGGCATCCTTCCTGCTCAGTATGGGACACAGCCATGTGGGCAGGGTATCCCTCAAGTTCAGCAGTCTTCACTCATCCTGGGAGTTACAGTTTCCACCCCTTGGCAAGTACAGACACATTGGATCAGGTGAACAGGTCCCTGTGGCCACAGGCACTGGCTTGGGCTGAGCCCCAACAGTACATGTGTCCCTCCAGAAGAGGAAAGTGCAGCCCTGGTCCCAAGATGCTCACAAACTACAGGAAGCTCTTGTGACCCATATGACACAAGCAGCCTCATTTTCTAAGCACAGATGGATCAAGCCCAAGCCCAAGGTCCCTGTTCACCAGGGTAATTCTCCTGTGAACCCTTACTCCATCCCTGTTCTGAGCCAGATGCCCCCTGTGCCTTGGCTAGTCAGGCAAGGGATGCTTGAATCCCTGCTGCCTGTGTCCCAGGGCTGCATGCCCACATCAGTCTCCTGGCAGGGTCCCTCCTTGTCCTGAAGTTCTGCCTCCCTCCCCAGGTTTCCAGCCTCACACACCCTGGAGCCATGCCCTCCCTCCTGGTGAGACAGGACCTAGATACACCCTCCACACAGACCTTCCTTTTGCAGCTGGACTCTACTCCACCAGTGCACAGGTCCCATATTCATTTGGGCAAACCCCTGGGACATATCCCCTTAGAGCCTCTGTTTTACAGGCACACCCACTGCAGCCCTAATACAACTCCTAAATCTGTGTCAAATATTTTGTAAGCAGGCTTGAACATCTCCATGCCCAGCCAGCCCATCTCCAGCTTAGAGGCAGTGGGGAAGCATGGGGGACCCATGGGGCAGGGACAGGTCTATAAAGTCCTCATCACCAGCCCAGGTCCTGTCCCCTCAAGACACGGAGCACCCTGGACATCACCCATCACCCACCCACAGGGGTTCTGGAGGGGACATTTGTAGGTCTCATAAAACATGAGCTGTAACTAGCTCTCCCGCAGCCAGTTCTGTGTTGCTGCCTTTGCAGTGCCTGTTTCACTCTGTCCTGCTTGCCAGCAGCTGGGGACCACAATCCGCTTGCTGTGTGGGAGGGTAACTGGGGGGGGGGGGGGGGGGTCACAGCAACACACCATGCTGCAGCCAGCACAGGAGGGGTGCCCTGCAGACCATCACCCCACAGCTGCTGTCACCCACCCAGTGGTTTGGCCTGTCCCCTCCCTCATGCAGCCAGTACAGCACTGCCACGTGCCTGGGGAAGGAGCACCAGAAGCTGTAGGGTTGGCATCCCAGTGTGCATCCCCACAGCCTCTTCAGCAGCAGCACCGTGCAGTGAGGGCAGCCCAGCCATGCCCTGTCCCAGCTGTCTCCATCCTGGAGCTCACAGATTCAGCAACACCCCAACCTCCTCTCCAAGCTGCTTTGGTCTGTGTTGGTGGCAGTGCAAGCATCTGCATTTACTGTCAGCTCAACCTGGGACACTGTTTAGGAGGACATTTGGGGTTACAGGGGTAGGCTCCCAGCCTCTAACCCTCACTTTGCTGTTCACTGCCAGAGGACGCAGCCCCCAGCTTCAGTTCCCAGGGCACAACCCATTTCCTTGCTCAGGACATCCCACTTCACCCTTCAGCCATCCCATGACCAAGCAGCCACCTCCCTGCTCCCTTTTTGGGAGGAAGCAAGTGTTTCTCAGGACCCTGTTGGCTTCCTCTCAACTCCTGAGGAAACAACTAACCCTTGTGTTTTCCCACCCCAAGGCCCCTCTCAAACCCAGCTCCTGAGCAGGACTCACCACAGACACAGGTCCTGGTGTTCCTCACAGCCTCATCTTACAACACACCATGGTCTGTTCCACTTCACTATGAGGAACGACCATCCCTCAGGCTGAGAGTCCCCCAGGTCAGGTCCCAGCAGGAGTGCCCCCAGCACACCCTGTTGTGTCCTACACAGCACCCTCCCAGCAGTCCAGATACAATCCAGAGCTGGTAAGCTACAACCTCCTGGCCCTAAGGGAAGGGCCTGTGGACACCGCATTGCCTGCAGCCCTCAGCTCAGCCATGAGACACCCTGGCATGAGATTACCCTCAGAAATGTTGGTCCTGCCACCAGTCTCCTAGAAGCCTCTCTGACATCCCAACACACACCACTCCATCCTGGAAGCCTAGAGCCCAGCAGTTTGCCTCCAATACCCACAGATCCAGCTTTTCCCAATCCCTCATTAGCAGTGTAATTAGAGAAACCTGCAAATTAGTTAGAGGGTTGGCCCAGAGAGCCCTCTTGACATTGTAAGGCAAGTGAGGACATGGTGGGGCTGAGGGAGTCTTCTCAGCTGTTTCTTCTGTATGGTGCCCCTGTCCTGAGTGGGTTTGTTGCATCTGTGGTGCCGCTGCAAGGTGGGAGATGCCCCCAACCTCTCCCCCTGTGCCCACTCCACATGGCAGGGGGAGGCTGGAGGGTGCAGAGCTGCAGGCCCAGCTGACTGGGAGGACCAGGACAGCTGGGAGAGCGGCAGGACTGGCCTGTCATGGAATATGTGTGACCTTTGGAGGTGTAAGCCAATATAGAGGGGTGCCATCGCAAGCACCTTCACCCCTCCATTACGCAGCAGCCCTCCATTTTGTCTCCCTTCCCATTGGCTTTGCTTGCATGCACCAGCCAGTGTAATCCAAGGAGCTCCTCTGCTCACCACAGCTCGCAAAAAAACCTGTGTAGCCAAGTGTCACCTGTCCTGGGGGAGCTGCAACTGCCACTGACAACCTCGGATTCTGAATTGTCGGGGTGCATCCCAGAAAACTCATGCCACACCTTCTGCTTACAGCGTGTTTAAGCCTGGCGGGTGCCATCTCCTTCTCCCTGCCTGCCGACCTCCCGTGTCTCCACTCTGCCATCCCATGTGTGTGCAGGCACTCTCTGGCTGGGTCTGCCTGTGTGCTTGGTCACAGCAGGGCCACCCTGTAGGGATTGTTGCTAGCTCAGAGGTGAGGGACTCTCCCAGTCTGGTGATGGGAAGCTTGCTCTGAAGTCATGCCAGTTTGTGGTGCATGCTGGTGACCCTAATTACTGTATATGTGCCATTAACAAGTGTCACTGTATAGGCAATGACCTCCCAGTTGCCATCACCAGCCACCCTAGGGCTGGTTACGGGTAACCACACCACTGGGGTGGTCAGGATGCTTGTCGGGGTTGGTTACTGTCCTGACCACAGCTTGTTGGGCTCTGTTTGCTCGGTGAACATTGCTGGGGAAGGCAATAACTCTGCTAAGCAGGGCAGGAGCGTTGGGGTGCTGTCTCAGACATGGCAGCTCCCCCAGGCCACATCCCCGGTGCACAAGGCAGACTGGGGTTTAGTGCTTGTCCTGGTAGCTGTGGGTCTTGTTGCTCACAGACTGTAACTCCTTCTCTCCTGCTGGGAATGTGGCCGTCGCTGGCTTTTCCTGCCCACGAGAAGGCCAGGGCCAGTCTTCAGCTCCCTCCTCGGCCTGGGACAGACCCAGGCAGCTGCATCCCTCCTTCGACTCATGGTACCTTTTCTCTCTCCCCGTGTCCCTTGCTATCAGCTTACCCCGGACGCACCCTGGGCTCCTCTGCCACAGGTTGGTATCGCTGCCTGTTACCTGCATGCTGCCAGTGCTGCCTAAGCTCTTTGCTGGCCTCTGGCTTTCCTATTCACCTGCCCCAACAGAGCCACACTTCCCAGGCACCAAGCAGACCCCGGTACTTGGCATCCCATGGCACCCACCAGAGCCAGTGTCCCCAGCCCTTCCAGAGCTTGGCACATGTGTCGCTGTACTTTGTCCCAGGCCTGACTCTGTGCACCCCAACAGCCCCCTCCTTCCTGCAATCTCCACCTGGCCCAGGCTTTGACACCTTTCCCTCTTGGGTTAAGACTGAAGAGGTTGCGTGTTCCTCTAGCCACGGTTCAAAGGCGTTTGTGGTGGACCTGTGGGTTGATCTCTCACCCACAGCAAGAACTGGAGGTGCCCAGCAGATAGCCCACACTATGGAGGGGGTTCTTCCCACGCTTCACCCTCCTACGTGCAGAAACTTTCCTGAATGTCCACCCTTGATCCCCCCTGGCTGCAGCTTAAGCCAATGAGCCCGCAGCAGCTGTCCCAGTAACACAGGCTGGCCCCTGCACGGCGGCCTCAGCCCCCTCGGGAGCCAGAGCTGGCTCCTCTCCCTGCCTATCCTGCTCAGGGTGTGCTGCCAGGTCCCCTCCAAAGAAGCAGAAGATGGGAGATGGGCCAAGAAATGCCAACCAACACCCAGCCCTTCCCCTGGGTCAGGTGCTGGGCCACGGGAACAATGTCCCTGCTGCAACATGAGGCAGCGAATTCCTATATTCTGGTACTCGTGTCCTACCCCACAGCCCCTGCTGCCAGATCCTGCCAAAACAGGCTCCTCTGCGCCCCGGCTCCATATGCGGCAGAGCCCTGCCAGCGCCTGGAGGGTCTCTGGCTCCCAGTCATGCCAGCATGTCGGCAGCAGAGAGGATTGTAGATATATATAGCATATCTCGATAGCTGTCTTATCTGCATCTCTAGCTGCAGGCGCACACACGCGCGTGCTGCTTGTGTGGGCGTACGCTCACAGGGAGCACAGCGCGGAGGCAGGCACAGGCAATCTGCAGCCACGTGTGCCTTGTCCCTCTGTCTGCGGGCACACGTGCTGTGTGGGTACTTCTGGCTTTTGAAGCTTCAGGAGCAGGCTGGCCAGCCCTCCAAGGGCTGCCGTGTGGTGCATCCATACCATAGGCAGAGTGGCTGGTGGTGTTTGCAGTACAGGGATGGGGTGACAGTGTGGGCAATGCTGGGAGAGTCTTCCCAGGGGTTTTAGCCTTCCTGGGTGGTTTGAGGACAGAGGGAGACCTTTGTGCCCGTGGCTCAGTCTGAACCAGGAGAGGAAGGAGGTTTTGCCACGTCCTCCGCTTTGCCTAGCATCCTCAGGACAGACTTGCACAACGGGGGGTGAGCTGACACCAGGCACTTCTGCGGGGCTTGAGGACAAAGAGGGAGAAAAGCCAGCCCAGGGTTAATCCCAGCCCCAGAGCAGCAGTGCTCCCACCCAAGGGCCGCCTGGTGATGCAAGCAACATGGAAAAACCTCCCAGAAAGCCACTGCTTAAGGAAAACACACCTATTTGGACATCCAAATTGCTCCTACCCCCCAAGCTGAACAGTCCAAGACAAATGCAGGCTCTGTGGAGGCAGATGTGACCTTGCTGGCCCTGTTTGCCAGGTGCTTTGCAGGATCACAGCATGCTCTTTACCCTGCAAACACGGCAGCTTAGAGAAGCTGTGTTTTAAGCTGCTGTGTTTTAAGCAGGACCACAGATGAAGGGGCGCAAGGTTTGAGGACCTCCCTGCTCGCAGGCAGGGCCTGATCACACACCAGCGTGCGACTGCTTCTGCAAATGCCACCAGGACATGCCTGGTGATGAGCTGGGATGAGCTCGAGCTGGGATGGAGCTTGAGCTGGGAGCGAGGCAGGCTGGGCTGGGAGCGAGCAGCCACAGGGTGGCTGGAGAGAGCCGCCGTGATGGAGCTGCCGCCAGCCTTGCCCAGGGCTGGCTCTTTTCCCCTGGCTGGACCATCAAGGTGACCCAAATTGGTGCTGACAGACACAGCGGGGGGACGTAGCAGGGACAGATGCCAGGCCAGCACCCTCCCGGGTGGGAGATGCTCTCTGCCCTCCCAGACCCTGGGCAGCAGCCAGGAGGACCCGTGCATGGCCTCAGATCCTCGGAGCTGTTGTGCTACCTGGAGAGCTGCAAGGATCCAGTGCCTGGCACTGCCCACAAAGCCCGTGGGGTGCCAGCACCCCGCTCCCAAAGCGAGGGGTAGAGTTGGGCTCAACGAGCTGTCGGTGACCTGGCAGGAGGGCTGCCTGCCTGCATTGCTGCCCGCCTCGGCACAGCGGGGCAGAGGTGGGGACGTGAAGCGGAGCCGGGTCGCGCGGGCTGCCTGCGTTCACACAGCCACGCCTGTCCGGGAAAGCGTTACAAAAGAGCACGCGGGAACCCGCCTCAAACCTCTGGCACAACATCACAGGGGATAATAATAACAATAATCATCCGAAACCCAATTAAAGCCAGCAAGCGAACAGAGCAGCAGTGATTGAGTGGCACAGAGGAATGATTAATCATGAAAGTCTGAGGTTTCAACATTTGTTTTTGTCCCGTGTGAGAAGACAACATTGGATCCCCACAGCTCACAGGCAGGGAGTGGGCAGGGCTGTCCCCCTGGTTCGGATGTGGCTGCCCTGCTTTGGCGAGGAGGGTTGAGCTGCCTGGATGCAGCTGTGCCCCATGGAGAGATGTCCCCAGCCCATTCTCTTCCCCAGTGGTGACACGGTGGCCCTGCATTGGGCAGATGCAAGCAGGAGGAGGCTGGCACGCTCTGCCCAATTCCTGCACCCATGGTCAGATAGGTTCGGTGCGGAACCACCATGCAGTGCCCTCTGGCACCCTTGGGAGCAGGATCTCAGCACCATGTGGGCTTTGCGGCTCCCCCCACCTTGGAGATGGATCCCCAGCTTGGTGGAAAGCTGCTGGCTCCTGAGTGGGCAGCAGGCATGGAGCAGCGGGGTCTCTCAGCCACTGCAGGGAAAATAGCTTTGCCTTAGGCGCAGGGCTGAAGAGAGGGTGCCGAGGGTGGCGTGGGTCCCCCAAGGGCATCTGCTCGCCCTGTGTCACAGGGGGAAGGCTCAGCTCTGGCTGAGAGACAGCAGCTCTCAGCTCCTCTGGTAGCACCTAGCCCCTCTCCTGGCTGGATTCCTGCTGGCAGCAGTGGGACAGATCCTCTCTCCCACCCTGAGTGCAAGACTGGGATGGGGAAGGTTCCCACCAGCGGAAACTCACTCATCCAGTTTTTTCCTTCCATTTCTGGCCTGACTTGGGCTTGAGCCGACTAGCAGGCTCCCGGACGTCCTGGGCAAAGCTTGAGAGCTGGCATGGGCCAGGGGCTCCTCTGGCTCTGCCGGCTGCCTGCCCAGTGGCCTGGGTGCTTGGGGGGTCGAGCAGCATGGGCACAGGCCAATTACACAGGTCCCACTTGAGCAGGGATTGCTCCTGGGGATTGTGGCTGCGTGTGTCCAGGGAACTCCATGCTCCTAGACCGATCATGTAGCATGTGACATGGGGCCTTATGGGCCCATCATCAGCCTCCTTGAGCCCCTTAGCAAACTGCAGAACTTGAAGAGTGCGGGATGGGGACTGTAGTTCATTCTCTTCCCGCCTTTCCGCAGGCCCAAAGCAGGGCCGTTCGCCCAGCCTGCTCTCCCCGCACTGGGCTGGAGCCTTGCGCCCAGCCCACACGTAAGCAGGGACCTTCTGCTCGACCAGAGGGCTGGGAGCCACGACCCGGGAGCAGATCCCTGTGAGGATATGGTGGAAAGGCTTGCAGGCAGCTGGCACAAGGCTTGCACCATGCTTACCGAGCACTGCACCATAGTATTTATTGCTCCTTAAACCACGCCAGCTCCCTTTGCACGTGGCATTCACCTGGCTGCCGCATGGCCACCCTCTTCGCATGTCCTGTGCTTTGTGGCGGCTGCCTTCTAACAACAGTCCCCCCTGCAGCCACCCCCAAACTCACTCTGGCTAAACCAGAACCGAACTGAGACAAGATTTAAAAGACTTCAAGTCTTCCTGTAGTCAAAGAAGGGCCGAACCTCAGAGAATGTCAGACAAGTGATGTGGGGTCTCCTGCAGAGCATGGTGACGTCCCGCTCCTGCAGACACTGGAGCCCGTCGCTGGGCGATGCCTTGGCTCGCAAATGGCTGGTGGCCCCAAAAGGGTGGCTGTTTCCCCAGCAGCATCACCGCGCTGCTCAGATGGGATGCTCGTTACAGCCAGCAGTTAATCGCGTGGCGGCGACGGCTATTGTTTCTTCACTTCCTCTTGTTATTTCCCCTCTCCGCAGATGGGGAGATCACTTCCAAGCCAATGGTGCTATTCCTGGGACCGTGGAGCGTCGGCAAATCCTCCATGATAAACTACCTCCTTGGGCTGGACGACACTCCCTACCAGCTCTACACAGGTACCATGCTCACCACTCCCTCCCTTTCTGCTAGGGCTGTGCTGGCACTGGCATTTCTGCATCTGTGCAGTCAGCAATTCCTGGCCATGTCTCTTCGATCCCCCTCACAATGGCAGGGAGGTTGGGATCTGGTCCATGCTGCCTGGCTGCAGTGCCACGCGGAGGGAGAGGTTCTGCACCATGGCCCAAGGCCTGTCCACCCTCTCCCGGGAGGAGGAGGGCATCTTTCCCCACAGCATCCCCATCCTGCAGCGCATGGCTCACTGCCTCCGACCTTGATCGCGAGAGCAGCCATCATGTCACAAGGCCAACTCGCCTTTGCCTTCTCCCCTTCCCTCCTCATGTGGAGCCAATTAATTTGCCCTCCCAGGAGAAAAGCCATTCCCCTTCCCTCCTCCCTGCTCCCACGGATGTCATCTCTCAGCTGAGGGCAGATGTCCGTGGCCAGCTCTGCACCGCGGTAATGAGGGCTCCTGGGAGGTGGTTCTCCAGGGCACCTTGTGCAGTCAGGCCACTTCCAGAACAACCAGTCCCCACAGCAGACAGTCCTGCTGGCATTTTCTCAAGAGGTTTGGCAAGAATTTCATAGCCCCGCTGCTTGCCTTCCCCCAGCATCTCTTGGCAAGCAAGTGATGCTCCTGAGCTTCCCGGCTAGTTCCAGGCCAGCCCTGTCACGTCCATTGCCCAGCATGGATTTCACAGGTCTGCTATTCCTCTTGTTGCTGGGCAGGGGCAGAACCCACCACCTCTGAATTCACTGTCATCATGCACGGCCCCAAGCTGAAGACCATCGAGGGCATCGTGATGGCTGCTGACAGCGCCCGCTCCTTCTCACCCCTGGAGAAGTTTGGGCAGAATTTCTTGGAGAAGCTGATAGGGATCGAGGTGCCCCACAAACTGCTAGAGCGAGTCACCTTTGTGGACACGCCGGGCATCATTGAAAACCGCAAGCAGCAAGAACGAGGTAGGGGTTTACTGGCTTCATCTAAGGGACTCCAGAAAAGATGCCATAACGATGTGAGATGACAAAAATGGCTGAAGCACAGCGGGGAAGAGCCCTAGGCTACAAAAGAGGTCTTGCATTGGAGGGGATGGCAGCATTTGTCTGCCCATGGGTATGGCAGCAGCAGCTTGGACCTGGGGCACATACCCAAGTGTCATCAGCTAGAGCAGCCACTTCTGCTGTTTGGAGGTGTGACAGACAGGCATTTCGGCAAGGTGTGTCCTGGGGACTCCTTGGACAGTTGATCGTCTGCCTCAGCTCAGCATTTAATGCCCCATTTGTCATCCTTGGAGCCAGGCTTTGCCAATGGCTGGTGCTACAGCAGGGCCCAGAGAAGCACGAGTCTGTCCCCACAGCACCTGGAATGCCAGGACAGATCAGCAGGGCTTCTTGACCCACTTGATGCCCACTGGGGAAAGCAATGATGTGGCCAATATTTGCTCACAGGAGCTGCAGGAATCTGTGGCCAAATTCCCAGCAGGGAGAAAGAAGATTTAGAGGTGAGGCTGAGGGAGACATGTAGTCGCAGGCCCAGACACACAGGGATGGGTTTTCATGCCAAGAAACTCTGAAGTGTTTTTAGCACATGAGAAACAGGTTCTAGGCTGCATGGGAATCCCGCTGTGTCTCACACCCTGTCCAACCCGGACAGGGCGTGAGGTGTAGCAGGTTCAAGGTTTATCTATCCTTTGACCTGTAGGGACTCATTCTCTCTTTCCTCTCCTCAAGGTTACCCGTTCAACGATGTGTGCCAATGGTTCATTGATAGAGCTGATCTCATCTTCGTTGTTTTTGACCCTACAAAGCTGGACGTGGGCTTGGAGCTGGAGATGCTGTTTCGCCAGCTGAAGGGCCGCGAGTCTCAGATCCGAATCATCTTGAACAAAGCCGACAGCCTGGCTACCCAGGAGCTCATGCGAGTCTATGGTGCCTTATTCTGGAGCCTGGCTCCTCTCATCAATGTCACAGAGCCACCCAGAGTGTACGTCAGCTCCTTCTGGCCCCAGGAGTACCATCCGGATACCCACAAAGACCTGTTCCTCAAAGAAGAGATATCGCTCCTGGAAGATCTCAACCAGGTGATTGAGAACAGGATGGAAAATAAGATCGCCTTCATACGCCAGCACGCCATCCGGGTGCGCATCCACGCCCTTTTGGTCGATCGTTATCTACAGACCTACAAGGACAAAATGACCTTCTTTAGCGATGGAGAACTGGTGTTCAGGGACATTGTGGAAGATCCTGACAAGTTCTTTATCTTTAAGTCCATTCTGGCAAAGACCAATGTCAGCAAATTTGACCTCCCCAACCGCGAGGCTTACAAGGACTTCTTTGGCATCAACCCCATCACCAGTTTTAAGCTGCTGTCTCAGCAGTGTTCCTACATGGGAGGGTGTTTCCTAGAGAAGATTGAGAAGGCCATCACTCGTGAGCTTCCCGATCTCTTGGGAAGCATCGGCTTGGGGAAGAAGCCCAACATTCTCTCCTGTGACATCACTGGCTGTGGCGAAACCCCAAAGAATCGCTACAGGAAACCCTAAGGTGTCCTGTAATATAACCATCCACGTGTTCCTACTGGTGAATGAGCTTATGTCTTATCTGTCCAAGAAGCCGTGGTTTGTTAACCCTTTGAGTGCCACACTGGCAAAGGCTACTGTACGATGAGGACTTTGAGTCATTGACATCGATGGCAGGGGAAGATGGGTGGGCATAAGAAAGAGAATAAAAACTGTGAATTCCTGACATTTTACCTTTGTTCTTTTGAGTAGAAGGCAATGTTTAAGCTGTAAGTATGAGCAATGCACAGTGAGCTAGAACTGTAGCTGCTTTTTCACTGGTGCCAAGAGTGCATGAACAGGAATTTCAACCTCTGCATCTCCGAAGCCGGCAGGGAGCGAGAACAAGGGCACGGCGTAAGAGCACAGGGGAAAGTGGTGACACACTAACCCGGGGCATCACCAGGAGCCCTGGGGGCAAAGCGCTGGGCAAGGAAAGAGAGGCCAGATCCCAGCTGTTGTTTTCAGGCACAAGCGTCCTACAAATCTCTGCAAATATTGATCTTGTTTTTCTTTCTGAGACTTGTGGGTTACCAAGTGAGTTCTCCTTTCGCATAACAGCTGAGTTGAACTTCTGCAGCCTTCACCTGGGTGTTTGCCTTAAGAAGGGGTGTTTGCAGCTCCAGACAGATAGCCATGATGGGATTTGCAAGTCCATGTCAGAGGAAGCAGTGGGCTGGAAAGGAGCTGAGCTGTGCTGGAGGAGGAAGGCCAGCACCCCAAATCACACGGTCCCGCAAGAAGCCATGAGCAGGTTTTCCTCCCCCTGGGCCAGCACAGGGACAGGGCACTTCATGCCTGTGTGTGCCATCAGCCTCAAAAACCCATGCTGGCAAGTCAAGCCTGTGCAACAGCAGGGCTCTGAGGATTAAGCGTTTGGCAGTTTGACCTTGTTCAAGTCCGTGTTGCTGTTTTCTCAGTCAAAGCCCCATGTTTTTGTGCTGTGTGGAGGGAGGCATGAACAGGGGGTCACTAACCACATCCTTTTGCCCATCTGCTGATCTGTTCTCCCTAGGACAACCCAGGCAGGTTTCTCTGGCTTGTTCACCAAACTTCCCCCATTTTAGCCATGATTTTGTCTGCTCATCTCTGTGCATCAGCACTCAGTCCTGGGAAGAGAAAGAGTATTGCTTTGGAAACACCCGAGCAGGGTGAGGTTCCCCGTGGACAGCCAACCTTGAAATCCAGCAGTGAAAGCCAGGGGATTAGGGGTGGCCTCGTCACTTGGCCCTCATGGCCAGCATGGCTGGCTGCTGAGCCGAACGCAAACAAGCCAAGAGGTAGATGTTGGCCTGGATGGAAACTAGTGCCTTTGAGCCCACCAAGGACCTGCTGAATGTCCCTTCTCCTTCCTCCTGCCAAATGACCACAGCTAGCGCTGCTCTCCAGGAAACCTCTGGAGCAGAGGGACTTACCTTTGACAGGAACAAGAAGATGTGGAGGTGCCAGGTGAGGCAAGAAAAAGGCAAAAAGAATGAAAGAGGGAAAGAGAAAGCTGGGAATGGAAGGCTTTTGTGATGAGAAGGGTGTGAAGGGCAGTGCCCCTCGTCTCCATGTACCCAAAGGGGCATGGCCTAGGGCAGAAGGTCTGTGGAGGCTCCATGTCCCCTGGCACAGAGGCCAGGCACTGCAAAGAATAGGTCCCCTCCAGTCCAGGTGAGTTTGGGGGGACACTGCCCAAGGGACTTCCATGCTCCTTGCCTCTGCTTTGAGGTAGGACTCTACATTTGAACTTATGAAGACAAGACCCAAATCTACGTCCAAGCATGGGAAGGGGCATGGCTTGTGCAGAAGGATTTTGCCCACAGGGCAGAGGGGACCGGAGGTCCGAGGGAAAGCAAGCAGAGTGTCAGAGAAAGCAGCAGCCAGAAGAGCCTGGAGAGAAGTGATGTGTTCATGAGTCAGTGTCGCAAGGTCTCAAACCTGCCCCAGAGCTGCTGCCCCCCTCCACTGCTGTTCTTTCTTCTTTCTTGTACATAATCCTGTTGTTCATCAGCATCCTTCTCTGTCTCACCTACTCCTCCTCGCCTCTAACTCTCCTCTGCTGGGCTAGTCTGCATGGTTTTCTTAAGAGCTAATGGAATAGAAACGGGCTAATATTGTCACTGTTCCTGCCATCACACTGCGTGTCACTGTCACGGCAAGCAAAGGCTATCAAACATTTCTATTTGTGAGCGCTGTATCGTGCCACCTCTTTCCTTGCTGCCCTGTCCCCTCAAAGCCATGGGCTCTGGGGTACCCAGGGAAACGCCCCCCATCCCAGGAAGGAGCTCCAATGCTCCCTTATGGCCCTGAACCTAAAGGCACCATCGCTCTGCTCTCAGGCCACTCCCATCGCTCTCCCCATCCCTTCTCTGTTTTCCTTTTCTTTTGCTTTATTCTCCAGCACTCATTGCCTCCTCTCCTCCCTTTCTCTTCGCTTCAGCACCCACATGCCCTGTGCAAAGCCCTGGTGCCCATGTCCTGGATGGGGCTCCTCTTGTGACAGCCAAAACCTTTTTCCTCTGCCCCAATATTGTACCTTAGGGTTCTCTTTCCAAAGCGATGTCAGTGGTGGTCCGATGCTGGGGCTGTTTTCTGCTCCCTGTGACACACACTGACTCGGCTCTGTGCTGGCTCGGGGAGACACCAACACTGAGATGCTTTCTCTCCTGTGGATCCAAGTAGCTGTCAGTCCCAAAAAGGTTGCAGTCCCCAGCCCCGCTCTCTCTGAGCTTTCTTAGGAGAGCTCTGGGAATCTGGGAGTGGAAATGGGGAGCAGGGACACCCTTTCATTTTGCTAAGAAACCCCAAGCCCATGGCACAGTGGGGTGAGCATCTCGTCTGAGAGCATCACAGGAGGGAGGGAGCTGGGACACAGGCCCACGTAGCTGCCCATGATCGTGTGCATTGGGATAAAACTGTCAGCTTGAACATCAGCCTGTCTAATAAAACCTGGTATTTTCCAAACACACTCCCTGCAGATGCTTGTTCTGTTTCTCCTGCTGGTGCAGTGCGAGCGCGGGTGCTGGGGTGGCTGAGGGGGTGCAGCTGCAGGCAGCGAGGCAGGAGCTCCCATCTCCTTCCCTGCACCCTGGCCTTGTACCCATCCCTTGCACAGGACCTGCCGGCAACGTCTGAGCCATTTTGTTGCTTTTTCCAACCTGGCTTCCTGTGCCATAGGCACAAACAGGCAAAGCAAACCCCAGCTCCTTTGCTTTGTGCTTCAGGGCAGGGCAATCTTCCCTGGTGGGACAGATCCTTGCTTTCACCCGCACCAGGAGATACTCTTTAAACCCCCTTTGTGTGTGGTCCCCCTCCTCCTCTTCCCCCCACAGAGGCCTCTGCCATGCTGAGCGCTCTGAGAGAAAAGCCATCCCTCCCCTCCACGCGGGGACCACGGTCCCCCTGGGCCCGGCACAAAGCCGGCTCCGATTCATACGTGGGGGCTCCAGCACAAAGCTCCGGGGAGAAGAAGGAGCTGTGGGCCCGGCAGCAAGCGCTGGCAGCCACGGGGCTGAGTCACGGCCGTGGGCCCACGCACGCCGGAGCAGGCACGCTGCCCCGTGACTCAGCCTCGCCGGCAACACCGTGCATGGCTCGCCCGCCTTGGCGGCAGGGTGGGCTGGCTGCACACAGGGATGTTCTGCACGGCGGCTGCTTCTCCTCCCGCCAGCATCATGCTCGCATCCAGCCTGACCTGGCTGCCACCTTGGGGAGAGCCCCACAGGGTTGTCCTGGCTGAGCCCTGCAGATGCTGGATGCGGCCTCTGTCCTCTCTCTGGTGGCAAAGGCACCCGCAGCCAGGCAGGAGCCGTGCTGCAAACCAGAGCCTGTGCACCACCCGGCTCTGGGTCCACAGTGGAGGGAAGGGGACTGGGGACCATGGCAGAAGGTTGGGGTCAAGACTGTGGAGGAGGGCACGGGGTTGGGGACCACTGCAAACAGCAGGGGCTCTCACCAGCCACCCAGTGAGAGGTGGATGGAGGCACCATCCCGTCGGAGGCTCGGGCTCACGCAAACTGCTTATTATAACCCTACTGCCTGGCCTGTCTGTCTGTCTGTCTTTCCAACTATCTGTCTCGCTCGCTAATCAAAGAAGGTTGTTCCAAGAAAGCTGGAAGAGGAGAAGGAATGTCTCACTTGGCCGTGGCTTCCTTTGGAAAGTCTGGAAAAACTGTGGCATCTCAAAGTGCGTGAAGGTCTGCCTGGCAAGGAGCACATTTTCCTTCCAAAGCTGCTGTAAAGATGTGAATCATGAGCCGGTAACGCTCCTGGCAGAACGAAAACTGATTCCACTGAGACGTGGTGCTGGCAGCGGCTCTGCTGTATCTCTTGGACGAAAAAGACAAACATTTATCTTAGAGACATCACTGGGGAAGAGCTGCCGGTGCTGCCGAGAGCCCGGCAGCAGCCGGATCCTGCCTGCGCCCCAGGGTGCTCCCACCAAGGGGATCCTCAAGCAGGTTTCCCAAAGGTCTCCCAAAGCCCAGCAGTGGCATAGTCAATATTCAAATACAAGCCAAGGGGTTTACGGTCCCCTTTGGTTGCCCTCCACCATCCCCTTTGGTTGCCCTCCACAACCTCAACCCCTTGGCAGCATCTCTGCATTTCAGGGATGAGAATATCCCATATCCCAGTGGCTTGTTTGCAATGTCGATTCAATTTCTGGGTTTTTATAGGCATCGCATTGCATATTGCAGGGAGAGACGAGGAGGGGGTGCCTGAGCAGATTAGTTTTTCTTGCTGTGAGCTTGAGGACAGAGCTTCTCATGGTGATGAGCCAAACTCCGCACCTCTGCAGCCGGAACTGTGCCGAACACATGCCTTTTGGTAGCAGCAACCACGCATGGGGAACGTGGGGATTCATTGCCCGTTTCATCAGAAAAGGATGTAAAATCTTTGGAAAGGTCTGCTGGGAGCCAGCGGGGAGCCCCGCTATTCCACTTGCAGCACAGTGGAGGTCTCCCTGTGCCACCATCTCCACCCAGCCTGTCCCTTGCTGTCCCCATGCACCCAACGCTGGGGCCAAAACCCCACCACACCTTGCCCCTGAAACGCCCCATGCTGCAATTGCAAGACCCCAGCAGACGTGGCATATTTATGAAGCCACTTGGTCCCTTCCCAGGTGGCCCCAAAATCTGCCCACCCGGCTGTCCACCACAGAGCTGAGGCTGCTGCCTTCCCTGCTGCACGCACCCCGCTGGCGGCAGCTTACCTGACCGGCTCAAGCCGCTGTTCATGGACCCCAGAGCAAACAAACCCCCCCTTCCATGCAAGTCCCTCCTTTTTGGGGACTTTGAAGCTTTCTGGAGCCCAGAGGGCACCCTGGCTCACACCATCCCGAGCCTTCAGGGCTGGGCTCAGATTTCATCACCACTTTGCTGCTTGGAGTCGGAAGAGTTTTAACATTAAGCATTGATGTGCAGCATGTGGCTTCAGGTCACGTCAGCCAAACAACCCCCCGCCTCAAGCCAGAGCACTACAGCCAGTTTATGTCTGTGGAGAGCCCCAAAATCAATACATTTTGTCCAAGACACATGTGCAGGACACTGAATCAGGAGTGCAAGTAAAGCTACGTCCTGAAGAGTGTGCAGGTGCTTTGGGGACACTTCCCTTGGTTGATACCCATGGGAGGAGGATAGCCCATTTGCAGGCTGCAAAGGGGTTTGCACATGACATCGGCTCTTCCCGGTGGAGACAGGGCGAAGGATGGGGAGCAAGCCCCACCGCTGGAGATGCCTGCCTTGGGAAGAGCCTCGGCCTGGGGACCAGTGATGCCCCAAAATATCGGCCACTTGAGAGAGATGGGAAAAGCCTGGATATTGGTCCCAACAGGTCACTGTTTAATTTAGCATGCCTGGGTGACATTCAGGGCAAGAGGTAGAGGAGCCAGGGCAGCCCGGAGCCCTGGGAAGGTTATTTTCACTCTGTGGGGTGTCCAGCAAACATAACCCCTGCAAAATGGGGGGATGGAAAGGAAGAGGTAGGATGAGAGGATGGAAATGGAAGAGGTAGGAGGGAGGTGGGTGGTGGGCCAGGACCTGGGGGTGTCCCTTGAAGCAGAGGAGAGGCCGGAGGGGTTGCAGGGTACTCGCATGCTGCTTTCTCGCGGCCAAGAGCCTGTGCAGCACGGGAGGCAGTTCAGTGCTATGTTATGGTGAATTCCCATGCAATTATTCTATATATGCCCAGCACTCCTGCACAGGTTGGCTGCTGCTTTTCTAACGTGTTCATTAGTGGTCATTTAATTACAGGATGCAAAAATGAGCTGTTCCAAAGTACCAATATACATATGCAAAACATGCAATGAGCAATTAGTGCTACTAATGAGAGAGGGAGTCGTGGTAGCAACAACAGGAAAAATACAGCAGTGTCCCAGCAAACCTGCGATCTGACCTAGCTCAGCCAGCCTGCTGTGACCTGGAATTATCCCAGTGGCCTTTTGGGACACAGGGATTGAAAATGAAACACAGGTGGGTGAGCTGATGGCAAGCAGCTATTTCCTACCCATGAGAGCGACAAGGGGTGTCCGAAACTACCCCATATTCACAGCAAAAGCTGTCAGAGGGGACAGGACAGGATGAGACAGGGGTGCCGGCACAACTACCGCTTCAACTCTGAATCTAAATTCAGCAGGACAGGGAAGTCCCTTGCTTCCCGGCAACTCTCCGGTGCTGTTTGCCTGGAGATGGGAATTAATGGGGTTGAGCATAGGAACCGAGGGCTCCTGGGGACGGGGAATGCTGCCGGGTGCTTCCCTGTAGCTGTGATTAATTGTTGTTAATATTAAATTCAGCACTTTTATGGAGGATGGAGAAGTGTTTAGGCAGAAGCCCAGCTCCTGTCCTACCTGTCATTAAAAACCATTGCAATTAAGCCATAGTGGAAGGAAATACGAATAAACACATCCTTTGTAAGTGGCTTCAGCTTTCCACGGACATCTGTGTCCCACCGTTTCCTCTTCGGCTGACTGAGCTGCTTCTGTTTTCCCTCTTCCCACGACCTGTACTTTGCTTTTTCTCCTTAATCTTGCCTGCAGCTCCTGATGGCCGGGGCTCAAGCAGGGAGGAAAGGAGCCCCAGCTGCCTCTGACCCACTGCAACCCATGGAAACTTCGTGCCTGCTGCAGCTGCAGCCCCAGCCCCAGGCCAAACTCAAGGCTGGGCTCTGGTTTCTTGCTCACCTAGTTGGTCCCTGATGCTCTTTTCACTCTTTTGCTCATTTGCAGCCAGCACTTGGGCAGGGTGCAAGCTGTAGCTAGTCGAAGCGAAATGCTAAAGCTCTGCCAGGGAGGGGATTTGTCAGCAAAGCCAGGTACATGAGCACAGTGCACCCCAGTAAAATCATTAGCAGAGCACAGAGAGGCTCCTCAACCCACCAGGCTGCCAGGTGCGGGGTGCTCTCGGTACCTGCTCATGCTGTGATGAGAGATGTTGGGACTTGGGCACATGCAGGAGAGGTGCCCAGGTCCCTGCTGGCACTGTGAAGCCAGGCGGTCCCTCCGGCTTGGCCCCATCGTCTCCATCAGCCGGAGGAGCACAGCACAGCCAGGAGGTGCCACCAGACCTCGAATCCCCCAGGGACACTGGGAATGGGCGGTGCCGCAGCACACCATGCTTGCCGGCACCCCCAGACAAAACATTCCAACCTGCTTCAACAAATCTTTTTGTCACATTCAGGCAGAAAACTGAAGAGTTTTAGAAAATGTGAAGAAGCGTTTAGAAACTCTGGGGGTGCTTGCAGAGCCCCCCTCCTCTCCATTGGCAGAAATCTGAACGCCTGGTGCTTTCTGCTTGATGAAGGGTTGCTACTGTCCCGATATAAAGCATTTAACAACTTGTTCCCACCTTGCAGCAGATGTGGATGGGATTTTCAGCAGTTGAGACCTGCTCCTGCTTAAGTTAATGGTGACTGGCCTCAGCCAAACACTCCTAAAGAGCCAGCCGCGGCTATCAACCCCACACGGCCCAGTGCAGCCCCAAGGTCTGTGGCAGAGCCGTACTGACAAGCGCGATCATGGGACAAAGCAGAACACGGGGGGAGTTTATTGCATCCCAGGACAGGGTTCTCCCCTGGTTTATTCTGACTGCGGTTCTCCCTGGCGAAGGACAAGGCAGGATGCCACAGGGCAGGGTGCGGGGCCGGTGGTGATGGGTCAGCCTTCGCCAGAGGACACCGAGAGGAGCCACGCCAGTGGGGGCCGAAGGGGGACCCTCCTCCAGCTCTCCCCAGTGACTGGCAGGACTGCAACACAGCCAGAAGCCACGGTTAAAACCTAGGGAATGCCAGGAGACACAGGTCGGGGCAGCAGCAACATAGAGCCAGGTATGCCATGCCATGGCAGGTTAGAAACAGTGTGGCCAGCGTCCCGGTCCCTTCCACAGCAGGTCCTTAAAGCCCTGACATTGCCTGGGGAAAGGCAAAAAAAAACAGGATAAGACTTAGGGTGATGGATTTGGAGATAAAGACGGGCAGCGAGGGAAAACAAACCCTGCGGCAAGTAAGACACCAGTGCCAGGAATACGATGTTAAATATTTTGGACCTACTGTAATAAAGATTGTGCAAAAAGTGTCCTGAGAGCCGAAGCTGGCTTTTCAGAGCCATGAAGGACGCTGGTAGATTCGCACAGGGGAGGGATGGACGAGGAGGGATGGGGGAGCACCAGGTGTGCCTAAATTCGGGTAGATCTGGGACTCTGGCAATGGCAGAGCCTGACAGGCTGGCGACACAGCAGGTGGTGATGGCCCAGCAACGGGTCTGGGACAAAATGGGAATGGGGGATTGCGGGAATGCCCTGGCTTCACCTGGCACTGGATGGGAAAGAGCGTTGGCAATGGTCCCCGCACTGGACCAGGGCTCCGGCCACATCCCCGGGCTCTGCCGCTGTGGCAGAGAAGGAAAAGACTTTTGCCAGGACCGCAGTCCTGATGAACGACTTTTTTTTTCCCCATTGCTTGCAAACATCGTCATCTTGTATATAAACACAAAATGCCAAAATGTGAGTCAGCTTAATGGCAGTTTGGCTTCTGCACAGAACCAAGCTGATAAACGGCAGAACTACAGTTTGCAGAGGTGATTTATTCCTGTTTCAGGGGGTTTCAACAAGTCACTTCATGGCAGGTAGAATGTACTCCCATAATATAAAAAAAAATAATTAAAAAATAAAATAAATTTTAGAAAAATTATTAAAAAACCATTTTTTTTCAATTACTTGCTTCCCATTGATGAGGGGAAACCTTTCAGTCTCAGTTACTTTTTTGGCTTTGATATACATTAAAGAGTAGAAAGAAATGCAGACAATATTCTCCTATGAGCAGTAGATTCAAACTATATAAAGGTGGGGGTTTTTTTAAATAGCTGCTAAATAAGTTTTGTGGCCCAATGCTGCGATCCAGCACAACAAAAGATGCTATTCACATGAGGGAGCAGATCTGAGACTGCCTCAGGAACCCTAATTCCTGAATTTCTCAGCTTTTTTTTTCCTAACATAAAGAATCTCAATGAGCCAATTATGGAGATCTTGACATAATGTCATTTTTTCAGCAACAAATGCTACAGTTTAAATTCCACTCTGTAAACATTCAGGCATGTACTTATATCTACATGTGTAAATAATCCCATGCAGGTCAGCAAAACTAACCACGTATATAAAGTTAAGTGCATGTAAAAAGTGTCTGTAGGATTCAGGCCAGTGATTGCAAAACAGTTTAAACTATAATCCTCCATTTTCATTAGTTTCTTAAAAAACTTCTGCTGTAGGCTTGAAATTCTTCCTGTTTTGTTGAGCCAAAGGTGATTTTTCTCCCCAGGCAGTCTGAGCAAAAACTCTCCTGCTGTTTTTAAGTTGTTAGGCTTCAAAAATCACATTTCCCAATAAGGACATTCTGCCCTTTTAATTTAGAGAGTTCAACATTGACATCTATTGTGTAAATAAAGCTAATTAAAGACAGTTACTATTTGCTATATATAAAGTCCTCCAACACCACAGTCGGTAGATTTGGCTGCTTTTGCTAAGTAAAGCAGTATCTGTAGGCACTGGGAGCATCCTTTATTACTATAAACGGGGTGTTAATTTTTCAGCCTAATATATAATTTAAATAAGACCTCAGCCCCAAAACTCTATACGTTCATCCTCTTCTAGAATGCTGAGCGGCACAGAAGTGGTGGGCTCCCGGCTTTAGCTCTGTTCTCTCGAAGACAGAGACATCCACCCATGAACAGTGCTAAATCACTGCTGCCATGCCTTGCTTCACTGGGAAAATCAAGGCAGTGACTGGGCGTTGCTGAAGTTTCTGTGGTTAATGAAGCACGCTGCTTGTTTAGGGGAAGCAGGTGGGTTGCGGGCTGGTTTGCATCCTGGCTGAGGTTAGGAAGATGATAACCTCTCCGAGAGCCCTGCCCGCATTTCTGGCTTGTAAGAAGAAGTTTGAGGCTGTAGCAAAGTGATGAACTCGGTGCCTCCCAGTCTAAGCAGCCAGGCTGTGAAGGTACGACAGGGCAGGATGAAAACCTGGTTAAAAATCGACACACCTCCAGTCAAGACAAACTGCCTCTAAAGGAATATGGCATGTGCCTTGAGTTTGAACCGAACACAACAAGAAAAGGAAGCAAGAGATCCAGATTAAGGGCAAATCCTTCATTAAGAGCTTAAATGGTCCAGATGAAAAATAAAACATGGCAAGCATTACTTGGGTTATAATAAAATGGGATTTAATAAATATGCATTACGACCATGAAAGGGGAACAGAATATTTCCCCTGCTGTTCCACAGAGCCAAAGCTGAGGAAGGAACTGAAATGAGAACAGTAAAAGAGGAGAAATGAGCAGATGGGAAAAAGCCACTTACTTAGCACAACAAATTTGCTTCTCAGCCCCCACTTTCCCGGTTTATGGCCAGAGCCTTTTCTCTCTCTACGGCCACTTGTCTTTGCCTCCCGAAACCACTGCAGGGATTCGCAGGAGCGTGTAACGTCCTTTGGCAGTCCTTGCAGAGGACCAGGCTGTCTGGGTTTGAGACACTGAGCCCTCGAGGGAAGCGCGAGCACAGGCGGTGAGCACCGCATGTTTGCCACACACCAGTGCAATGGTACATCTGCTGCTGTGCGGCATGCCCTGTCATTACAGGGGAGAGGGGAGGTTGTTCTTGCTACCTTGCAGAAACATTAGCTGAAGATGGTGGAATATTTTTTTTTATATATTTTCAGCCATGCTTCAGCTTTGTAGCTTATTCAGGATCGGGTTCTCCAGGCACCCAGGAGTTTAAAATTAATAACTGAGATGTTTTGGCTAGACACGTAGAACACACAACCTGCTTGTTGTTTGTTTGGACTGAAGAAATACTGAGAGGCATTTTCAGCTCCTTGTTTTGTTTTCTAAGTGTTCTAGGAAATAATTTACCAAATTGACAGACAATATGTGGGACAGTTTCAGGCGTACAGTGACAAGATGGGGTCACACATAGTAGCACAGCAGCCAACTCAGTCTACACCAAATTCCCTTTCAGAGGTATCCTTCAGTAAATAACTCGGCTGTCTAAATCTATCAAAACACAAAATCTGAGCAGTTCTCTCAGGTACAAATCATGCAAAGCCTCCGAAAGCTGCAGCCTGGAGGAAACCTTTGGTGGGAAATTACCAAAAATCCAGTGATGGGTTATGTTTTTTCCTGACTGTCATTAAGAGTTTAGTGCGTGCCACGAAGCACGAGGGTTAGTTGATTTTTGCTTATCGAGTGTGACTGTCAGAACTCCCATTACCCAATTCAAGCAGGTTCCTGGTTTATAAAAGGATTAGAGCCCCATTCCTAAATCTTGATTGCATCTAGCCAATAATTGCTGGATTGAATTGGATTTCTCCCGCGACAACCTTTCATTGCATGCTATATGCCACTTTGTTTTGCCCCTAACTCACCTTTTTAACAAATATTTGCTGTGTTTTCAGTACCCCGGGGCTGGTATTTGTCCTTCACTGCAGAAGCGTGCACTTTCTCTTACCTCAATCAAAAGGTACCGAATGTATTTGTCTACTCCACAAAGAGCAGAACTCAGACCTGAGTGACTTCACATTTTATTTCCATAATATACCACAGTTGTCAGGGCAGCAACATAGGTAAAAATGACTAGGAGATGTGATAACCATCTCTGCCAAAGTGTTATGTATTAGTGTTTTCAGCAACATTTTCTTCCCATCTTGTTCCCTGGAAACAGAACTGGGTGCGTGGCAGAAACATGCATTCATGCTCAGCTTTAAACATGATTGTTTGGAAGCTGTTTGCTGCTATTTTGCACTCACGGACCATCAATAGCCCAGCAAAAGTCCTGAATACTCAGCTAGCATCAAGCACTCCATGGATATTATTTAAGAATGTCAAAATGCTAAAATTAATGTTGCCTTTTGTAATTTTTAAGTACTTGATTCTGAAGCCCCAGCAATAATCTTTTACTGTAGCCTTTTCTTTGTGCAGTGTAAATAAAACCTTTAAGTTATAAAGTGTGAAGTGCAGCAGCGACCAGTTTAGAATTAAATCAGTTTTTAATCAACACAAAAGCTAAATATATCACCTAGCAGTAGAATCAGTGGACTGCGTTGGGCCACCCCAATTGCAGTCACCACACTAACATACCAGGGGTCAAATTACTCTGTATAATTTGTTCTTCTCTAATCAAAGGCTTAATCCTATGACCACAGCAATAAATTGAAATAATGACTGGTTCCTGTGTTTGCAGTCAGAAGCATACTCTTTCTGGGCTTATAGAACACAAGTGTGTAGAAACCCTCTTAAATACAAACTAAAAATCGATATAATACTTTTTCAATGCCTTCCACTTCACACTTGCCACATCATTGCTGAACTGCTCTGATATATCTGCTCCAGTTGGGAGTAGTGGAGGTCATCTATATTCCTAGACAGCATGGGAGTTGCAGCCATGCAGGTGAAATCCCAGGTATAGCCAAGAAGAATGCTCTTTTCTACCCTTTCTGAGGAAAAGAAAAAAAAAAAAAGAAAATCACCAAAAAGCCAGTATTACTGAGTTGGGTTATTTTTTAAAATTATTCTGGCACCCACAGCACAGAATAACAGATTTGTAGTTAAAATACATTGTGACAGCCTGAGCCAGGGGATGAGAAAGTGAATCTATTCCGGGATGTGGTTGGGAACGCTCTGTTACTCTCCAAGCGAATGCTCAGCTCAGGCGGCGATGGCTGTCCCCATCTCCGTTCCCAGCTCAGCAGCACTCGGGGTCACCTTTCTGTCGCAGATCAAGAGAGACAAGGGATCAAGTCACAGAAATGCCACAGCAATTCTCTTCTCCCCAGAAACCCAAATTTAAAAAGCGCTTGGTGCACACATAGCAAATGTTTCACTAAGTTTCACATCGTGTAATTCCCTGCAGCACTTACAGTCCCCCAGCTAGGGTTTTCTGTGGATTTGCAGCAGGTCTTTCTTCCAAACCTGCAGCATGTGCACCAGATGATTGCATAAGCCTGTAATTGTGCTGGTAAAGTCTCATCCCCACCTCTTTTTGGTTGAATAATCCAAAACACTAAATATAAAATGTGTTGCAATTTGCAACTGCAGTGTTGCAAAAATCAGAAAATGGTAAAATTGTGTGTTGCAACATTCATACCCATTGCAGAAATGACAATTTTTCCAACTCTATCGTTTCCTCCATAGTACTGCAGGAAAATCCCGTATGAAGTGTCACCCTAGGAGGAAACTTGCCTGCAAGGTTATACGAATAGATTAGGCTAGTTTAGCTCTGAATAGTTAGACTAGTTTAGAATAATTTCATTCTGAGGGTTCTTTTGCTGCTCCCATAAAAGAGAACTCCCCTATCCATCAGGATCTTCCCACAGAAACTGTGCTATGAAGACAGGATGTCTAAATAACTGAGCTGTGAGAATAGAAAAATTTTCTGTTTCTCTATACTGTTGGCTTCAAAACCTTATTTTGCAAGATCATGTAAGTATGATGTTACACAGGTAAAGGAGCATGTACAAGATCTTCACAGCTAGAGGGGAGCAGGTCACGTTGCAGCACAGAAGAACAGCATGTGGGCATCCAGCCCTTCCTTCAGAGGAGATGGAGGAAAAGTTTCCAGAGGATGTAAAATACATCTGGACTTTCTCTAAGGCAAAGGGTTTTTTTCCTCCCAGGCCAGTAATAGCTGCACATCTCATCTGCTCAGGGTTTGAAAGGCGTTACTGGTTTTGCCCGTCAGAATGGCCTGCTCTTTATGGAAGGTAAAGCCAGTTCAGAAGACTTCTCATCGAAGCGCCAGCAGCAGTCATTTGCTTGGAGCAGGAAGAACATGAGACTGTCCTGCACCACACATGAAGGACCACTCATGGGAAGGTGGCACACAACAAGCATCTGCTTGGCAGCCCCCTGAAACTTTATTTTTAATGGGCGTCCTTTTGTACAATGCTAAAAATTACTGATGCTACATCTGCAAGATAAAAAACTGAACAACTTGAGAAGGGGAGAACGGGCAAGTTAACACTATGATTATTTTTCTCCTTCTTGGCCTGACTTGGAACCACAGAAACTCCTCCCTAATTTATATCACATAGGGACTATTTTTACATGCCTTTTCACTGCCTTCCACCTACTCACAAAAGTCCTGCTGATGACTTTACAGTGTCACTTCCCACTATTTGACTGCAACTGTTGGTCATTTTCACTGTTTTTTGCTATTTTATGCTGGGCTATAAAGTGGAGTCGCAGCATGGCAGCGAGAGTGATTCAACTCTACTTTGGGAATCCTGGATGAGCACCGCTGTAGCTGATCTCCAGTCAGTGTTTTATAGCTTCTATCCTGTCTTCTTGCCATCAGTTCTTAATGGCTTAAGACTTTGCTTTAGCCTGGTTGTAGCCTAATAGCCTTGTCTCCCTAATTTGAATGTCCTGAGAAGCTGCAAGTAGATGGAGTGGGAACTTGATGCTGGGCTAGTCTAGGTGACATCAGTGACTGCCACTGGTAAAGCCCTTCTCTTGCTGTGCTGTTTATTCCTTGGTTCTTCCATGCCCAGACAGCCCCATTCATAGCAAGCTTAACAGCCTTTTTTCACCCCCACTTTTTTTTTTTTTTTTTTTAATTAAAAAGCAGAGTGTCATGCAAGTTTCTCCACCAAGTGTTCGTAGTTATGAAAGCACGTTAGATGTGGCTGTATTTGCAGACAACAGCGGTACTTCCTTTCTTCGGAAACAGAGCAAGTTTCTATTTCAGGCTTTGCTGACTCAAGGGTGAGGTACCCGAGCTGATTCAGCAGCTTGGCAAGCCAGGAGAACTTTTGGTTATGAATGGAATAAGCAATAAATTTTAAGTTTGTCTTCATCTTACAGAAATGTATGTTTGAGTGAAACCACCTCCTGGTGGCACACATTTTGCCAAGTAAGTGGTATAGTCTGCATTGCTTTCAGTGTAGAAGACCACTCGAATGAGACAACCATAAAGCCTGCAAGAAAAATCCTAGTCCTATGGGAGCCAGTGATTCCCACTCAGCTGGGCCAGGTTTTATCCTCCCTCTTGAGGTCCCAGTCACATAAAAAGATCTTCTACTGCTTACTCGCTTATTTTATCTGTGCATCTCATCTGGGATATGAAATCGTGTCAGTAATATGAATAATTTCAGCTGCAACTTCGGAAGGGTGAAAATACAGAACACAAAACCAACCTGGCTACCCCAAGGAAGTGAGAAGAATGCACCACTTACCCAGCATCCGTGGCTTCATATGGAAAAGATATCAAAGGTAATCTTGGTGCTCTTCTTTTATGAAAAAGTGAAATAAGCATTGTGATACTTTTCCAATTTTAAAAACCATGGAGGGGTAACAATCTTCCAAAATATTTTCTAATGTTTAGCTGTTAGTTTGTGAACAGAAGTCAGAAAAGCTGGGGTTTTTTTTAAAAATCCATAACATAAGTTCTTTCATCTAGAGGTTATCAGGATTCAAAACAAAGCTCATAATGAATGCTGCACACATCAGCAAGGATGCAGATGCAGAAGTTTGCCAGAAAGTGAGATCCTGCTATTTATTAAGGTAAGAAAGTAGGAATGGAGCATCTGGCCTGTCTCCCCTGAGCCTTTCTGTCTGTGGATACACAAAACAGGTTTTAACACATTTCCTCCAGTATTTATGCTGTTCCAGAGCCAGACAGGATCAGTAGTCTCATCCATGGCATCCATGATGCCTTTTCTTTCAGGCTATAAGTTTTCCTTTGACAGTATACAATAAAAGCCACAAACTTCTAAATAGCACTCCTCCTCCCCGTCTACACCAATTATATTGGCATTAATATACGCTGTTGTTCTAGCCAGCAGTTCCCATGTCATATTCTTCTGCCTCATGAAGGCGGTTTGTGAAGTCTAAAAAAGCATCATGTGGGTTGTCACATTTCAGAACCCCCCCTAAATAGTTTCGCACAGCTCCATCAGATAAGCGGTGAAGCACAATATTATGAACATCAAACAAAAGCTAATCATTAGAGCTGACAAAGCTGTGCCTCTGAGAAGGGAAGTAAATTCAATTCTATAGACTAAATATGTATATTTAGCAGCATGAAGTTAAAAGAAATGGGCAAGTAGGATACGCATTTGCTCAGCTATTGCTCTGTAAAATATTTCCTCTAACTCGGTCTCTGAGAAAGGAAACCAGTCACAGAGTACTTTGGAAGGGCAGTCAGAGTTCTCTGCAGGAAAACAGCACAACCCAGAACTACCAGACACTAAAATGAACCTGGGACTCAAAGTCAATACTGTGTGGTAGCTCCCAGCTCTACCAAGATGTGCTAACTATTGTTGCTAAGAAAGTGACCAAGAGGAAGCATCTTCCTTAAAGGATGCTACAAACATTACCCACACAGATGCTGCCTTGGAAGGACACGCTGGCTGTATTATATTCCATGGGGTTAAACTCCTCCTGGATAAAAACAAATCAGAGTGCAGGGCAAGAAATAACAGATACAAATTCAAACCACTTCTTGCCCTCTAAGACAAATTTTACTCAGGCTTGAAATAAATACAAGCATCATTGTTGTTTACTGCTTACATGTATTTAATCTGCTTCTTGAATTCAACAGAGAAAAATCTTCACTATAAAAGCAAAGTGAAAGAATACTGTCCATGACATAACACTCGATTTAAAAAATTCAGTCTTTTGGGAGGCAGCACGAGGTCTTTCCCAGCCAGGACAGAGCTAACAAAAGTGAATAGAAGGTAACTGTTCTCCCTACTGCACACACAGTGTATGTTTCCACGGAACTTGATAATGACAGAGGAAGCTGGGGAATGGCTGGGCTGGTGAGTGTTGGGTGACTGTTTCACCCAAAAGATCAAGAGCAGAAGCAGGATGGGAGTCTACGAGTAACAAAACTAGTGGGAGCTTCCTCGGGGGAGCAAGGATTCTGAACAACCTTGAAATCATGATCTGAAGCTTACCAAAGGAGGATTTTCACAAGTCAGATGCCTTCTTCGGTCCCACTTCACTGTCCTTCGAACCAGTGAACAAAAGCTGGGAAAGAGGAGACTGCTTCATTAGCGGAGATCAAAAGCAGGCTCTGACTAGTAGCCAGACAAAGTTTGGGATCATGTGGGTCACTCATTTAAAACTTGTGATGTGGCCAGTATCTTTGATGTGATTCTGTTTATTCTAAGAGCATACAAAGTCCCACTTTATTGAGCACAGGGGGAACAACACACACTTCTCTTGCTTCTCAGTCTGAGCTTTGCTTCTGCTTGCCCTCTGTCTCCTGCACACACATACGTCCATGCCCAAAGTGTCAGTCTCTTCCGTGTGCATGCAGAGAAAAATGCATATAAGCAGCCTCTCTCCTCTGACTGTGTGAGCACACTCGCGCATGTGAACCCTCTCTGTGCAGCATACATGCACCTGAACCACCTCCTTCTGCGCACTCACTTACTGCTGTACGCACACAAACCGCAGCCTAACAGTTTTATTTTGCATGAAGGTATGATCCCGTATCTATCTTCATTTTAGATGAAAATTTAATTAAAGTCTACCCAAGCAAGTTTCAGTAGTAAATATCAGTTTGAAGGGCCTCAACTTTTACTATGCTCTAGCCAAACAACATTTTAATTATTTACCACCTATGCACTCTTAATCACCCTGGGCAAAAGGAACCGAATGAAAGCATGGCTTTGTTGATACCAGAGGGAAAGCTCGCATCTTCAACTGGAGAAAAATGTACCCTGGTGTTCTTTTCAATGACATCCTGATTTACTTAGAAATTATGAGGGCTTAAATTATTTCTTGTTTCCCCCTCCATATTTTAGCTCTTTTTAGTTTCTACCCTTTTCAGAGGGGTGTTAAGGAAATGTGGCTGACCCAGACTGGCAGTTGAGTAAGGATATCAAAAGCAATAACAATAAGCCAATACTATCACAATGCAAGGCTAAAAAAATTTAGGCTGGAATTTCAGTACCTCTTACATCTCAAAGTTCAAATCACCCAGTCTCTACAACAACATAAATCTTACAGGTTTACATAACAAAGTTAAAAACACAGGTGTTTTACCTTAAATTCTTTGCCATTGAGGTAAAAAACTTTTTTCCTTTTTTCCACCAAACTTCTACAATATCTTTGAAACCTTGGAAGTTGTCGTATTTATTTAATCCTGCAGATTAAATAGATTCATCATCCTTTATGAAGTAAAAAGGTAACTTAAAGTACATTTAGGTGAATCAATAAAAAGGTTGCAAAGAAGTCCTAGTAAATTTATCAATTAATAGCCAAGCCCAGGAGGCCATCCTTCCATTCTGCTCTGTCAGCTAAGGGATTTCTTTCTTCCTAACAATGTTTATGTAAGAGTAGCCTGGTAAGCAGCACTCGCTGTAAAATATTGATCAGCCAAGACATTAGTTGGAATTCGAGAGATGGCTATGTCATAGCAAAACCAAAACAATTATCACTATTGATTGGTCTTTTTTATTATAGATTATTTTGGTATTTGAGTACGTGAGGAAATACAAATTTCTTCAAAATAATAATAAAACAACCACATTTTACAGCATGGTTACTGCACAATAAGTAATATCTTTACAAAGGAAATGGAAAAAAATACAGGTTTCAGTTCCAGTAACCGTGTGGCCACATATTTGCTATTACTATTTAAAAAAAAAAAAAAAAAGGGTAAATTTTACTGAATGGCCCCGTCTTCAGAGGATAAGGGGCTCACTGCTGGGTAAGAAGCGCCGCTGAAGGAAGGTCCGCTGGAGTCGAGTGCTTTGCAGGCAGCCAGCTGGGAAAGGCTCACCTGGAAAACAGTAAATGGGATTTAGGGAAGCAGGAGGCACAGCAGGGCCCAGGCCGCTGCCGAAAGCAAGCGGACAAGCAGCAGAGCAGGGGCTGGGGGGCAGGGAGGGAGCGGGATGGGGAGAAGCTGGTGGGACCGAGCATTTGGGAACATCACCTGTGAGCAAGGGTGAGGGATGGGGAGCTGGGAAGAGGAGGGGAAGGAGCTGAAGCAAGCGCAGAGAGAAACTCTGCCGAAGGAAGGAGAGATACGGGCCGCCTGGGGAGGAAGAGATAATGAAATTGAGGGAGCGGTGCAGGCGAGATAGCGTCAGTTATAAACAAGCGAAGAAAGAGGAGAAAAATAAGCCAGCAAGTCCGGCAGGCTGCCGGGATGCGGAAAGGTTGAGTTGTTTGCTGAAGTGCATGTTGTTCGCGCATGGCAAATGTCAGCCGTGCCGACGGCGGCCTTTCCCCCCCAGCCCCCCGCGAACAAACACGGCGCTAAAGGCGCCGGTGGGACCCGCCGGCAGGCCACCCATCGCCGGCGGGGCGGGCGGCCGCGGGGGCAGCGCACGGCGAGAGGCCGGGCCGCGGCGGAGGGACGGGACGGGACACGGACACCCTGAGGGACCCGCCCGGCTCCAGCCGCCGGTAACCCCGCGCCGTCCCGTCCCTGTCAGCCCTCCCCGCCCGCTACCGGCGAGGAGCGGCCGCGGCGAGGGGGGGGCGTCGCTGCCTCACGGAGGGGATAAGACGTCTCCCCCCGCCCCCCCGGGCCCG
>NW_010973072.1:57173-111552 GCF_000737465.1 Haliaeetus leucocephalus
CTGCCCGGCCGCCCCTCCGCGCAGGCGGCGGCGGCGGCGGCGGCGGGAGGAGACTAGAGGCGACTCTCCGAGGAGCCCGGTGGCTTTCCCAGCCCGAGAGACCCAACTCCTGAGCGGGCTCTTCAGGAGGAATTGACAACATGGCTTCCCCACCGCACCAGCAGCTGCTGCATCACCACAGCACCGAGGTGAGCTGCGACTCCAGCGGGGACAGCAACAGCGTGACGGTGAAAATCAACCCCAAGCAGCACCAGGGCTGCTCCTCTTCCAAGCACTGCAAGTACAGCATCTCCTCCAGCTGCAGCTCGGGGGAGTCGGGGGGCACCCGCCGAGCCGGCGGAGGTGGTGGCAGCGGCCCCGGCCTCCGCCGGCAGAAGAAGCTGCCGCAGCTCTTCGAGAGGGCCTCTTCCAAGTGGTGGAACCCCAAGTTTGACTCCAACAACCTGGAGGAGGCTTGCATGGAGAGGTGCTTCCCGCAGACCCAGCGCAGGTTTCGCTATGCCCTCTTCTACATTGGCGTGGCCTGCCTTCTCTGGGGCATCTACTTCGGCATACACATGAGAGACAAACAGATCGTTTTCATGGTGCCGGCTCTGTGCTTCCTCTTGGTATGTGTAGCGTTTTTTGTGTTCACTTTCACTAAGACTTACGCCCGCCATTACGTATGGACTTCGCTGATACTCACCCTCCTGGTTTTTGCTTTGACTCTCGCTCCGCAGTTCCAGGCTCTGAAACCTAGCTCAGGAAGTGGTGACATGTCCAATCGGACTCCCCCAGCAGATCCCGCAGAGACTTGTCTTTCTCAAGTAGGCAGTTTTTCTATGTGTATTGAAGTGCTCTTGTTGCTTTACACGGTGATGCACTTACCCTTGTATTTAAGCTTGTTTCTGGGACTGTCATACTCGGTCCTCTTCGAGACCTTTGGTTATCACTTCCGCGATGAGAACTGTTTTACGCCTCTCGGAGCTGGTGCAGTTTACTGGGAGCTGTTGAGTAAAGCCTTCCTGCACATCTGCATCCACGCCATCGGTATTCATTTATTTATCATGTCCGAAGTCAGGTCGAGAAGCACATTCCTGAAAGTGGGGCAATCCATCATGCATGGAAAAGACTTGGAAGTGGAAAAAGCCCTGAAAGAGAGGATGATTCATTCTGTTATGCCAAGAATAATAGCTGATGACTTAATGAAGCAGGGGGATGATGAAAGTGAAAACTCTGTCAAACGTCATTCCACCTCAAGCCCCAAAAACAGGAAGAAGAAGCCCTCCATACAGAAAACCCCCATAATATTCCGTCCTTTTAAAATGCAGCAGATAGAGCAAGTGAGCATTTTGTTCGCAGATATTGTTGGCTTCACGAAAATGAGTGCCAATAAATCTGCCCACGCTCTGGTGGGACTCCTGAATGACCTCTTTGGACGTTTCGACCGTCTGTGCGAGGACACTAAATGCGAGAAGATAAGCACTTTGGGAGACTGTTATTACTGTGTAGCTGGCTGCCCAGAACCCCGGGCAGACCATGCTTACTGCTGCATCGAGATGGGCTTAGGTATGATTAAAGCCATCGAGCAGTTTTGCCAAGAGAAAAAAGAAATGGTGAACATGAGAGTCGGTGTTCATACCGGGACGGTCCTGTGTGGCATTTTGGGAATGAGGAGATTCAAGTTCGATGTGTGGTCCAATGATGTCAATTTGGCCAATCTGATGGAGCAGCTCGGGGTGGCTGGAAAAGTCCATATTTCGGAAGCTACTGCGAAATACTTGGATGACCGTTATGAAATGGAGGATGGAAAGGTGATTGAGCGAGTTGGTCAGAGCGTGGTAGCCGACCAGTTAAAAGGTACGTGGTTTTTTTTTTTTTGGGCTCAGTCTTTTTTTTTTTTTCTTTTTTTTTCTTTTATGAGGGTATGTGTTTTCCCTAGCGCATGTTTTATCCTTGCTGACTTGCAAATTGAACACATTTTACATTTAACTCTGCGTGCTGGTGATCAGAAACACCATGGGAATTACAGAATAAAAGATGCCATGGAGATAAGTGTAAAAGATCTTCTGGGATACTAAAAATGTACTCAGACTTTAGAACTCCTTAGCGCTCCTTGTGAGAGTATCACATCATAGGGAGGAGAAGGTTAATGTGTTTGCTGTCTGCAAGAGGTTTTTGTTTTACTGTTGTGTCATCCTTTAATTCAGTAAGTAAACTTGTTAATTGACTTCATGTGCCATACATAGAGCATATGTGTTTTGCAAAATTATGTATATCTGTGAAAAGTTTTTTTTGGCATTGGGAGAGTTGGGACTGCGAAGGCATTTGGGAAAAATGACAGCTGGATTCACAGAAAGAAATGAGCACTGTAGATTTGGCAGTTTGATATAGCAAGTTGTTACAGTTTGAAGTTAGGCTGGAAAAAGTTACTCAGGTGGTTCAGTGAGCTGGCAGATGCTCTTGTTTCTGCAGCTCTAAGGATTTGGGGATGAAACTGCAAATTTGCCTTTCGGAAAAGAAAATGAGGGATCCTTTGGTTCCCCTTATGGCTTGGCTAAGGGTCTGATTTTCATTTTTCTACAGAGTATTAATTTTGAAATGAAACCCTGACTGCTTTCTAGCAGCACTTAGAAGCGCATGCAGGAGGATTGTACATGCTGAGGGTTTAACTGTCTCTTTAGTAAAAGCTGTCTCTTTAGTGCTGTGCCTTTGTCTTGAGGAGGTATGGTTGTCTGCAGTGCTTGTAGCCCAAGGTGGGGAGCAGATGAATCAAAATGGGAGTGCAATATGTTGCAAACCCTTTTATGCTATGGGAGTTTATTTGTTGTGTTTAGAAATGTACCCATTTTTATAAAGTAAGGATGGAAAACAGAGTGGAAGAAACTGAAGGAGTCACAGGACAGCGTTGTGATGGAGGAAGGAGATATTTGTTGCAACAAATACAAAACGAGGCCAGGATGGTTGTAGAAAGGTCAGTGAGTAAGGACGGTGGGGGGAGAGATTGCAAAACAGTGGTGGAAGCAGTAATGGCAGGCCGCTCGCCTGTGGCAGGTGCTTATTTTGATGTGACACAAATACTTATTTTTGGTGAGCTAGCTGTCCGCATGCATGTGGCAATGGGGCTGAAATGAGAGGCTTACGGGGAGGAAAAATATCGACAGTGACATTGGTGGCTGGAAGCCATAGAACTGAAGCAGATGTGTGTCCCTGGGCTTTGGCTTTCTGTTTAGGTTCTAAAAATACAAATTCAGTTAATTTCTTTGAAAATTGTTGACACTGATGTATTTCAGTGGAAGTGTGATTTCAAGAAAAAAGGGTCAGACATAATCTCTCCATTCCTCTAAGCTGAATCTGGTGAAAATAAATTGAACAGGTCGTAGAGAAACAACCCTGCGATATTTCCCACTTCATCTACTTTTACAGCCAGATGCAGTATAAAGATTGTGTTGTAGCAACAAATGAAATGAAGTATTTTTGCAAAATTTATAACTGTACTTGGTATCATTAATCACAAAATGACATGAACTTACTTGTGGAGACTGATGGTACTGCTCTTAAGTGTTTTTATTTATTTGTTTATATTTTCTAGGAGATCACAAGAGCACTGTCTAGAGTAATGACACCCCATGCCGGGAGTGGTTTTTTTCATGGTCTTTCTCAGACCTCTGTTCTGACCTTGGTTACATTTATTGCAAGAGGGCATAGGCTGTTGTGTCTCGTCAGTACAGTGGTTCGGATTTTACAGCTCTGAATGCCTTTCACAGGTCCTGCTTTAGCCAGGGCACTACAGATGAACAAACTGACATGCAGTCTAGATAAGATGAAGTATGCTTTGTGGACTGACATTTTAATGGTCTTTTCTTGCCCTGAAAACCTAGCTATGAAAGCAACTGCAGCATGTGGTAGGAATTACTTTAAGGAGGAATATGGTTGGGTTGGTTTTTTCCCCCTTTCCCTTCTGTATTTTATTGTGGAACTGTAATTAGCTTCCATTTCTTATCAGTCTTATATAGTTCCAGAAATCAGAGTCTGTGTGTACTTTTAAACCAAGCAGACCTCTGCCGTGACTGCCTTTATCCGCAAGTCTGTGGCACGTAGTCCCTTTCCCTCCCATGCCCAGACCTTCAGGGGCACATGGTGGGTGCTGTGGAGTTGCCCATTTTTTCCTGTTTCCTCAGTACTTTGTTCTGCAGTCATATTACTTGGCTGATAGGTAAATGACATTGGGGAGAAAAAAAAAAAAGGCAATGATAAAAGCAATCTAACAGCAGTGCCACAGGCTGGCGTCTAGAGCCTGCTGCAGGGGAGGGTTTTGTTAAGGAGCAGCTCTGAGATTTAATAGAGTAAACTGAGATTTCACCTCTTAATTAATTGTCCTCTGCCAAGCACCTGCTCAGTTTTGTGAACGGTGGTGCTGTTAGGAAGCTTTGCTTTACTATTTTCCCTGAGAATTTGTTGATAGTAGTGATAGAGAAGAGGAAGTTTGTTGTGGTTGTTCAGTTATGTCATACATTGTACTCTTTTCAAGTATGAAAGTGCTGCGGAGATAACAGCCATAAGTTTTGTTTCCTTACTGGTACTTCACTTCTCAGCTTCCTTTGGTATCTTAATGATATCCTATTTTTTATATTGTATGTCTAGTATATTATCTCTTAATTGTCTGAGCTGCCACAGTAGTCATAGCTATTTTTCTGAAGCTAAGTCAACATGATCGAGTAAACTCTTTATAGAGCAAAATGGGGGGTGCCGAGGACTCAGTGTCCACGTTATGCACGTTTCAGGACTTCTACCTAAGAGTAGTTCTGGAATGGGTCTTTCAACAAAAGTACCTCTGTGGCTGGAGCACATCAAGTGTGCTCCTGGAGTGAGCCTCTTGGTTTGGTTCACCCAGAAGGAATCCAGGTACAACTCTACAGTGTGCACCAAAGCAGGGTACGTAGGAGTGAATTGGGCAAACTGCTTCAAAACCATGCTCCTCGTTCCATTTGAAATACCAATGTGGATGTACCCTGAGTTGTCCTGGTGCTGCTCCTTGGTTTTTGGAATAGGTGAGGCAAAAGTAAATTTCTGTTTCCCTGTGCTGTTTCATGGTTCACTGAACTCTTAGGATGGAAATATCTTTTCTTCCTCCTTTGCTTCCTTGGCTTCTTATTGGAAGAAGTGGGGCCCTGGTATGTTCCCTCCTGTTTCTGACTTCTGAATTGAGTAGATGGTGTATAAAACAAACCAACAAAGCAAGCAAGCCATAGATGACCTTAAAATATTTTTGCCTGTCTCTGACTGTTGTTTGTTTTAAGATTGCTTAGGCCATCTGTTTTCACAGCACCTGATCCCCTTGGATGTGAGGGGAGCGCAGGAGAGCAATGTTGTGGTGATTTTTTGAGGTCCACAGATAAACCCTAGACATCAGTTCAATTATATCTTCCATAATAATTTTGCCATGGGATTTGAGACAATTCACTCTGTTTTCTTGCTGAACTTCCTAGCAAATAAATTTATTGAAGACTGAGATACTGAGAGTCACATAATACATGTTAATGTGTCCTTTCTGAGCTCTGGAGTCAGAGATCTCTTCCTGGGATATAGAAAGTTCTGCTTATGGAATTATTTTTGTTTTGCTCTGTTCTTCTTGGTTGTTTGCATTTCTCTTTCTTGTTACTTGGGAGGTCACAATATTGCTATTTGCCAGCCAGCCAGCAACTCTTCCAGAAATACCAGGGTCGCCGGCATCTTTTTTTGAATGCTCAAAATACATAAGCATGTTGGGGCAAGAATGCTTACTGTGTGTTTATAGAGCATAGCACAGCGGAACCATGATTTCATTTGGGGCATTTGTACGTATGCTGATACTCTAATAAAAGTAATTATCATTGAAGTTCCTGTTAAAATAATTCCCGAACTTTTTGCTGCAAGACACCTCCTTGTTCAGTTTGCCTCAAGGAATGCCTTTATTGCTGAATTTCTGTTAGAAGCCCTTGAAGGTACAGAGACACTTTTCTCTCTGATTTTGTTGTTTGCTTCATCATGGAAAAAGCGTAAGCGGATCTTGTGCACTCTGTCACCTGGCTAACCAAACAGTTGTTGATGGCTTCAGAGGGAAGGTCAGCTTTCACAGTGCTTACTGCGTGAAAATCCACCAGTTCACCTGTGGCAGCTGGTGGCTATTCGTGATAAAGCCTATCAAAGATCTGCAGCTTACTGTGTGGTCTTTCACTGTTCTCCATGTTTCTTTTAATATCTGCTTTACTTTTAAACATTTTTTTAATAAAGCAAATCAGTTATAAAAGTCACTGTTTTGCTCGACATTGAAACCTTTTAATGTAATTTAAGGCTATTATTTCTCCATAAATAGCCTAGCTCTTTACGTGGTGGCAACCTGTGACCCGTGGGATGCTCTTCCCTTGGCAGACCATGGGATACAGCTCTGCCTGGTGACTTGACACTCTGCTGCTTCTTCAGGTTTGGGTTACAGGGAACCACAGTGCGGGTGTTCCTGAAAGACAAAAGTCTCAGGTGAGGTTATGAAGAGATAAGTCATTGAATTTTTCTTCCCTTCCTCCCCTCTGTGGCTGACTGGGGGGGAGACCATGATTACACCGTGACAGCAGAGAAGTCTTCCCTGCCTGCCCTGTCTTCCTGTCTTTTACCAGACCTGGGCGCAGAGGACCTGTAGCTGTCATGTGCTTCTGGAAGTTCATAGGTAGATGAAAGATAAGATGAAAGTTTTCCCTCAGCTTTTTGAGCCCAACCTGCTGGGCATAGTGTAAATCTAGAAGGCTTGTGCTTGTGCCAACAGGAGAGCTCTGCAGAGAGCTCTGCACAGATTCAACTTTGCTCTGTGGCTTGCCTAAGAGCAGCTTTAGTCTCTAACTAGTGGGTGTTTTGGGGGTGAGTGCAGGAGATTAGGGTGCTTGTCTTGTGACTTGCCAGCTGCTGTGCAGGTCTTCCCATTCAACCTCTAGTTTCTTCATGTTCAATAAATGTAAATCTTTAGATTACTGGCTTTTTATATTTATTGAACTCGTTTGTGACAGGCATTGTAATTCTGGATTTCATGTGTTCTGATGCTAATCTGATGGTCAGGCAACAATTGATAGGTAGAACAAATGGCAAATTTTTTTTAAGGTGGTAATGAAGTAAGCATGTGTATGTATTTCCACTTTCCCACAAAACAAAATTCTGAGTGCTGACTGAGACAGAAAATTACAGTGACTAGCCAGTTTATCAATTTTACATAATCTGACGTATTAGCTGTTTTTATTGAGGTAGTGGTTCATGATCTTATTTTCAAGCGTGAGGCTGAAAATATCATACACAGGTTGACTTCACTCCTGTACTTAAAAAATGAGAAGTATTCAGTGACAGATAAATAATTATAATTAGAGGTAATTTGCATGAAGGCATATTGCCAGGAAGTAGTAAATTCTACATTGATTTAGCATTTTGACATGATCTGTAATTTTACCATGTAATAGCAAAAAGGAGGTAAATAGTGAATATAGTTGCTCAACCTGATTTTTGTCAAGTCTGCACATGGTGAAGAAGTGTTTCATAGCTATAAACAAAAGAAAGAACTTTGTAGGAAAAGCTAGTGATTATGAGCTTTCCAAATATTTTACATGATGCAATGACATAACTTTTTCTGAAAGTAAAGCTATGTATTTGTGCATTAGTACTGATCAGCTTTACTGCCAGGTAGGTTTTGTGACCTCTGCAGGAAGGTCACAATTTCTCCAAATTTTGAGGAAGATCTGTTGAATTGCTTTTGGTTTTATTTGTGCAAGACCAAGTAGAAGAAATGTCTCAATTAAAAAATATTCACACGTAAGCTGTTTTTATTATTATTCAAGGGAAACTTGGATGTTGGCTTTTGAGACTTCGAGTTTTTGATAACATACTTGTGGGCTAATTTGACTGCACACAGTGAAAAATAATTTATAAGCATATTTAGTATCTATGTAAGATTCTCTGCTTTGCATGGGATGAAGACTGACTCTAACCATATACTTTGTTTAACAGTGTGGGCTCCAGTTTCAATTTATTGTGTGTCCTGATGCTAATTAACAAGTAAATCAAGGCGGTACTTGACAGTCTGGTTGTGAACTGTTGCAGCTCTGCCAGTTTAAGTCCCATATAAGCACTGTAGGGTGAAGTAACAGTTTCAGTAGACCTTAAGACATTTATATCCTGCAAGAGTTGAAGTGAGCATGGCAGGAATGGAGCTTTATTCTAGAACATGGGAAAGATGAGCGTTGAAATCCGATGTCCTGTGATATTGGAGGGACACCATGGCTTCTGCTGCGTTCGGTGATCATCATCTGCAGAGTCTTTCATTTATGTTTCTCTCTTTGGCTACCTAAAATATAGGTGCTGCAATGTAAACAAGTAACCTACAAATTAAAAATCTGAGCTCTCTTCTTCCTTCTTCCCGTTTATATCAGTGAATCTTCAGAGGCAGGTGAGGGACTATTTAAATGTGAGAGAGCTTCTTTAAATAAAAGCCTTGACACTGTGGCTTTTAGGGGAGAAAGATTGATGGAAAAGACAAAACAAAGTCAAAGACACGTAATTTATATTCATCTTCTGTCATGAGGAGGATGCATGATTTGAATGGGTTGTTTAAAACTCTTTTTGCAGTTATTTTACAATATGTACTTTACTTTTCCTTCTGGCAGGCAAGGTATATAAGAATTTACATTAACCACTTTAAAACAAAGTACAATTTCATTGGATTTCAAGTTGCTGTGGATTGTCCTGGAATATTACTAAAATTAGTAAATTATTTTCTACCATCTACAGTTTGTGTGTAAGCTATCTCTTGATCCTGAATCACAAGCTCACTCCATCCATCCTGGCTCTGTAAGGAGAGACAGCCATTCCTCTTTCCGTTACAGCTGACACTTGAAAATTCTCTGCTATTTTTAGATGATTTTCAATCTCATTTCTGTCCTTTGAAAAGAAAGAAAAAATAAATTCTTAGCCTTTAAATTTTTAACTTCCAGTGGGAGCTGCCATTGCAAAGAAGCCAGCTAGTCGATAGAGTTTCATTAACACATTTTAACAGGTCCTGCTATGTAAGTTTGCGTTATTGTGATGGCTGTTTCATAGGTTTGTAGGAAATTGTTGGAACTAGACTTAAAACAAAGCCATGCAGGTTTTGGAAGTGTAACTGCTTGCTCCCAAGTAATAATTTGTGAAAATATAAAGTGGCAGTTGGAGGAGAAGTATAGACTGGAGATTGTATCATAGTGTTACAGCTTTTTTTTCACCCAAATGTCATGTTGGGGTACTGGTACTGTCTTGGGCAACAGAACAGCTTTGGCTGGTTAGGCTTATCTTGCTAGGCATTTGTCAGTATTGGACTGTACCAGAAATCTGTACTGCCCTTCCAACCAAATTGTTTTCGTCAAATGAATATTCTCCTTCATTTTCCCCCCCCCAAATGTTTTAACCTAGAGCAATAGGCCTACTAGATGTATGGCTTTAGGGATAGATACTTTTCATGGTTCTGAAATTACTTTGTGAAGGAATAAAATGTTCTAAATATATTTCTTCAGCTAGCATCCCTTGGACTCAAAATGCCCTTTACAACCACCTGAAAACTTTTTGGGTTTGTATTTGCTACAGTAACTTAATGTGGAAATTCTTAGCAAACCATATAAATAACAATGATTATATTGCAAGTCTTTATTTCACTGATAGCACTTACTGTTCCTCTTGTTGCACTTCTAAAGCTGTTGTCTTCAACTTGACTTGATAAACTTAGAAATCATGTTATTGTCATAAAACAGCATTACTTAAAAATCTCCAGAATTGGAACAGTACAGGGGAACTAGAGGAATAAAGTCCACTACCTTGCTAACGAGCCTTTCCTTCTGTCTGCTGCTTAAGATATGCAGAAACCTGCAAAGAAAGGAAAATGTCTTTTGCTATACATGTAACATCTTGAATATCTACTAGTCAAAGAGCAATTTGCTTTCCTTTTCCTTTTTTTTCCTCCCCTTCAGCTGTCAGCTGAAGTTAACTCAAATTCATTTGTGTGGATGTCATTGTGGGCTGGAAGGTTCCTGCTGGCCGTGTGGTTCCTTAAACCAGAGGTCCTCCCATTGCAAAGGAAGGAGAGGGGCCACATGGAAAGAGACCCGAAAAGCGTCCAAATCCAGCTGTCTATAAGTCTATAAAGACTTAGTTTCCTTCCAGTTCTGTTAATTTATAGGTCTTAATGGAAGAATTCCTTTTTTTCCTCCTGAAAAGAGAAGGAGGAGGAGAAAGTGGAAAGCAAAGCTAACTGATAATCAATAATGATATTAACAACTATTCGTATGTTTTAAGAGCCAAAATGGTGGTGGTTTGGTTGACTGTGCTTAACTGCATGATAAGCAAAAAAAAAGTCTATAATTGCAATCAAACATGCTATTAAATATTTATTCAGCCTACAGGAGACATAGAAAAACTTCTGCTTCTAATACTGGATGCTTAATTCTTTACATTCATTAGATAAGGATATTTGAGTCACAAATGGAATCTTGTTATTTTTTTAAATGTGCAGCTTTGATGTTTGACTTAGATGCATATGCCTAATATACAGGTTATTACATTAGGTATGCTATTTTCAAAAGACCTCCCTGGGAAGCTTTTGCATAGCTGTTCCCAGTAAGTTCTTGGAATCAAATTCTTGCATTCTTTAACTCATTTAATGGACGTGCGAAGTTCGTCCTGTAAGGTACTAAGTGTCTTTAACCTCTGACCAACTTGGACAAAAGTACAACAGATAAATCTTTTGGAAGTGCTCAGAGCCTGACAGGACCGGTGCTAAAGACAGGATATGATGAGGAAATGTTGCAAAGAGACCAGGTACAACATTGGCTCCAAATTTCCTTTGTTTAGACAGCGTGATGCTTAGTAAGAGCTGTCTGTGTTTCTAGGAGGTCTGTTTGGACTGCACTAAGAGAAGGAATGGCCACAGGCTTCCAGAAGAAAGATGGAGACTTTGCAGTATCACACAGGCCCACAGTGAAATTACACCAGCAGATAATCAGACTTTGATCCAAGGCTTTTGTAACCTTTCCCATATATTTCCAGTTTTTAAAACTTCATTCTGATTTGATAACAATATGTAGGAAAGTAAAAGGATTTTACTTGTTTTGCTCTGTCTGACTCCCTATTTGGGACTGACCTTGCTACTAAGATAGAGGTTATGAAAGAGATTACATCTTGTATGTACATATAAGTTGCTAATGAGACAGTATGAATAATTTTTAATGTTTTACTTGCTGCTTGGCAATGTGGCATCAACTAGAAGCAGAGAGCATTCTTAAAAGTACCACGTGAGGATGAGAAAATTTATTATAAGTTGTTTCATAATCCTAATAAACCATTTAAGAGAAACACACACACCCCATGCCTCACCCCAGGTTCTGGAATCCAAAATGATCAGTAACTGAATTTTTCTGCTGAGGATGTTAAAATAACATGTACATCTCCACTTATGAAACATTGCTGCTGCTGGAATTTGCTGTGAATACAGAGATAAACAAAAGGTCTGATAGTCTTCACCAAAGTCACGTTTTCTTACCTGTCTCAATTAATTTAGTTTGGTATTTGATGATAGTTTTCCACAAATAAGTCCAAAAATCTTAATTATATAAAGCTGTTGTGAGTTATTTGCTTTTTGTACACACATATATATGTGTATATATAGTATTTCAGTAAATATGTGCACCCTTAGGTTGCTTCTTACATGAAAATACTCTGAATTGTCATTGCAGTCCGTTATCTCTGAATAATCAGATGCTTGAATCATGTTTAATCAGTATGGAAAGTGTGCTTAATTCTTGTAGCATGAATTAGTGGATGGTCATCAAGTGGGTGGCATTTTTAATAAAAGTTTTGCTTAGCTATCTACATTTAATAGGGACCGTCATAAAATCTGCCTGTTGATAATAGAAGGTGGGAGCTGCATCTAAGAGAGGTTTTCAAAGCATGCTTGGCTTTTAGCTGTGGTTGCTTCAGTATGGTGTGGGATCTGCTGAGCTCTGCAGTGCTGCTTGCAGGAGACCAGCTCGGGAACGGGAAGGTGGTTGTCGCTGTAACGGAGGTGTGTTTGAATACGATCTGCATGCTCATGGTAACTGAGCTTGTGACCTCTGGCTTTGTCTAATATAGGGAATAGGAAAAAAAGGAGATAAAGGATGCCATTTTTTTTTTAAATGTGCAGGCAAAGGCTAAGAGGAAGGTGCTGGTTTCTGAGCCCTGATGAAGCACTGAGACGGCCGTTGTGCTTTGTTGCTTGCCCCTGCTTGGAGATAGAGACAGTTTGGCGATGGCTGTTTGCTGTTCAGGAGTTGGTATGATTTTGTGTCCGTAATCGGGTACTGAAAGTGAATCAGACCATACGGAAGACATTTTTGATTGGGCACAGTGTTTTCTAAGTGTTATAAAAAATGCATGCGTGATGTGGCTATATTTAAAATGTAGTACATCTGTTAAGCATTTAATTCCTTCCAAGATTTCAGGAGGTGACAAAGTTGGAAATTGTCTTAAAATTTAGATTAAGATTTTTTTTCCAAGTTAAGATATTTTCCTGGTAGGCTTTCATACTTACCAGTGTTTCTTTGAAGTAGTGTATTTGATAAACACTTAAATAAACTGCGTTACATATGTATTTTGGGACTTAGATTAGGATTTGACTTGTATGAGCCTAATATCAGCCATAGACAAGTGTAGAGCCAATACAGTCATAATTTGTGCGAGTTGTTCTGCTGCTGCTGTGATGGAGAAGGCTTTGCGGCATTAGATTGTGCTGACAGTGCGTTATTTGTCTAACCCATTTGGAGTAAAGGATTTGTTAATTCTTGCACTGCTTACTAAGCCCAGGAGTTGGACCATGCTCCACCAATGTTTGGTGCAGCTTTTTAAACACTAAATCCTTCTAACTCAAATGGTACTCTTTGTTAAAGTTTACAGTTATAATTGTTTAATTTCAGAGAACAGCCAATTGTTTTTAATAACAGAATTTTCAACTTTTGGAAATAATGTGATTGTGTGTGTGTTTGTGCTCAATGTGATCTTTGGGGCATTATGGTAACACAACAGTCTGCGTGGGGGAAATACATACTACTCCACTCAGGAACTGCAGTTAATATACATTGAGTGTCTCTATAGTTTAAATAAGACAATTTTAAATGTAGCAAGTGACTTTCACAAATATAAGTAAAGTAAAACAGTGTTCTATAAGTCCTTGCTGCTGTATTTAGGTGATTCAGCATAAAATGAACACAAAGTAGAAGAAGTATAAACACAGACTGTGGGATCAGAAGAAGGATGATGGCTGGGAGTACTTACGAGAGGTTTTATTGCCCTTTTGATGCATATGTAAATGTAAAATTACAACTCTGCTGCAGTGACTATTAGAAGATGATCTTATGGAAAATTAGCCAGTGAAGTGTAGCTGATATTAGATGGTCATTGAAAGGGTTCATCCTTTGATCTTTGTAGAATGAGGCACTTCTCAGACAAGAAGTAGTATTGAATTAATTAAGAAGTCTGTGCTACTACCTGGGCTTCTCAGTTGACGAGGAGCCGGTGGTGCTGAGCCCCAGCGAAGGCAGCAAGCAGTGAGCCGGTAAGGCCAATAACTTACTCCAGATGTGCTGTCCTGCTCCACGTGGCAGAGGTGGTGTGCATTATGGAAGCAAGGAAAGAAGGAGATGGCAGCTTGAATTCAGTGTTGGGCTGTAATCTAGCAAAACCAGCAAGGATCCTATCCCTACACTTGAGTTGGTAATGGCTCTGTTAGAGCCTTGTAGGATAAAGAAATAGTTTTCATTTTTTGCACAATTAGCTTTTTTTCATGATGTGAGTTTGCCATGTCTCGTAAGTTGAAGAAAACTCCCTTCCAAATGCCTTTATTTCAAGAAAACTTAAAATAAATGTATTGATTTATATACATTTGGATATTTTTATACTAATACATAGTTGAACCATAACAAATGGAGGATGAAATTTTACTCTCTAGTATTTACTCTTCCCTTTGCCTTGTCAGGGCATAAAAATCTACCACGTAGGCACAGTACACAAACTGGAAAGATCACCGGGTATTTGAATAACTAGTGTGGATTAAATGTATGTTACTTGTACACAGATACTGCGGTAAGAGTGAGCCAAGTGCTTGGTTTGAAACTCTGTGTAGAGCCCTTATCTTTTGTTAATGAATAAACTCCTCATTTGTAGATGTGTAGCCCATTCCTGAAAAACCATTGTCTAGACATTTGACTATCTGAATGTATTATTTTTCTGATGTGCCCGTTCAATAACCTGCCAGAGGAGTTAAGTCACCCCTACTCAAACTCCCGTTATAGCTGTTGTCAGGTGTCTTGGTGTTTGTGTTTTGTGGTGTTCCTGCTTGCTCTAATAAAGCTTCTGGAATAGTTTACTTCAGTTTCCTGTTCTGTGAAGTTTAACTATTACTAATGAAAGGGCTTTTTTTTTTTTTATGTGAAGCTTACCAGGCACATCCTGAAAATGTGACAATGAAGCGTTGGCTTGTTGTAACTGAGATTTCTACTGTACATTCTACTATGTGACTCCTAAAACCAGGTTTAAGTCCCTAGCAGTCATATATGTGTTCCCTTCTCAAATGTATTTGTGGTAGAATGCGTGACACGAAGTGCTGGTATGTGCTGAGGTAGGGTATTGAGCTCGTTTATTGATAATAAGCTGTGCTAATGCTTTTTTGACAGTGATTCCCAAAATGCTGTATTTGAGGTTTGTCCAGAAATCCAGGTGCTTGCTACTGTTGCAAAGTTAAATAGACTAAATAATGAACAGTTAAAATTAGTATTATTGTTTCATGGGACATGGTGTATTGCTGGATAATTCTGTCTTGGGCACTGTTTGTCTGCAAATACTCCTTTTCTGCCGAGATGGGAATATTTTCTCGTATCCCATCAAGAGTCCCACATTTTCTATCTATAGCATTTTCTCCCCATGTTGAAGTAAGGGGGAATATAGGGGAGAATTGTACTTTCCATTTTTAGTATGGCAGTATAAATAATTAGTGAAATAATTCAAGGTCTTAAGGTAAATCTGTATCCAGATGTTAGAATGAGAAGAGAGAGAGGGACTGTGGAGGTACCAGGCATCGTCGTTTCAGAAACAGGTTGAAGAATTGCAGGTTCAGCACAGCAGCATTTGAAGTCTCTTCACTGATCTGGGTAGGTGCAGTGTTTGTAAGGAAGAATGCCCACTTTATCTCCTCAGTAAGTTCTCGTCATGCAGTCCAGTGTTTGTTTTGCTCTCCTGTGCTTGGGTGGCAGGTACTCATTAGCAATGTTTTCCCAGTTGCTTGTCTGCATCTTTTTGTTTGGTTTTTAGTTCCTGCACTTGTGGTTGGAGCTGAGTGTCGTGCCTTGAGACTTAGAAGTTGTCATGAACTATATTTTTCAGTAGGGTTTTTTTTTTCTTTAATACAAAACAGATAATGATTTATCTTTCTTACTTACAGTAGCTCTAGAAGAGAGAGGAGTTTTAAGTGACATTTATTTCGGAGGAAGGAAGTGATTCTTCAATGGTCTAAAGTTTTCTGATGCTGCCTAGCATTTGGGGCAATTCATGCAGTTTCCTGAAACAGAATTTAGCTTTTTGAATGTTGGGGATGGAAAGAGCACACTGCAGCAGCAGCAGTTAATCCAAGATGCTTTTTGTTGTTCATTTGTAATAACCTCTCCCCAAAGTAAATTCCAAGACTTTTAAAACATGGGGTAGCTCTCTGCTTGTCCTGTGTGTAAAAGAAGCGATTGATTCAGTAAATGTATTTAGCTAATATTTGACTGTTTTGAATACAGAGGCTACTTAGCATGACTGTTCATGTGAATACTTCTTCTGTCGTATCTCCATGTGTGGAGAAATTGGAGTTTTTGCACTATCAGTGCAAAAAAAATTACGTATTTTTAGTTGCAGTTTTATCAGCCAAGACAGCAGAGAGACCAAGTGTATATAATACATGAAAATCTGAAAGGTAAGCGTTAATGTGAATGTTTACAGCAGTCAGTAGGTTGTTGAGTTCCTTCATGTTTGCCTTTAAAATGTACTATTATGAGATTTGGAGCTTTAATGACTTAATTTTGAAATATATTGCAGCTTTTAATTTTCAATTTAAAAAAAAAAAAATCTACTTAACTAAGAAGTTAGTTGGGGGAAAAAAGTGTTTTAAAAGAACCTGAAGTGAAGGGAAGATTAATGGCTGATTTTTGGTCCAGTGGGAGATGATTAGTTCCCATGGTCTTCTGAGCATGGAGATGATGGTGTTTCTCTATTTTGTGAGCTCAGATGCTGGGGTCTCTCCATGGAGGTTAGTTTTTCTTTTTGGATTCTTTTTTACATTCTTGACTGCAGCTTTTAGGAGCTGCATAGGAGTTGAATTTTCTCAGTGAAGCACAAACTATTACCCATGATAACTTGTGTGCTTCTAAAGAAAGATCATATTTGCTGGTAGATCATTCCCTGCCCCCCCCCCCCCCCCCAAAAAAAAAAAAAAAACCCCAACCCCCACAACCAACCTGTCAGCTGTTTTAAGAAGTTATTTTCAGGCTGGAATGTGAAACTTGGAGGAGAACCAGACTCCTTTATAAACAAACTTAGCAGTGTCCCCCCCACCCCATCGTGCTGCCCCCCCCAAATGACTCTGTATTTTTATTTACAATTTAATGTAGTTGATCATATGTTAATGCTGTAGTTTATTTCCCCCCTTTAATTTACTTTAATATTCTTTATTGTTTGTTTGCTAATAATTCAAAAGCATAAACAAGTGGAGGTAGTGGTGGACTTTGCAGTGGGAGTTGTAATTATGTTTCTAATGTAATTTGTTGATGTGAAATAGGAAAGGTAGGTTTTACAGCTACTAGTATTATTATGGTTTCTAGCCATAGAACTGAAGAGCAAAACTTACTTCTGAGCTATATCTCACATATTTTGCTGCAAGTTTCCAATGTCCCACAGCACCATTGTAGCTTTTCTCAAAATACTGTGGCTTATTTAGATAAATTTTCAGTGTTTGTTTTCTTTGTTCTCTTGCAACTGAAGATAAGCCCTGTAGGCATTATAGCAGCAAAATATTTTAATAGGATGGAAGCTGTTAAGGGAAAATAGTTATTCTAAATTTTCTTTTGTATTTTTAATTACTCGTTAGATTGTATCTTCTGAGAAGTAAATTAGAGAGGAATTCTGTGATGGTATTTGGAAAAACTGGGAGGCAGTGGGAAAGTGGAAATCAAAGGGTTGTTGGGTGACAGTGTGAAGGAAGAAGTTATAAGAAGTTGAAATCTGTAGAAAACTAACCTGAATCGCTTTTTGTGGGGTGTTTCTTGTTTAGTCCTTAAATCTCATAAATTTTGTTTCAGTAATAGAGGAAACATAAAGAAAAATGATGCGAACCAAATGGAGAGAGTCCATAAGAGAGCAACTGAGATAGTAAGATGTCTAGAAAAGAGCAGATGAATTGCAGTTGGTTTAGTCTGGAGTAAAAAGCTGGATGAGAGAGATAGCTATGGTCTTCAGACATGGTGAAGGCTGCCTGTGGAGAGGAAAGGAGCCAGAGCAAGAAGCCCTGTACTTAAATTGCTGCAGAAACACTAGGCGTGTGTGGGGGAACAACAACTTAAGCAGAAGTTAAGGAACTATCTATAGGGACTGCTTTGGATGCCTGACCTTGGGGCAGGTGTGTGCCAGGACTGGTCAGCAGTCCTTTGAGCCTTATCATTTATTACTTCTGTGAAGATAATTTACACCTTCTAGAAAGTATCAGAAAGCTGTGAATAGTGATGGATTGCTGCTTTAACAGCTTAGCCATGCAGCTGTAAATAAAGATGCAGTATTTCAGCAAGATGGCATTAAAAGAATTTTAATCCTCTTTTTGAATAATTTGGCATAGAGCTGTTGCTGATTTGCTGAGAGGGGGGAAATTGTTGTTTTGGGTTTTTTTGTGGTGTGAACTGTCTTGACTTGTCTAGGACACGGAATAAAAGAGAATTGCTCTGCTTGAAGTGGATAGGGATGATCTTTGCTGTCAGCAGAAGCTACATGGAGTAATAATGTAATGCTAAAGCTATGCCTTTCCTTTCTACAAAGTTTAGTACCCAGCAGTCTTGACAGCCCAGCCCAATATTGTATTCCCAGAGGAGCCCAGAGGTGCACATGGATGCAGGTTTGCCCACACAGGTTGCGAGATGGTGACCCAGATGCATGTTAATATCGTGGTACCCATTTCTGGAATGAAACTGTGGTGTTGAACAGATAATTGTATGCTTACCCTACCTCCTAATGACAGCTGCTGAACAGAGCAAGGTGGTTCACAGGGTTGGTGTTCCTTTTTTTTTTTTTTTTCTTTTCTTCTTTTAACACTTAATCAGTCTTTGCTTCTCATTACCACGTTTTTTCCTGTTGGTAGAAATTCAACATGTAATGATACTAATTTTTATCTTTATATGCACACATGTGGAGGTATAGAAATAAATGCATTGATTCTGTTAGTTCAGAACTGAAAAAAAAAAATTGCAAACTAAAGTTTTGGGGGTAGATTTTGCTTTTAATGTGGAAAACTTTGGATGTTGCAGCCATATAAAATGCCAAGATAGAAGCTGGATATCTCTTTAGATTCTAGCTGTCAGTGAAGTGGTGCCTCTGCTGCAGGGGCAGCCTGTGTCCCAGGCAGGTAGATGTGACAGTGTTGTCTGTGCATGAACAAATCTGGCTGTTATGTCTTCTCTTTCTGTGCTTATCTATGTTTACCTTGGCCAGCCGAATCCAATTCCACTTCAGTTAGCCAGGCCTCAGTTTGCAGCACCAGTGATCGCTGGTCTGAAGGTGTTTTTGTTGTGGGTACACTTGTTTGATAAGTTTTTGTGATTAGAAACATATTTGTTGTTGGAATTTATTCCACTCTGGTTTGCAAGCCTTGCCATAACATTTCCAGGTCTGTTTAGCTGGAAACTTCACTCATGCTGTCTAAACTTGCAAAACCAAATCAGACATAACTATTTGGAAAGGTTGTTGTGTGAGCTGTTCTTTCTGTATATTTTCCAAATTTATATTGCAAACAGTAAGATGAAAGTGAAAAAATAGAGGTGATTTGAGTGAAAGTATGAGCCATGAATAGTAAAAGATCCATTCCTCTTTGGCTTTCTGTAAACGAGAGCACATGTATATCATGAAATATTCTCAAATATTTTCTCTTCTTATATTTATTTTTTTTCTTATCTACAAGTGTATAGGCTTGCTTATTGATAAGCATGTAAGTATCAAAGTACTCATATCAAAGATTAAGAAAATAAACTTGGTTTTTTGATTGAGACAAAGTTGGCAAGTGATGGAAACAATACATGTGTATGAGAGAATGTTCTCTGAGGTCGGTGAGCCTGATTACTTCATTGGCAATATTTCAGACTTAATGCCTCTCTCAGCTATGAGGGGAGACATCAGATAATTAATTTAATATCATGTTAGCAGTTCTCTCCTTGCAGTTATCTACAGGGAGACTAAATAAAATTACCTTAGCAAAAACATGTGACTAAGATCAAAATATCCTTAGGGGAGGATCACTTCAAGGGCTGTTTTTAGGTACCTAAAACTTGAGACTGTCTTTCCCTGCCCTGGCCCCCCCCCCCTTTGGTTTTGTATGGTGTTTTGGTTGGTTTGGTTTTGTGTTTTGTTTTGCTTTAAAATAAATTCTGGTTATTTTCATAATCTGGAAAATTGTTGCCTTGAAGTACTACATTTTTAAGGGTCTCAGGAAGTTTTAGGAGACTGTACTGTTTATATTAATTTATACAGGGCTCTTACCTGAAGATTTCTTTGCATCGGTTTTATTGATTTTTATATCTCTTTAATTTTCTTGTTAAATTGCACAGGGCCATGTTTAATACAGAAGTGCATGTTTGTATCCAGTTTCCTCAATAATTTGTTCTCTGAGTTTGAAACTTGAGTCTCTTATTTGGTTTTGTTCAAGTCTGATATAACAGTGCCAGATCTAATTATTTAAATTTCCTGTTGTAACCTCCTTACAACTTAAACATTTTCTACAACATTGAACTTTTTCACAAGTCCTAAACTTGTCCAGGCTATACCTTGCATTTAATTTGCAATTTGAAATTACAGTGGGAGCAGTGTCCCTAACTCATTTTGATCTGTCCATCTACAGGTTGTGGAAACCAAGTTTTAAACTCAGATTGGGGAAAAAAGGGAAGTGTAAATATATTTCACTTCTCTCACTGGGGCTGTTTTACTAGAAAGCAAGCTGTGTTGAGCAATCTGAAGTCCTTGCTTACTTGGTACAATACAGCACATTTCCAAGAAGCACCAGGGAGAACTGGTGGCCTGTTTCTCCAGTCTCCCACTCCCATGGGATTGATGCAATTGCAATAGACTTGAGATTTAGTCCAATGAACTAAATCCTGTCCTTTGACTGAAAGGAGACAGGTTTTTTAATTTCTCTATCCAGCTGCCAAACACATTTTTTTCAGGATTGCTGGAGTTGGATGTTGTTTGCTGGAGAACAAGAGAATGCCTACCAGGCTGGTGCTCAGCTGGTGCTGGCAGTGGCCATGATGCATTTCTCTGCAGGATTTTCCATTACAGGAGGCTGCACATTTCCCTTCAGCGTTCCGCAGTTTTCCCATGTCCATAAGCTTGTGCAAATAATTAACCAGCAAAGCTACACCCCTACAAGTTGGCCTCCAGGCTGGGCATTAGTGTGCTTCTTGGGCTGTATCCCTCAATTGCTGCTGCTCGCTTGCACTCTGTTCCGCCCCCCCTTCTTTGCCAGCTCTCCCCCTCTTCTCTCATTAGTGTAACTTTTATTCAAATTAAATTAAGGAAACACAGGAGAAAATGCATACATTTTAAGAGGCTTGTTCTTCTCTGCTAGTGCAGTGTTTGTTAAGTGCTGCTTGGCATTTGCCTCCATACAAAATTTCAGCTTTTGCTTTGTTCTAGGAAAGGGGAAGAAGCGAGATAAGGGGTTTTAAATAGGGGAGGTAATGAGGCTTTGCTGCTTGTAATGTGATGTAGGCAGTGTTCACGTGGCTGCATGGTTTCTTGGCCTTCCCCTCTCCAGGTAGATTAAAATTGTTGAATTTCCAATTGCCACTTGGAGAATTTGTTTTACCTTCTTTAATCAAATCATAGAAATGTTTTCCTTCCCTGCCTCTAGCTTCTTACTTTTCCCCATGCCCCTTCCCTTCCTTCCAGGTTTCCACTCTGAGATTGAAGCCACAAGAAAGGGCTGATTTAGTGTTTGGTACAACTGAAGGAGTGAAAAGCCGAAGCAAAGGGAGTAAATGAAGTAATGGGAGTAAGTAGCTGCGGTAGGATGGTTGGAAACTTGCGCAGCAAATCTGCTGATGGACAGGCGTTCCTCATCAGTCTGCAGCAGATCTGCTGCAGGGGTTTCCCACTTAACTCAAGTCTCTCATTTTCTTTTTTGCAGTTGTCCAGTTAATGTGCCCATCAGGGTAGGATTCCCGAAGAAACAGCCAAAAACTTGATTGGAAAGTGTCATAGTCATCCTTTTAATTTTATATGGGCCATGATCTGGAACATTACACAATCTAAATGTTGATGAATTGGCAGTGAATCTCCGGGCCCTTCATTCTTTAAAACCCATTTTAGCTGGTTTTAATAACATGAAAATTTAAAGATGCAAGCAGCAGAGTAAGTGGCAGAGTAGCTGAGCCCCTTGTTGGTTCCTTTGCAGGAAAGGAGCCCATCTCTGGTGGGCTAGGAAGTGCCCATAAACCTTTTCCAATCCAAATAGTTTGTTTGAACTCTAGGTTTATGGGATTTACAATAGAGCAAAACAGAAAATAAATCATACAATATCCTATCTGGAGCATCTCTTTTGCACTTGAAAATAAGTGTGCACTAGGAAGGGAAGAATCAGGATGACTATGGGAAGAACAGCTTGCCCAGGGGTAACAGCACCTTAGGATGAAGCAGAGGGTGCTCACCGCCTTCCCTTGGCACAGACCGCAGCCACTGACTCTGTGGGCCATAAAAGGAAACATTTCTTTTCAAAATAGAGCTGCCCAGCCCGTTCGCTTTCTGGGAAAAATGTCCCGTAACTCTGCTGATGCAGCCTTGTGATGTACAGATTAAAAGTATAAGCATTTGCTTTTAACTAGAATCGTTGGGTTTTCAGAATACATAGGGCAGGGTGATAACATAATGCTGCCGATTAATGAATGGTCACCATGTAGTGATGTAAAGCCTAGACAGAGGTTTAAAGTTCAAAAGAGTTTGCTTTTTTAAAAGTCTTTTATCAGGAGGTATATAGCAAACAAACTCATTGTTTGCAAAAATCATGCATCTTTGCATTAAATTCAATTCTGGATAAAAAGTAGCAAAGATTTTTCTTCCTCATCATTTAATTTGAATTATTTTATAACACTTTTCCTTATTGCTCAGAGAATTTTAAATTTCTATAAGCTCTTTAAATGATGCAAGAAAGTGCTCTATTGGCATATAATGTAAACTGAGTGAGTGGAAAAGTAAATATTTAAGGCTGACATCGAAGTATAAATAGTGATTACTGTGTGTAATGTTTCAATTGTAAAAATATTTCTAGGAGTCTGGTAGTATGCACCATTGCTTGTTAAAATGGTAGTGTTTTCTAAAAGTTGCATTTATATTTTGGAAAGTATATCTCAAATTGGTCACAAATACATCTTTGACAGTGTTGTGCCTCAGATCACATACACATTTGTCACTCGTCTCCTGAAAAGGTCTGATATGCTTGTCAGCAAACGCAAATTAATAGGCAGTGAAGTTTGTCATTCCCAGAGGTTTATTCATATTCCAGGCTGGATTTGGAACTGTCTAATCCAAAAATGAGGAAAATGGTCAGGCAGTGGGAGCTGGCTTCATCAGCTGCCAGTGTTGGGTCAACTCAAAGTCTGGGGCTTCTGCCTGGCTGCTGGTGTGTGCAGCACTCCCTGGGAAAGCTTCTTTGGGGGGATGCTTGTGTTGGCCTTTACAGATACTGCTAATTAACTTTTGTCATCTCGGGTATCTCAGCGGGCAAAAGTGGAGTTTGGTTTTTCTCCTTCTCTTTGGAACTTGATCTTTAGCACTTGTGTTTTGCAAGAATAGGGTATTTATCATACCTTGTGTCTTGAAGTACCTTGTCCCATGGCCTCAGTTGAGGGACTCTTTTCTGGATTTCCTGTTCTTGCAGATTTAAGTAAGATCGTAAGTGTTGTTTTAGCACAGTTCTTGTGCTTAGCAGTAATTATACAAGCTTTACTGTATCCTATCTGTGTCATCAAGACTGGCTGGCTTCCATGTGGGCACAAAACCAGTGAGATGGAAGCTTTTAGCGTGCTTTGACATTGCACAACAGCTGTACACTACTTAAAGCTAAAGTTTAGCTCAGCCTGAGCCAACCTGACATTTGAACTTAATGTTTAATGTGTTTTACTTCAGAAATACTATAGGGAGGTATCCCTCTATTGAAAAGAGTTATTATGAAAACAGGTAACACTCATCTGGAGTTCCATTGATAATTATAGCTAAATCCACTTTGGGAAGTTTATATTTTGTATGTAAAACATGTTTTTACTAAAAGTTCTGTAAAAGGGGATAGTGTGAGAGATCTTTCTAAATTTCAGCCTTTCCAGCTCTTAAAATACTGAGTTTAAAATGCAAAAATTCAGTCTTGGATTGCAGTGCAGAATGTGGATACACTGAAGCCTTTCACAGTGTTTTCTTACCTTTCTAAAATGTAGCTTGCTCAGACCAGATTAATAAATTTGGCAGTGGTGTGCACAGTTATAAATGTTAATTATCATAGTCTCCATAGATGCTGTTGCTATCATTGTCAGCTCATACTTTCTCTTGTTTATTCTTTATTTAATATTGCCTGCTAACACTGAGTCATATTTTGAAGTTGTGGTTTGGAGACTTCTTTCCAAAACCACGAGCTCTCTGCCAGTGAAGTGCCATGTTGCTACTAGAGAAAGTAATGCAATTTCTTTTGGTGGTAACTCATATCCCGTTGTTCTCCTGAACCACCTGCAGTCTTCACAGCAGAGTGGAATTTTTGATCACTGGTCAGAGTAGCCCAATACACAATTAGTTTTGCATAGCAGCACCAGGACAGAGGCTGGACAACTTCTGTTTCTACCTGGCTGTCCTCATGGTGGGATTATAATATTCATGGCAAGGGTGTTTTTGTGTCACTAGGTGCGTCCAGCAAGAGGAGATGGAGGATTAAGAGTGACTGCTTCCGTTTAAACTATGTCATCTGGTTGTCAGAACATTAGGAAAGGCAATTGGGAACAACACAAACATGTCCCCAAGTAACGTTCATAGTTGTGATGTTCGTTGACAGAATTATATCAGTAATTTTTATTCATTGAAAAATAAATGGTTCGTAAAAGCTTTTGTGGCCAAGAAAGAAAAGTCTCCAATTTTTTTTTCAGTAGTTGTTCAGATATGTACAGTGAAACACAGTTATATATTTAGCAATAAATACTTGCTCTACTACTCCAATACCTGTGATCAGGGTGATTTATTATTATCTGAATAGAAATAATTTATTTAGTAAATTATTGTTTTAATATATTAGTTTCTAATATATAGTTATATAATGATGCTAATGAAAATCAAGAACATTCTCTTAAGTGCTATAAAACAAACAAACAAATCTCTATCCCTGTGAACCCTGGTTTAAATAAACTAGATGCAACAGAGAGATATAGGCCACAGCAGAAGTAAATCTGTATTTAGGATATGAATATACCTAAATATTGTCTTTTAAAATGAGGTTTTAACAAGTACTATCTAACATCCTGTCTTATATATTTAAAAGTCTAAAAGCTTTGTTCATAATCATCAAATGTGCTGTGCTGATCGTGCAATACAGATAACTCTAAGGCTGTTTAGCACTTAACGAAGTCTGATCTTGCCAACTTTCCTCTTACAGATTTGTTCTCTCCTCCATTTGATCTGCATTTCTTGCAGCCTACTGCTACTTTTCCATCTCGCTAGTTCTATAATTTGTTTATTTGCTCTCTCTGACATACCTGAATCAACATTTGGAAAGCATGGAAGAGTAAGGTTGCCTTGCAGCCTGCTGAACAGCAGGAAGATACCCAGGCACACTGCGTAGTCGATAAGGTCTGGTTGTGGTATTACAGGGCTCACCACAAGCTCTTTTTACCTTCTATATTTCTCTAATTGTGCTTTTTTTTTTTAGTCACTTCTACAGACTGCTCATTTGTTATGTTTTAAACATATTCATGTACTTCAGTCCACATGGCTATTTGGAAATGAGCTATTCAAACTCATTTAGATGGTAATTGTAAGCTGTACATTTATATCCCATCTTACATTTTATTGCAGTTTGTAAATCCTATCAGTAATTGATCAGAAATGTTCTTCCGGGAGGCTAGATGTGATAAAGTCAGGTCTCTGAAGGTGCTTGCTTTAGGCTTACTTCCTTTCTATTGCTAAAAAAATTAGATTTGTTTGTTTGTTTGTTTGAATGCTAGAGTGATACACATAATAAGAATGTAAGAGTGGCCAATAGTTTCTTCCCTAACCTCAGAGCTCAGAAAGGGCCAGCGTGCTTCATAAGGTAGGAATCACTGATTTGACTTTCATGAATAATATGTATTTCTGCCTTTAGTAGTGTTAGCTCCAATACATTTGTGTAATTTATAAAGCTTTAATACCAACAGGTTTTATAGGCTGTATGTAGTTAATTCTTATCCCACAATGGTATCTTGAGCAAATGCTTAATTTATTTTATTGCCCAAGAAATGCTAAGTGTTAATTTGAGGCAGTTGCGTTCAGGTTGAATCTTAATTTTATGTGTGTGTCACTTCACAACAGATGCTTTAGGGAGTAAAGACTCCTATAATTAGATTTGGCATAAGTTTTCATGATAGGTGAAATAGTTTGCATGCTTCTAGAATAAATATTTTCTGCAGCCTGTATTTATAACATTGGTAAACAACTGAACATGTTAGCCCTAAGTCCTACATGTTTAGTGTAAGCTGTGGCTTTTGGAACATGTACCCTTGTGATTCAAAAATATTGAGTCCTTTCTAATGGCATTTTTTTGTTGTTGTTTTAATACTCCAAAAAAGGGAAAGATCAAAGTGCAGTCTGTTCTTTCCTGCCCTTCTAGATATACAAAACAGCTGCAAAGCACAATCAACTATTGTAGTGATACGTGCCCAAGGTCTATAAATAGATGTAAAGCTTCAAGCCTGAACTGTGCTGCTAGAGAGGCCAGGGGATTTTTGCTTGGGGTTACTAAACATTCCCTCGCTTGTTTGTGGTTTAGAACCATAATTTCCTAGGCTGCTATATTCCAATTAAATTTTAATTCAAAATGATTTTACCATGAAGGCTTTACATGACTTCACTGTTTGCAGTTTTCTTGTTCCCTGTTTTTTTAATCTTTTTATTTCCCCAACACACAAGAATTTTGCAGGTTTCTAAAGGAAACCAATTTAAACACAAGAACTAAATTGTTTACCAAAAGAACATTGCTATGATGTATGGCCTTAGTGGGAAGTTTATGGAGGTACATATGAAGAGTGATAATTGGAATCATGTTACATTAAATTGTGGTCTGTACTCTCCTTCAACCTGGAAATACGTAGTGTAATGCTTGATAAGAGCTTCATGTTCTTTTGAACTGGAAAGTAGGCGGGTGCTGCAAGTACACTCTGCCTCACTGTGGAAAAGAGTAATAAAATCTGTACAGCAGATTCAGAACTGTTAGAGCTGTTCCCAGATTTTTTTAATTCAGTCTGCTGCATATTTTTTCTTCATCATTTTAACTCGTATTGGAAGAGCTGTTGAGAATGTGAGAGCTAGAGACTTGTTAGATGATGAGAGAAAAATTAGTATGTTTGGCAGAAGTAAGGTGTTGGAGATAATTTGGGTTTTGAGTATCCAGGATGTGGTTGAAGCTGCTGCTGGCAGAGGTGAAGGAGACTTGAAACTGCTCATCTCCTTTCTGTGCTCTCTCTTCCTGAAAAAACTATTGATTCCCATTGCATTTCAACAACATTAGCACCTAACAATATCAGTAGTGCTGTCCTGCTTTAAATTTAAATGAGAGGGAGTGATAAAAATAACTACTTTGGCATTTAAAATTGGTACTTTTCAGATATAACCTTCATGCTTTGAGTCAGGTGAACCAGTTCATCTTTGACTCTTTCTTCTTTCAATGACAGCACTTGAAATTTGGTTTATCACTGCATATCAGGAGTGATTTAGAAGGTCTTGCCCCTTATAGGCATCTCACTGAAGGTGTTTCATGAAGCTTTCAGTGCATAAATGCATTTTCAATATATGTGGTCAGTATTTTCCAAGACCATGTGAGGTTGCAGTGGAAATTCCTCAGTCAGAGAACAGAGTGGGAATTTCCAATACGCTTGATGTTAAGCAGTGTTGTTTCTGAAGTAATAGCAATAAAAATGCTGAAGGAAACGTTGAAATCTCAACTGAAAAAGATACATATATTCTTATTCTAAAATAATATACAGGCTTATAACGTTTATTGCAGCACCCAGAGTTTTGTATAAGATGCAGGTATGTTTATAGGGCTGCTGTTCTGAACAGTAGTGATGGTTACGGAGTGGTGTTTGCCCATGGTTTTTGTCAATTGGACAAAATTAATGATGAATTCAGATTTAACTGAATTGAAAAAATTCATCTAGTATGACCTTTCTTTGTGAAGATTAGGGCATGAAGAGGAATTTTTAAATCAAATATGATGAAAACTTGGAAAACTTCCTCCTGTCTATGTGTTCTTCTGCTGGATCAATGAAAATCTAAACCAAATAGGCACATAGATCTTTTGAGACAAACAAAACTTCTGTAGTTTTCTATGTGGCAGTCAGTTGGCTTCACAGGAGAACATAGGTTATTCAGGGACCTCTGAAGATCTCTTGTCCAAACTCGTGCTCAAAAGAAGTTTAATTAGAGCTGGTTGGTATGACTTTCTCCAGCTGTAACTTGTCCTCATCATATCTTGTCCTGTTGCTGTGCACCTCTGAGAAGAGCCTGGCTCTGTCTTCTGCCTATCCTCCGGTTAGGTAGTTGCAATCTTCTCTCAAAGCTGCTGAAACCCAGCTCTGTCCTCACACATCATGTGCTTCAGCCCTCTAATCTTTGTGGTGGCCCTCCCTGGTGTCACTCGACTGTGTCAGGTGTCTCTCTGGTCTGGAGAGCCCCAGACTGGACATGGGTCTCCAAGTGCCACCTCAAGTGCTCACTGGTATGCTCTCGTTGCTGAGGTCTCACTGACTAGCAGCCTGGTCTGCCAGTCTATTGACTGCTCCCATCGTGTCCCATCCCCCCCAGTTTGGTATTGGCCATGAAGTCAATGGTAATGTAGAGTTGTTTTCTTACTCAAAATGAGATCTACAGATTGAGGAGCTCCTGCTCTTTGTAGAAAGGAGGCAGACCAAACCTGTCTACCAGCACTAGATGACAACTAACTCCATCTGAGACATCTCCAGTATTGTACCTCTTCAGCTTCATGTAAACAGACTGTTTCCAAAGCGTGGCAGAACAGGGAGCAGGAAGCGCCAAACCTTGCTTTCACGTTGGGACAGTTACGAGCAGAGAGGACTCCTTTCTCCATAACTACTGTGACTCATCTGTGTGCCAGCTTAGCAGAAGAGGCTGAGAGAGGGAAAAATCAGTATCCTGCCCCATTCCTGCAAATTATATGGAGGATTTTAGCTTTTTTGCAAGGACTTGAACTCTTCCTTAGTATATGTTTTGGTGAAACCTGGTTCCTCACGTTGGAGAGATTCCAGAGTGCAGCTGGAGAACTTTATCACAAAAGCTTTTGCACTTGATGCAGTCGGTGGCTCTTCTCTACAGTGGAAGGGTGGGTTGAGCTTACTCAGTAGAGTAGGGAACTTTCATGCCTGTTTGCTGGAGCCAGTCTGACACATTTAATTTCTGACCATTAAGGAGCTTTCTTTGTAGTACTGCTGGCAGCAGAGGAGTTTGCAGAAAGGATCTAGAGAAGGCAACATGCAAATTGATAAGCAATCCTCGGAGGTCTATGCCACTCTTGGTTGTGAAGCATGTCCTGATGTTTGTCTAAACTGATGGTGGTTCTGAGCTGGCCCAGGCCTGGCTCCAGGAAAGAAGCGGCCAGAAGTTCCCTTTGGACTGCCAGGATTAGAGCCTGATTCTGAGTCCTTTCTCGTGGGACCTGCCTTGTGTTGTCTCCTGAGTGCAGCATAAGATGTGGAAGTTCTGCTCTGCACTCAGTTCAACACAAATCCATGGTTTTATCCCCCTTTTTTCAGGAAAAATATTCCAAAATGTAACTACAAGATTGACTTCTCCTCTTATTAGAATGACAGAAACAGAGGGGATAAAAACATGCAGATAGAGATGTGCATGCAGATCCATCTGGTTACAAAAGCAGAGGGAGGGAAAGGAGCATCTTTTGTTTTCGTTTTCAGAAGAGTGCAACAAAGGGGTTCCTCTCGGAGGCACTGCTGCAAGCACAGCATGAATCTGTGTTCCTGAGCTGCCTCTATCCATGGAGTGCCTGAGGAGATACTGGCTGTCAAGAAGGTCTGAGCTGCAGCAGCAGCGCTGCAGGTGCTTGCAAGAGCTGCCGGAGCATGAGGAGTTGTGCTGGGGGCATGGTCTGGGGGTGCTGCTCTCATTATGTATTCAGTTACGGATAATAAAGACGATGAAGAGCCTTTGGGGAGGTCAGTGGATTCTTTGTTTTGGACTAGAAGATGTTGTCCTCTAAGTTTCTTTTCCCAGAAAAGAGCATGTAAACTGGAGCATTTTAGAAGGGTTGGTTTCTCAGGGCAGGTTCTGTATTGCATGCTCCTCTTTTGGGATCAGCATCTTTGCCCAGCATTTTTAGTGCATCAGGCAAAAATGGGCATAGCCTTACTTCAGTACCCAGTGTTTTTATTTATTTGCTTTTGAGAGCAATAGCTATTCTGCGTTTTCCTGAATACTCCCCCCTCCTCTCCCCCGCCCTGAGATCTTGGTTTCTGATGTTGTTATGGGCCCCTCAGTTGAACTCCTGGAATCACCTGTTATCTTGAACAAAGTGTAGCTGTTGTGATAGTCCTCACAGCAGTTCCCTGTTTGAGTTGGCAAATCTTTTCCTGAACTTGCTGTACCCTCCAGTAGATAAAGTGGCAACCTAAAAGCAACACAGTCTTCACAGCAAAAGATCAGGTTCAGGCTTCACTGAGCACATCTCCCTTTTTTTTTTTTTTTTTTTTTTTTTAATTTCCAGGCTTCTGCTTCTCTTCTGTGCTTGCTGATTTGCCTCAGAGAGAAAGTGCAGCTACCCTGGATGTGTGCACCATGCTGCTCCAGCCGAAAAGACAAATGCTTTGCTTGTGCTTTGGGGCTAATGGGAGAGCAGACTTAAAATAATCAGTTTTCCTCTAAAGTAAACAACTTTTATGCTTCTGACATAAAAGATGGAAAGCACACCTCCTTTTAAAACCAGAGCTTGCTCTTTAAGATTGTGGCAGCTTCATAAATTAAAAAAAAAAAAAAAAAAAAAAGTGTGTGCTTCATATGAGAAATTCTTTTTAAGAAATGCTATATGATTTCCGTATTCTATATATTCTTTGCGTTCTACAAACAGGACACCCAGCTATTGTGTAATACCTTTGGTCGATGGCTATGACTCAGTGGAGCCCTCCAGTAACTATTACAAAAGTATTTCCTTTCTCAGTTGTAAGTTTATATGCTCCTGTTCCAGTTTCCCCAGTGAACTCTTGCATGAAATTCCAGTGGCCTGGATCAACGAGAAATTAAAACGTCCTTTCTTGGACTAGGCAGCTAATTGGAAAAAAAGACATTGAATTATGGGTTTAGCACAAAAAGTTTGTTTTAGGTTGGATTTTGTGCTCTGCAGGAGGATAATGCTGTTCATTTTGAAGTTTCATTTTAGTAAGAGACATGAATGGAGATTTCTAGCCTGGGGAAGTGTCTCAAGTAGAATAAAACCTGCTGGCTGTGCGTGTAACCTGTTGGGCCTTTTTCTGTTAATCAGAGTGCTGCAGCTGTGCAGCGGGAGATCCTCAAAGTCATCTTAAAAAATTATTAGCTACATAAAGCAATTAATTTTGGCTTGCCCATTTGGGTACAACTTTTGATTTTTTTTTTTTCCTGCAGAAGTGGTCATTCTATAATCTCCAGTGGAAGACTGCTGTATTAGCAATGTATATTTTCATGCTCATATATATCATAGTATACTTAACATTCTGACTTTCCTGGTGTTTCTAAGATAGCCTATGATGATGCTTCCTAAGGGAGAAAAATCTCTCACTGCTGCATGATACCCACAGCTTTGACATGTCTTCCTTTATATTAAAAAATTATTTTCACAACGTACTTGTTTTATTTTAACTGTTTTTAATAAGTGAACTTCTATTAAACAAGTTTGTTAACAAAGCTTTTTAGATCTAATCATTTGGGAGGGTATGTTTTATCTTGACATAAAATTCTTCTATAATTCTTGTATTGCTGGTTAAGGAAGGAGAGTATGCAAGAGCAACAGGAAGAGTGAAGTGCAGTCAGAAGTCCACCCAGGAGGAGGGCAAAATGCCCATAAAGAGTAGAGATCTCACTGTACACAAAAATGATGTGAAAACTGAGACGTAGACTTGTGTGACCGAAGTTTTTATGTTAGTGACAGGGAATATATGTACTGAATAACATGTGAACTTGACTGTAAGTCATGCACTCTGTTTAAAACCATTCATGATATCGGTGTTTTTGATTTCATTATGTTGGCTGTTTAATTTCAGTTTCCTTGAAGGAAGACATTGCAAATTGAAGGGCAATTTTAACACTGCCAATTTTTCTGTTTTGAAACTTCCTATGTGTCTCTGAGTCTTGCAACTGCCTTGCTATGCTTTAGATATGCCATTGCTTCTAAATCAGCAAGAGGTCATACTGCTTATCTCAGGGTGATACTAAAAAGTGTCAGCAGTTGGTTATAAAATGCTCCCTTTACATAAAATAGTATATACAACTGTGAGGGTAACAAAAAGCTCTTATTCAAATAAGCTCATAGCGCTGCTTAGATATTTTTGAAAAAAGAATTGCTTGTTATCTGATTTAAAAAAACCCACTCTTTAAGATGAGTAAGCTAAAACCACTGTGATTCATGAAGTTTCTCAGAAACCTTGATCCCTAACCTCAGGGAAAGAGTAATCCCACAAAATCATTCTTCATTGAGGAGTTTTGTTTTTGAATGCTTGGGTCTTCAAATAAATCATGAAAGACTTCATTAGGCAAGTGATTTGGTAGAAGTACAAAGAAATTGGACCATGGAGGTGCCCCTTCCAATTCTAACAAAGTTCTGACAGCAAATGGCAACAGCAGCACAGAAGCAAATACAGGGGTCGGGGAAATATTTAGCCTTTGTTGGATTTCTTCCAATTTTACTAAGTATAGCCAAGAGCCCTTTTCTTAGGGTTTGGTGGGGGAAAGGGGGTATTTCTTTTGTTTCTGTGCTTTCACTTGATTTTTAGTTTTTAGCTTGGTTTTTTTCATCTCTTTTTTTTCTACAGGCATGGCTGCAATTAAGTATGTAGTTTTCACAAGAGTCTTCTTCTGGAGACCTGAAATGTGATCTTTACTTTTCCCAGTGTCCTTTACAGCTTACTTCAAAGTGATTAAGAATAACTCCACATCTAAATGAGAAGGGATTTAAGTTATGCAGGTACAGCACACCACCAGCTGAAAGCCCCAAAAATCAATCTGGGGGGACTGATCTCCTAATTTCCATACATCCCTAGGCCTGCTTATATAGGTACCTTGCAGGGCTAATTTCTGGCTATATGCTATAACAACCTTTGCAGAGAGGCTGGAAAAAAGAGAGCAGACCTTCATGCTATGTATGCTGATCTCATGGTTTAATACTCTGCTGGAAGATGCCTGGGTACTACAAGGTGGAGGGTGATGCAGGAATTTGCATGGACTAAAGCAAGTTTTCGTAACAAACTTTCTGTCAATAAACCTGTTACGTGGTATCATTTAACCATAAAGAAAGCTTCCATAAGAAGAACTTCTTCCCCATTTCTTTCCAAAATGTGAAGTATTTGGCACATCCCGAAATCAGTTTATCAACAGATTACTCAGGGTAGTTAGCTATCTAGCATGCAAGCACAACAGAAACATTTATATTGTATTTTGTGTAGATACGAGATGCCTCTTCCTAAAAGGTGAGAGACTGGCTGAATCCGTTCACCCATAGATTAACTAGAGGAGATAGTGGGCCACTGTCTTCTGGTTTTGGTTTTTTTGAGAGGGGATGAGTTTCTGCAGTGATCTGTCTATTTATACCAGCTTAGAGCCCACTGATTTTCACCCCAGTTGTTTTTGCATTCCAGACACATTCCTGTACTCCCCAGTAATAACTTTTAGCCTGAGGGAAGTTTGAAATGTAATCAGCTAGTTATTAGCACGAAGTCTGAGAATGTTTTTGCAAAGGATGAAGAAATCAAATATGGGACATGAGCTGACAGAGGAGCTGGTTGTTGGGGGCTTGCTTTGGTATGAAGCAGGCTGCCAGGTTTGGTCCAAATGTGGAGAGTAATAGATGATTTATGGAATATTCAAACCCTGGAAAAACAGAAATGCTGATTTTTTACCCGTGTCCATTTTATGTCACTTGAAAGACTTCTACTTCCTTGTCAGCTGGTGGTGTTAGTATCTCCTTCAGTCTTAGAACTAGGTTTGTGTATCAGCACTGGACAAAGACTTGTTGCTCTTAGTATGAGGATGAACTCATTTCAAACACAGTAACAACCCAAAGGAGCCTGTCAATGGACTTGCATTTGGAGAATGTTTATTTAACTGTATGTTATTTAATGTCATTCACACTAGGTAGGTTTAGTGACACAACGTAATGATGATCAAGCAAATCTGTTCAGTAACAAGTGACAAATCTCAATATTCATCTCATCAGGCAGTTTACCATTTAGATACATGAAAGAATTCATTACATATGTTCTATATTTTTTGGGCATGTTTCATCTAAGTTATGATTAATCTATTATGTTATATTATTTGGTGAAGTACAAGTTGCTAAACTGGATAGTGATACAGCATTTGAAGTGAATGCACAGGACAAGAGGTAGCGTGATGTAAGTCTCGGCATGTCCCTTAGCTAAAGAAGGAAGGTAATGAGGACTCTGGATCATTGTAAGTGGCATTGTTTGACTCTGTATTTCAGGGTCTCAAACATGATGAATTCATAACTAAGTATGTCAGGAGAGAATAAACAGCAGCATTGGCCTTGTGAAAGCTGTAATTTAGAGAGCCAAGAATGCCATTCCTGTTGCTACACACAAAAATTTAAATAGCTTACCTGTGTTTGCTCTGTTGTCTCCTGACCCGGGTGTTTGGCTCCTGTCTGCTGGGAGCTTTGAGTGATGGGCTGAAGACCCTCAACAGCTACACATGTGACAAAGTTTGTTCTCTGTCCTTGTAGTTGGGTGGGTGGGTATTCATCCTTCTTGCCTGTTGTCTTCTAGCAGTAAAAGATGCATTTTACTTGACGGGGCGGTGGTGTAATGGGGGAGATGTCCTAGAAGATGCCTTGTTACATCGCTGGTGGTTTTCAACCTGTTCTGGTTTGCAGACTCCTATGAGTAGAGGTGCTTTGTCACACTTAGGGAGTCAAGGCCAATTCTCAGTGGGCTCATTTTCCTTGGTTTTCATTCGCAGACCCCAAACAACTACTCCATAAATTAACAGAGCATAAGGATCACAGACTGAAAACAACTGAAAGTCAAATCAGCTGTTGGATAAGACTCTTCCAGTGAAGAGGTCGTCTGTGTCTTTCTCATCGGTGTACCTAGCCAAGAGCATGGCACCCGTTGTGTGGGTGGCAGGCGCTGTCTTGCAACCAGCCATTGCAGGAGCCATTGTGTCCTTGAGGGTCTGCTCCATGTGTGGCAACTCATGGTCAGTCTCCACAGTGTATTTAGTGCCATGTCCCAGGTAAAAGGGCATCTGTGTTGTGGATCTGACCTGGGGTCCAAAAGTATGGCTGCCATGTGAAGAGGAAGGGGATGGTTTATGTGTTCTCAGGACTAGAGGTTGTCTGAATGTTACACAGGGAGGAAATGGAAGGAATTTCAGAAACATTTTGACTGTGTGAATAAACATAGTTCTGGAAATACTTCCTTTTTAGCTTTGTTTTGCAACTTTCAAATTCTTTTTATTTTGGGGGAGGGATTGTTTGTTTATATATTTTACTTAAGGAGGGGAAATAAACTGAAAAGACGATACTCTCTGCTTGGGGGAGACACAACACCCAGTAGCTGTTCTCTGCAGTGGCTCTCAAATTAATCTTTCTTTTGTGCTAGAAACACTGCAAATATGCTGTGGTTGAAGTTTGCCAATTAAATTAAAAATACAGCTGTATAGTGATGCATACTTACGTGGTACCTACACTTAGGAATTTGTTCTTCACCACCTTACCAGTGTTTATACTACTGCTTTATATTGTTATTCTGGAGTGCCTCTGCAGCAGTTTTATTTGCATTAGTTTTATTTTTCAGTACTGAATTAGTAACCATTTAAAACTGTCAACCACATGTAAACAAGTGGTGCATAAGTTATTCATAACAACTTACCTTGAATTACAACTGCCTGTTTGTATTGCACAAGGCACAGTGTTGGGGGAATTGTGAAATGACTGAATTCAGTAGTGCAACATAATTTCTATTTATCTGGTTTCTTGTAGCCCATTTGAATAAATATCTTGATGCTCACATGATTCCCACATCCAGCAATCCTGGTAGGGGGATTGCTGGATTGCCTTGTTGTTGAAGTATGCTGGCTCTGCTTCAGTCTGTCTACCTTGCGATGAGCAACATTTTTTGCAGGCTCCGTAGAAGCTGTGCTTGCTCACTACATAGCTTTTCAGTTCTGACTGAAGAGCAGCAGATCGTGGATGGGGGTGGGGGTGGGAGGGGAAATCATTAACCGATTTAACAATAATAAAATGTATTTTACAAACACTTGATCTAAACATTAATTCTTTAAACTGTGCTGGTAGGCTCTGATGACAGGTGAAAAAATGATGATCTTTTTCTTTACTTTGAAAACTGATAGATGTAATTAAAAAAATTAATATCCTCTTACTTTTTAATGCAGGAATTATCTATGATATGCAAATTTATTTCTTTTAATTTGGTCCCTTAAGGACAAATCTTTTATGTTCTCCGAGTATGACTTAGGCTAATCAAGTTAATGAAGTGTTACTCGAGGTAACATCAGTGAACGAACTTCAGTAAAATTTCACAAAACATTGTCTGGAGAATATTTCTGTTTCATTTTCAATTAAGTATTTAGGGTTATGTGCAGAGTGCAGGGGTCATCTTTAAAAAGATGCCCCAGTGCAAATAAAAAGGTGCAGAGAAAAGCTGGCCAAAGTCTGTAGTGAAGTTGGGTAGCATAACCAGTGGTGTGCATTTCCTAAAGCCCTGCCATGCCTTCTCAAATAACTGCTTTTATTTTGTTACTGCTTTTTGTAATAGGAGGAGGTGACAAGTTACACATGTGGATGGCGAATACTGAGGAAAGGTTAAATGAGAAGGGTCATTCTTACCAGTATGCAATGGATATTTGGAAACATATGAGTTAGTTTTCTTATATGTGGTCACAAAGATGCCTGAGATGATATATTTTCATTTTGACATAAGTAAAAATGTGGGTGCTTGCTGTGTTTTCAATATTATTTGGTCAGTTGCTTGGGGAAAAAAAACCTTTGAAAACTGCTGATGACAGTATGATATCTGGTTTTTACTTTACCTTTTAAATGTCAGACTGTGAATTTTCAACAATGACCAACCAAGAAAAGTTCCGTGTGCAGAGCCCACCAGCTCGTAGTAGGTTTGCATGCACTTCTAAATTGATTTAGGTTTACTTGCCTGCAAGTCCATAGAGAGCAGTGCAGTTGCACAGCTCTGTGCGGGGGCATAATTAGCCTGTAGGATTGCCCTGGCTTAAATAAAATGCTGATTTAGCATGTCAAATCCAGACTACCTGCATTATGCAAGAGGGAAAGAATTTGCCTGATTGTAGTCCTGTCAACACGAAGAGATTGCACCAGCATAACAAAATACACTTCTAAAGTCTTATTTAAATTGGTGCGTGCTCTTGTCTGGATTCTATTAAAAAAATGTTAGTACGGAGAGCCACAATAGCTTGCTCTGTTACCAAGGGCTGGAGCAGGCTCCAGTTGCATCAGAGTATTGTTTTTTATTGGAATCCTTTCGTGCATCCTGCATGCTTGCTATTCATCGTTTCTAAAATATCAGTCAAGAAGATAGGTGGCATCTTTTGGTCCCAAGTGAAATTTTCCTGGGTGGGATTTCTAATAAACTTCTAACCGCTTTCAATCCGGCCATGCCTTTTTAGTTTAAAATGAATAAATTCCCATTCCCGAGAGCCTAGAGCTGACAAAACTTTCACTTGGACCCTCTCTCTGTTCAACTTATTAAATTCTGCCTGTGTTTAGCAGAGGCTGGTACAGCCATCCGTAGTTCATGAGGTATGCCAGCCAGTATGTGGGCAAAAGAAAATTTAATATATAGGATGTCTTTCTGGAATGCTTGTGGCTTTGTATAATTGTCCTGTCTAGAGGAGTGGAATTTTTCTTGAAAAATCCTCATCTATCCATAGATCTCTGTTTTATAATGCTGCTGTTTAAATAGATTATTTGAAGTCCTTGCCTTGGAGATATCTCCTGTGCAGTTTCCTGATCTCTTATTTCCCTCCCACAGTAAAATGTAGTTTTAAGTTGGAAACACCTTTTTGTTTATAATAAAAGTAAGTTTTGGAAGTATTTGCTACATATCCCCAAGGGATGGTTGCACTCTTAGAGTGATCTAGAATGTCAGAACTTCCCACATGTGCAAATTCACCAGGGAAACATTGACAGATGCCTGACTGAAAGCTGGGATTGAAGAGTCTATATGGGAAGCTACTCCCAAAGGCTTCCTCCATCATCTTGCTGACTTCCATGCCATTATCATGGCCTGGCCACTTGTAGTTATTTAATATAAGTACAGGGACACACATAATGCAAGTGCGTTGCGGAGGAACTCCTGAGTCTCGATACGTGGTCCTGCATTTGTTAAGATGGAGGGCTAGGCAGAAGTTAAGGTTGGTTATTGCGATAGCCATTTGGTTTTGAACTTTGAGGGACTTTCTTGTCAACTATGAAGGGGGAAAAAAACCCAAACCCTCATTTGCACCCTAAACAAGAAACTGGAAGAAAATGTCTCTCTTTAATGTCTTCAAAACACTTGACAGTGTTGTGACCTTATCATTTTTCTCAAAGACCAAAGTCCCTAGTATGCCAAAACAGGCATGTTGTATGTCTAAAATGTATTTACATCTGCTTTACATCACTGCAACCATGCAAAGCAGGCTGTATGTCTCCATTCCACGGCCCACAATTTATAGTGGGTGTAGTAGTGAGCAGGGTAGTGCTAGAGAGTGGCTTTACTGGGGCTGAGATTGCTCAGTTTTCATCCCTGCTGCAAGGCATCCCCTTTTGCGCCTCTGCAGCTTCTTCAGCACTGGCACCTCGTTCACAATCCAGCCAGTGAAGCAAATGTTGAATTTCTCAATGGGCTGTATTCATAGTTAGATTCAATTTCTAATTCATTATTCTTTAGATATATTTTTCAGAAAAGGTGTTCTGTGGTAGGAATATTACAATTTTTGAAGAAGTTTGAACCCTCTGAAAAGGCCGTGCCCCTGTGTACTTGGTTGACTCTTTGGCAGCTGCATTGTTCAAAAACTTCATTTTCTCTCATCATTCTTATTCCTTCCCAGGTGTTAAAATTAACACAGAGGGCAAAGGGATAGTCAATACATGTGAAAAATAATGCCAATAAGATAATAGCAGATGCTTTTTCATGCATGTAATTGCATCATGGAATTTGTTTTCACAAAGGCATTACAGAGACCAAGACCGTAGGAGAGTTTACAGAAGGATTGAGCAGTGTGAGTAAAAGCCAGACAGTATCTTTACCAGTTAATCCCAAATATCCTAGAGTTGGAATTAGGCCCTCTTTTTGCTTTAAATGTAGGAACATTATATATCTCTTAGGTTTTGTGAGGAACCCATAGGATAGAGATATCTTTTATCTGCAACATGTTACTAAATTTGCTGGACTTCAGGCTTCCCTTGTGGAGCAGGCTGTTTCCTCTGGCAAGACTGAAAAATCCCAGGCTTAGCCTTTGACTCAAACCTACTTTTCATTCCTATTCAGGTGTCAAGCTGTGAGCTGTATTGAGTAAAAAAATGAGTTCTAAACCCAGAGATTCATTCCAGAGAACGGGCTCACCTGCCATTCACTTTCAGGCCGTGGCTGGTGGCACACAGGCACTGGTAAAGCTGGTGGAGCAGAAAGTAAATAAGGGCAGTTGTAAACCCCAGGACAGGGATCAGTCTTGCTCATCAGCCTGTCTTTCATTTTGCCAGTAGAGTTTAAAAATACATGTGTAAATATATTCCTGAGCCAACAGTGGTAGCTATACCTTTGTGTTTGAGCTGCATGTCCATGCTGGATTTGCTTATGCCTTTTTCTCCCCTGTGTTTTTTGTTTGGGTTGGTTTTTTTATCCCACACAGGTGAGAAGATGATTAAAGAGACTGAAGGAGGATAAACCAGCAGCCTGCAACTTCATTCCTGCAGTTTAGCTATGAATGTAGATTGTGGGTTTGGGTACAGGGTTCCCCACTTAAAACTGGCAGATGTTGAATACCAAAATTACACATGTGTTGTTGATCAGCATTTTCCAAACCCACTGTTGTCTGTTAGATGATCACAAATAAGCATTTTGCTAAACAAAGGAGGCATAAGAAAAACAGTGGTTTTCTATAATACAGAAGATGCCTCTGGTTTCTCTGGCTTTTAGCAGTTGTTCTTTGGAGATTATGAAGATAGGTTTGGGGTTTTGTTTTTTGGAGTTTCTTTTGTGTTTCCAGTCTATAAAGTTCTGTTTCTTATTATCATTGTTTCTGCTTTCCATATACCTAAGATAACAAGTTGGCTTATAAATTCCATTTCTAATTTTAGCCACAGGAAATGTTGCTCCATACATTGAAAGTGCATTTCCAGGTAGGCTGGTTTGTTAGAATCCAGGCGTTTTGGGTTATGTGCTTTTGTTTGGACTGAGCTGAAAGGTTTGTACACGTTAGAGGTTGGGTCTTGCTTCGTCGGAAATGCAGCTTTGCAGGTTGGAGAAAATTACTCTTATTTTTTGTAAAGTCATCCAATGTCATCTTGTACAGTCCTGCAGCGTGAGTGACAGAAAATGCCTATTGACATAAAAGACAGTGATGTGCTTTTGGTTTTCAGCTATATTGCTGAAATATCTGGAGATAAAAATCTGAAATTCAGGACTACAGCAGGACAATTCTTAAGAGTATTTTTAGGGCTAAAAAAAACCAAACCAAACCCTCCTGAAATTTTTTTATATCATTCTACGTGGCCATTTACTGGACTAGTAGGATGTGTTATATCTGGCTTTCCTGGCACTTCCTCCACTATTTTTCAAGAAGGATGGATATCATAATGTGGGGGGGTTTAGATTGTACTTAATAACATTGAAGTGTTCATTAAACCGCTGTGCTGTGTAATGTTGCACATAAACCATACATCACACAGAAGCAGTAGAAATTTGCAAGCGTTTTATATAGGGGTTATAAGAATTAACATAAAAGTCTTCCTTAATTGTGCATGAAGAAGTCTGCTGGCTTTGGCTCTGCAGGGACCGGATTGCTTTCAGGCAAGGGGACAACAAGAGGAAGGGACTGTGCAATGCAGGACACCTCTGCCTGTGGTCTGCTGCAAGGAGCAAGTCTGTGACTGTCGGACCTCGCAGCACTAACCTCTCCTGCTGGATTTGAGAGATCAGATCGTGTGCTGAGGGAGAGGTGTGGTCTGTCAGGCTACCTTTAGTACCTGGAGGAAGGAAGGCAAGAGAGATGCTGTGTCTGAAATAGAAGTAATTCTCAGCGATGTTGCAGATGTTGTCTAAAAGAATAAAGTAAATGCGCATTTGCTGTATGGTTATGGAAAACATGTTCTACTCCTCTCTGAAAATCCTGTTTAGTTTATCTGGGAAGGTGGTGAAAAAGGTGAAGGTCTAGAAAAAGTAAAAATGAGGGAACTGTGAGTTTGTAGTCAGAAGCAAGCAAAAGCAGTGCCCCATGGATATGTGTGGGGTGGAAGCTATTACAGTCTTGCAACTGGATTAAAGATTAAACGTAAAGACAAAATATCAAGTAAAGTACTCCTTCCTTTCTCTCTGATCTTTCCTGAGGAGTGAGGGAGAACAGCACTTTTTTTAGATGCTGTGTCTAGTGTATTTTATCCACAGCTGCTGGTAGTTCCTTCAGGAAATCAGATAAATTCTGTTTGGCACAGCCCGTCGGGCACAGCTGGCAGGCTGGGTTAGGCAATTGTTTCCACTCTTGGAGCATCTTGTACACTTGTTGAAAAAGCCGTTTCTCTTGCAGTTAAAGATCAGGCTAATAACTCTGCATCCTGGGCATGATGCCTTGGAGAGAGCCTGTAAGGTTCTGCTGTGGAAGCTCTGCACTCTCCTCTGTTTGGTGCGGGCAAGCAGATGTTTGAGTGTCTGCCCATGCCTCTTTAGGGAGGAAGGTGCTGTGAACACTTGTCCTGTAAGTGGCCTCTTAGTGGGGCCTTTGGTGCTGCACAGTCCCACCAGTTCTGGGCTGCTTCAGAGGTTCAAGCAGAAAATGCTGACTTTTTGTTGTTGTTGTTGTTATTACTATTTTTTCCCAGTTGCTGACATGCTTGACTGCAATTTTCTCTCCATGCAATCTAATTACAATGCAGTCACTTCCTTGAAATTAAAAATGTACCTATAGGCCTTTACATGCCTATATTTCTGAAAGCCAAAAGCCTGAAGTTGAGCTTCAAAGTCAGATCGACTTCATCGAGTTATGATGTAGAATAACTACTTGAGCATAGCATTTCCACTGTCACAACTATGACAGTTCGATTGACTGAAACATGTTTTGCAGGGATATTGCAACCCCTTTGATTATCCAGTTTGTATTTACCAGATGCTATTGCCCAGGTAAGGACGTTGCTCTGAGCTTTTGCTTCTCTCTTCATTTCTGCATACATGAGTACTTGAATCATTAAATTATTAGAAGCTTCAAGGGGGAAGACTTTGTGAAGTTATTTCTTAAGTGTAACAATCTTTTGACAAATAAAGGTTGCAGAATAGGGGGGAAAATATTATATAAGTAATGACCCCCATTTACATTTAAAGTTGCACATTTCTTGGCACTACATTCAGCTTGGTTACGGGGTTCCTCTTTGAAGATGCCTCAGTTGATCTGACTTATGTTAGCTATGGAGTCCATCTAGGAAAAAGATTTTAAATTTCTGATTCATCCGTTTTCAGATTTGTTCTCTAGTGAAATACAAAGTGAAAGTTTCTGTCCTTCAGCTTCTAATGTTGATGTATTTTGAGCAGCATTTCGTGTTCTAGTTGTATATTGTGGGCAGTCAATCCTTTGAGTAGTTGTGCATATTCCCAGTTCATGTCAGTATTGCTGTGCAGCACCCTCAGGCTCCTGGGGGTCAGTGGCCTTGCTTAGCTTTTGCTGTTTCTGAGGTTTCTTGTTGTGGTCTAAACTATGAGTTCCCAGTTCAATAGATGAGAATGTAGTGCTGGGGGTAGGGGGAGGAATAGGCTTGCATAAACTCTGTGCAAGAGTGGGTCTAATAAAGTGAGAAAACAGTCCCCATAAATACAGATTTGGCAACTATTGAATTTTAAGAATGAGGGAGAGTATTTGCTACTGAAAATCATCTTTAGATTCAGCAACAATTTGGACCCAAAGGATACTAAAGCTCCTGGAATGATGGTATTATACACTATATTATTTCTTGCATAAACATTAGGCTAGGTTGGTACCTGAAAAATTATTTAAGCTTTGACAAGGAAAAAAAAAAAAACAACATGGAAAAGTTCGAGAGATGCTAAAAAGAAACTGCAATTAGAAGAAGTAAATAAATTTCTGGTCTCTTTTTTTTTTTTTTTAATGTTGTTATTTGCCTGTCATGTTACATTCCAGAAATTGCAGTTAATTTATTTTACAGAGCAAGTCAGAGTCTAATGAAATTGTATAGCAGCATATTTTATTGTATGAGGAAACCTAACTGTAGGTCTCTGTTTCCTTTCCCGGGAGTGATGGTGGCTGAATACCAGTATTTTCACTTCCAGATTTTTGGCAAAGTGCAAAGATGATGTCTTTAAAAGGCGTGGAGAAAACTTTTTATTGTGTTTCTAAAAAGAGAAAGTAAGAGCTGATTGATTGCAGAGAAGCATAACCCAAAAGTGAGCTCCCACCCATCAGTTCTGAAAGAAAGGAGCTAAAGCCAGTCCTGAACTGCAGAGCTTTTTTATGACCTTGCTATACCACTACTAGGTACTTGTATCAGGGTTATATAAAATGAGATATTAAATTATTGAAAGGTAATAGCTGACATTGTTCACCATGGCAGACTGCAGCAGGTGATTAAAATTGCCTTCTAGCTAGAAAGTAATTCTTGCCCTCATGTGGGAGTGACAGTCACTGTGGTTCTCATGATGAAACAGTTTTCATGCAAATTCTAATTTTGTGAGGTAAGATACTGCAAAAGTAGAGGGATGTGAAAATAGAACTCAGATGGTTTTGTAAATTTATACTCAATTATTTGGAAAGAGATGATTAAATTATTAAAGTATGTGGACTTTAAGGGAAGTAATGGAAAGATAAAAAGTGAAGGAGAAGCATTAATAGAAAGCTGTTTGGTAAAAGGGGGCATAATCAATACAGTTTGGATTTTATTACATCAATATAAGGAATATTATTAATCTTACAGAACAGAGGGCTGTATACTGGGAAGCAGTTATGCTGAAAAGGAAGGTCACCTGTTAGTTAAATGCTGTTTCCCTGAACTGCAACTAAAAAGGTGAAGTGATTCATGGAAGGAGGAACAGGGATGCATAATAACAGTGGGATTATATTTTTATTAAATGAATCAGTAAGACCATGACTGATACATTGCCATCGTTTTTTGGTGTCTCTTAGAATCAGTGCTGAAAAGGGTTTCAAAAGCATTTGAAGTTCTTTAGAGATGTGAGAAGTATGACACATTCAGTTTGCCAGAGAGAAAGTAATTTTCCTGTCTGCTATCAATGGAGGGCTAAAAAGTTTCAATTCCATACAGGTGAAGCATCAAAAATTGAAACTTGAATCTTATAATTGCTTATCAGTATTTGTGTTAATCCCTCATCTCTTGAGAGCTCCTGTAGGAGAAGACATCCCATCTTTAAAAGATGCATGGAGGGATGCTCTCCACTTATGTAAAAATTGGATTAGATTGGCATAACAGCAGCTTCTGTCGAGAAGTCATGAGGATAAATGAGCTAAAAGAAAGGAAATAAATGACTTTTAATTAAGTACTTGAAGGACCAGAATATCTTTTCTCTCCCTTTCCCAGTTCCTTCCCAGCAAGTGACTTCCCACTAATTGCCTGAGATGGTTTTTCTCTGCAAACACAGCCACAGTCGAGGATGGCAGAGTTGCTCCAGCCTGACCCATCTCGGTATAACCCAGCGGCTGGGAGGGGGCTGGCAGGGAGGCAGCGCTTGGGCAGGGACCCCCTGCCTCTGCCTGTCCCTGCCTGTTCCTGTGTTACTGAACTTTCCGTTCGCTCTGCAACGACCGGGTTTTCTCACGCTACCAAAACCAGGTTGAAGGCAGGGATGTTTATACACAGCCTTATTTATACTTTTGTTTATTTTTGCGCATACAGAAAATAATTTGTGTGTGAGTGCATGCGTATGATTTTTTTTTAAATTGTTATTAGGAGTATTTTTTAGTGTTTGGATGGTTTTCTGGTTTTGTAAGTTCAGAAAAAGAGAAATGCCACTGATAAAAAGAAAAGCTAACTGAAGAAAGGAGCCAAGTACAGAAATTTCCTAATCCTTCTAAAATTTCAGCGCTAATAGGACCAATAAACCCACTGTCGTTCTATGGCGATCTGTTAACTATTTTGTCAAAAATGCCCTTTGCAAACACTGCTATGTAAATATTCAAAATGGTTGAATTCAAGAAATGAGTGTTTTGGCTCAGCGTGCAGGAGCTGTTACTCTTTATAACGCTTACAGACTTTCAGAACTTGAAGACAAGTGAAGGAAATGGCTTGTGTTTCTCAGAGATAAACAATGTAGCTCATTTTTTTTCCCCAGAGCAGAAAATACTATATATGTTAAATTGGTACCTTGCGGGGTGCATTGTTGTAGCCAGTTCCCCGTCTTTGCTTCCAGGAGCCATCTCTGGAAAAAGCAGAAATGCGCTGCAGGGTAAAGCCTGCCAGAATACAGATTTGCTATCAGGCAGTCTGAGGTTGCGTTATTTTTCAGCATTTATTTTGAATAAATTTGGGGGAAGGAAGTGAGTATAAGATTGAGAATGGCAGGAGGGGAAGAAAGGGTGAGCTTTGCCTTTATAAATAGCAGTATAAGCGTCTCGTAGCACTTTCTTTATCGCCGTGTCTTGAGTTACATCGTTGCACAGCAACACACGCCAAAAATTGCGCTGTTTGCCTGTTTTTACATAAAATAGCAGCTCCTCCATTGTTGGCTTATTCATTTAATATTGTTGCGTTACCTAATTGATTTAAACATGCTGCATGGTGGTGTGAATGTTTTTCACTCCGTACACTGTATGGAAAGTGACAGTGTCGACTGTATTAATTCACTGGAGGTGTAGAAGGAGGAAGAATACTGTTCTTGTATAAGACATTTTAGTTACATCGATACATGAATTAATGACTCCTTTTTTTATATACTGAAATATTTCAGACCGAACGTAGGAGTTGCTTTGTGAAGTGTCACAGAGTTGCAAGGAATACTAAAGCAAATCAAATTTTCCTATCATAAGAAGGATCTAATAACAAACAAAGTATTAGGTAGGCAATGTTAGTAAAGTTCTGTAAAGATGAAAGACTTCTACACCTCCTAATTTTCCAAAACTTTCCAAAAATAACCTTTTTTCCTTCTCTGTTCTACTGAGACCCTGACCTTGCATTCAGCGCCAGGAGTAGCCCTGCTGACTTCTTACTAAAAATATGCTGCGATTCTGCAGGATATTGGCTTTTCTTTGTCCGATTTCAAATTACCCATTTTGAGTAACGCTTCTTGTTCAGTGGATGTGGCTGGGCTGGGGAGCATGAGGAGATAATAAAGAGATTTTTATAGTTCTTGGTACCAACGACCAGCCATTTTAGCCAACTTCAAACCCTGCAGTTAAAGCCTGTGGGACGAAGTAGGTGCGAGTGGCTGTCGATGCAAAATGTGACGATAGCGGCTGTGGGTTGGTGGGTCTGCCATGGATGGGAAGGACGAGGGGTGGAGCAGGGTCGAGGAGCCACAGCCCGCTGCGGTTTCAGGTTGGGGCGAGGGTGGATTCTGCTTTCCCAAGCACGTTTTCAGTTACTGGCATACCGTAGCCTTTTCCCTCTTTCCTCAGTGTGGAGCTCAAACTGGAGATAATTTTACTGTATGCAACAGATTGACAAAATAATTATGCTGTGCAGCACGGTAAGATATAAAAAGTGTCTTCAAAAATACAAAAAACCAAAGGAAATATGTTTGTTTAGGAAAAAAAGAGAGGAATAATAGGAGCGGTAAATAATCCTGTTGCTTTAAGGTAGGTTTTAAAAATGGGAGTAGTAAGCTTAACGCTCTAGCTTTTACCACAGTAAACATAAAATTGTAAGCTGATTGTGGTGAATTCCTTAAATGACAGCCCCCATCAATATAAGTTTTAGAGACAGCCCTACATCTGGAAGCCAGCAGCAGCTAAGGATTTTATGAAGCGGCACTGCCAAATAAAATCTGAGCGCTACCATAAATGATATAAAAATAAAGATTGGCTATAGTGTAACATCTCAAATACACAAGTGAGTGCTCTGGAGTTTGGAGCACTATGTGAGAGTGCTGTAGCTTTCCCAGCAGCTTTTCAGCCTGAGGTTGTGATGGTCGATACGGATGCAGGTTTCTGTGTTGGTTGTAGAAGTGTTCAGGAGCTTAACTTACTAGTGGAATAAACAGAGAAACTGCAAAGTTGCTATTAGTATGTCTAACTTATTTTTATTGGAAAGGTTACAGACAAAGTACTGTCTGTGTTACATATTACAGACAAAAAAAAGGTTTATAGAATATGATTTTCTGTTTGTAAAGAAGGTTATGAGAGAATGACCTTATCATAAGGAACAGAAACCTGCCCTCTTCCAAGGGCTACAACTTGACATTTCCAGCTTTCATCCTACGGACAGAGGCAGTTGAGTGCAGTCGATGGCTGTGACAGTCATGTGTCTGGCTGCAATTGAGTGACAAGTATCAGAAAAAGGGAGGGAAGTGATACACAGCTGACCCAAATTGAAAACCATGAGTCTTGGGCAGCAAGAGATCGGCTGCAGAATCACATGGGACAACAGTCTCTGGTACCACAAAATAGCGAGCGCTTTCCAGTTCTGCAAGCTGATGACCTCCACGCTTTTTGGAGCACATTAGTACCCGCCCTTGCTGAGTGGGAGATTTCCCATACAGTGGCAATAAAATTAACTCATTTGAATTCAGAAAGCAATGTGATTAGTAGCTCCTTCTTAGTCTTTATGCCTAGAAATAACCCAGAACATCATAATGCAAAGTTTCAAGGAAGTAAAATAAGCCATATTCTAAACAAAATTCAAATCTTTTATTTTTTGAACAGGTTTTTGATACAGCTCAGCTTGATACAACATGGTATTTACCAGCCTGGCCTTTAATATTGGATCTGCTTTCCAATTATGCTTCAATTCATACAACAGTTGCAGAGGGCGTGTGTGGGCGTACTTGCAAGAGAGAGAGAGATTGATTTTGTTCTTTAAAAATGTGAAGTTTGCACTAACTATGAAAACCCATCAGAATTTCCAGCACTTAAACGCCATTTCCTTTCTCAGTGTGCTACCAGCATTAAGCAAACTTCACGACATCTCTCTACAAATGGAGAGTGTAAGTGAAGGAACACATGCTGGTTTTTCAGAAGCGGAATATTAACACAGATATTACTGAAAAACAGGCTGCAAATCCTTTCCAGAAATGAAGAGTTAATGTGAGAGCTCAAATTACAACTTGGAACTAAATGCATAAGGTCTTGGGTCTATTTTTCAGAAGTACATGAGTGAAAATGGAATAAAGAAAGTACATGTCAGTCCTGGCTGTTGCTGTGTGTTGGAGTAGTTTCTTGTGTTTGGGGCAGCAGATGTTGGGCAATCCTAATTGCCACCACTTCACACAGAGCATCTTTATATTCCTGGTGGCTGTTGCCAGCCACTGTCTCTTTTTGTGTGCTGTATTCCTGAGCCTTGATAGTGCTGTGGTAGTTATTGTATTTCATATCTGAGAAGTCCAAAGGAGTGTTATTGTTGTCTTTCTGCAGTTCTGACTGTTCCTTTTTTTTATTCCTGTAGGTTTGAAGACCTATCTGATCTCTGGTCAGAAGGTGAAGGAGCCCCACTGTAGCTGTTCACAAGCATTGCTTCCTGGCTTGGAGTCCGGAGATGGAGCCAGGATACAGGGAGCATCGTCAGCTGAGAACGCCAGTGACTTGACAAAGACTCTCAAACATGTGGAAAAACCTAAGGTGAGTTCTTGTTTCAAAGTCAAGCAGCATAGATCTCAAACTGTGCAAACCAGGGAGAGATGTGTGGATGGGGAAACCTTACAGGTTTGTTTATGCACTGCTTTATATATTTGTGTATATATGTATGTATACATGCATGTGTATATATACATATAATGACAAAATGTAGTTTTAGGGATGAAAAATTTACAAAGTAAAATGCTTCGCCAGTTGAAAAGCAATCCCTAAAGTAAGGTGAACACTTTTTAATGGTGGTTTCAAATAAATATATTTTTTTATATGTTTCAAGACTGAGAGGTCAATGCTGTTTTTTCAGTTGTCTTGATTTTAGGGGGGGAATAAAGAATATGCCTTATGCAGATACTGTACCTTCTATGATTTTCTGCTTTTGCTGCAGCCTCCTGCCATTCCTCTATCATGCAGGTCACATACCTGTGAACCTCTTCTTATGAGTATATAACAGACATCCCTGCAGAAAGATAATGGGATTTTTTGTGTGGTGGGAAAAAATGCTCCAATAGGCTATGAGATTGTGTTTTATCTGCTTGCTCTAGAAACCCATATCTAGAACTGAGGGCAGTGATTTGTATGGATTCAGCTTAGAGAAAGGATGACATTTTGTTATGTTCACACCTCTCACAAGATCTCCTGACAAGGAAATCTGTGAAACAATGTGTATTGCTTTGAAGCTTTGCTGTTACTCTCCATCTTCCAGCTCGGAACAGATTTCCCAAACAACAGATGTCTATTCTCTATTTTAATTTGTGCTGAGTTCCTTGTCCTGGGTTGCCTGAGCTGGGCACAAATGTCAGAGCCACGGGTGGTCATCTGCAGGTCACTGTCCTTAGATTTCAGTGTGTTTATTCCTGAGAGGATCTCTTCAACACAGGTTTGAGATTGAGCCGACAGCATTGATGGAGGGGTGACTTTCATGCTACTCCCTTTTTGCTGCTTGTGTGTTTGTCATCTGGATTAGGAGAGCATAAGCAGGGCACCTTTACCCTTCCTCTGTGCCCAGTTTTAAGTTTTGGAGTAAAAACACTGGATTGCAAGTGAGATCAGCTGGAAGGCTGGCCCAAGGATATGGTCCAAAGTTAAGTGAGCTCCTCAGAGAGTAAGCCAGGACTGTTTAACTATAGAAGGTAGCTGTAGCCATCTTTATCCATCCCCAAAATACGCACTGTGCATGGTTTGACTGCATTCAAGTTGCTGGTGATACTTTCCTATTTCTTCTCCCGCATAAAAGAATATATTTGGCATCCTTCAGGCACCAGCTTTCCAGCTTGCTCTTGTCTTTCAGTGAAGGTACTAGCAAATAAGGCAGGAAAATAAATCTCAGAGCAGTCACTGGGTCTCTGTACAAATAAGTCTGTCTGTGCTGCCCAGTGTGTGGCCATGCAGAGGTACGGATGTGACAATAAGGGGTAGAAACTCCTTTATTTCGAGTAGCGAAGGAAGAAGAACATACCAAGTGGAGAAGTATTACTGAGCTGCCTGTCCGTGGAGCACAGGGGGAGAGAAGGGATTAAACAAAGCAGTAAAACTGAGGGTGCTGTGCTGAGAGAAAGCAACGATGCCTTGTTAATGTCAGACAGCAAAGTAAGCTGTAACTGGAGGACTGTGAAACTACAGCGAACTGACCTAGCTGCAGCTAGGATTTGATAAAATTTGTTATGTGTTAACTTGTGGTGGTACTCGTTAAAATGATCCAAGTCCAAAATGAAATCTGTTGTTAAGGATCAGCTATGGTATTAGCTATTTCTAAAACATGGGGTGATTTACTCTGCAGAAGGGTGGATACAGATACACCACTATTCCTAAACAGCTAGTATGCAATGTGGAGGGATGCTGCTGGCCCACGATGTTTTGTTTACTGCCTAGTCCCTGATTTTCTGCTCTGGGACCATCTTGGCTGGGTGTTAATTGCTGTTTAAATGCTGAATGATGGTCTGCACAGTGCAAAAGTACAAATGTGGTTATCCAAATAACTGAAGGAGAAGCTAAAAGAAGCTGCTTCAGAAGACCGTCTAGGACAAGTGCCAGCTCAGTTTCAGCCTTCTTGGATACCCTGTCTACCATTGTGTTAAAGGTAGTGCATCGAGTTTATGCTTACAGGTGCTTGGTTTTATTCATCACCATAAGCCCTGCAGGTCTGGCCAGTGATTTCCTAAGCAGCCTCACAAGTCTTTAAAAATAGTGTGCCTGTCTTGCCCAAAATACACTGATGCTGGAGTGAATTTTGAATGACCCCAAACTCAGCTTTCCCTGAGGTCTGATAAGCATCCGTCTAATGCCTGCCACAAACCGCGTCAGAATGCGTATAGCATAGTGATGAAGCAATCGTGTGAATGCTGAGGACTTCCTTAAAAACATGTTCTGCAACTGTAGTTGCAGCATAGCAGTGCAAAGCGTACTTGCCTCTCACAGCATGTCTAGGTACACGTATTCCAGACTCCACAGCACACTTTCGAGTATAGATGCACACCACCATTCTCTGTGCTGGGTAGTCTGTTATTGGAGTGATTGTGGACTGAGAAGGCTGGGTCAAGCTTTCAAGGAATGTTTAATTTGCCAGCCATGCTAGAGTATGTCTTATAGTGTTAAAAAAAGAAATAAATATATAAGAACAACCGTGCAATTTAATCACAGATCATGCACAATTTTTTAAAAGGAGTGGGTTTCTTTTTTACAGTGGCTTGGTTTTTTTGTTTTTGTTTTTTTTTTAAAGCCTGCAGCTTGCTGGTAGGGTCTGGAGATAATAATTCGCAAAAGAATCATGACTTACGTGCCAAATGTTTTAAATACAAAGCTGTAAACAGTGTCAGTGTAGGAGGAGATGACTCCAGCTCTGCAGAAGAGACTAAGTAGGAGGGGCAAAATTACAGGCAAGTTGAAATATTTTTCTTTTAAAGGGAATAAGTGGCCATATTGGATGCAAAGGGTGACTTTCACATTTTGGGCTTGAATGGATGTTCTAGCAGACAAGATCTGTTAAGGAAAGTCAGGAATGAGAATGCAACAGTAATTGATCCATGAAAGGAATTTTATTTCCTCCTCTCCTTCAGTGTATCTGTAGTTCATTTAATTGCAAACCTTGTTGCAGTATAGATGTCAATAAAATGCATGTACATAATTAAAATGTTGAAGATAGAGGCTAAAAACTATAAGTAAATTATAATAGCAGCTGATTTTTTTGAATGAAAACACTGTAACCTGCTTAAGTGGTTTTGGTATCAGTTTATTTTCCCTATCATATTTTATAAAATCCCTGACTTGACAGGGAATCATAAGCTGTCATAAAAAATGTTTTAATCATCTCTTTAGTGTGAAAACAGAAAGTACTTTTGCTTGTCTTGGTGTTTGCTGAAAGTGCATTAATGTGTTATTCATAGTGATGAGGTCACATGCACTGAGCTTGTGTGAATGTCTACAACAGAGAATGAAGTTAATGATGTTGACTTGAATGCATGGGGTAAGTCAGATGGACTTCTGCCTCTTCTCAAAAGGTCGGGCTTCTTTTCTGATATATTTGTCTTCTGGTTTAATGCCAGGAGGTCACTGTTCGAGGTGGCTTGCTGATTTATTAGCAAGGTCAGACAGGGAGTATTTTCTTTATTTTTTGTTAGAGGTATTTGGGTTTTATTACCATTAAATTTCTTTTGCCATGGATAAATCTACTAATGCTCTAGAAGCATAGAAGGCTCGTTAGCCCATTGTCATATTCATTTTTAAAGCTGTCTGATATTGCCTTCCACAAAGTAGCTGGGGCATTTGTGATATTTAGTCCTAGATTATTTATAAACAAAACTATTTGAGAATCAACTTCATAGTTTCTTTACGTGTGCTGGTATTTGTTCAGACTATACAGGTTCAGAACTGGATGTAACTTGCATATCTCATGCCAGATTAGGAAACTCATAGTAATTTCAGTGACCCAACCCAGCCTGTGCCCCTGAGAAACAGCAGATATGATGGTCTGGTGGCTGCTAAGAAGGCTCAGAGTCTTCATGAAAGCCTTTGAAAGGCATTGTTGAGTGATTAGGTGGATCAGTAGTCACTGGAAGAGTGGGCTGGGAGAAATGCTACACTGTAACAACCTGAAAATCAAACATGCCACATTATTCAATTTCAGGTGTGACACCAGAGACAGAAAAGGGGCTTTGGGTGAAAAGTCAGTTCTGAAAAGACTTACATGCTGGTCTTTGAAATTGGGAGTGAACCTGAAGGCAGAAGTTGTTGTGGTTTTGGGCCAGAAGAATGATAGACTACAGAGGCTTGAATGTGTCCCTCCTGAGTCCAAAATAAACAGATAAAATGGACATGGGGTGTTGAGTTTGGGACAAAAGGCTCAAGTTGCTTGTTGGAAAATTTATCAAGATGCTTAGTGGATCACCTACCACCATTAGTATATAGTGTGCTGAATTTAGTATGCCATTCCCTGTGACCGGTGTCTCTGTACCCATTAATAGACTTCTGGCAAGCCTGGTAGCAGTAAACCATCTCTGGAGTAAAGGAATTGCCAGTAGCGATCAGACAGGGTCCCTCTGATGCAGGGTCCTGCCTGTACGTTGCCAGGACTGGAGAAAAGGATGAAGAACTTGCAAGATACAGATGTGGGATTAATTCCCCTTAAGAAGATCACATTTTAACTCTAAGGGGTTAGGTTGTTTGAAAAGCTGAAGTGCGACATTTTAGGTTGCTTCCAAAATGCATAACCTGCAACTATTACAAGTCCTGATGTTTTTGCTTTCCTTGTTTTCTGTGACATTTGCTGGGTGTTTGGCTTCAGAAATGTACGATAGCCTGAGCTTCACTCTACTGTCTTAGAGCACTATATGAAAAAGTATTTCCCTGTATTAGTTTCAGATTTGTTCCTTTCCATTTCCCTGTGCTGTTCATAATGCATCATGGTGTTCCGTGATTTTTTTGAATTTTGCTGCATTTTGTGCTAAGTATTCACTCATAATGCCATTCAGATCCTTTTGCAGGCAGTTTTTAAACAAGAAGATTGCACTTCTCTCACTAAAGAGTATTTCATTCTCCTTGGCGAGGTCCTTTTCTGTGATGCAGTGATTACAGTATAACTGTGATCTTACACTAGTAAAGCTTTCCTGGATTAGATTTAGCTTCAGGAAACAGAAAATCTGTGATTTATTTTTGAAATGGTGCATTTTGTTCCAGTCAAATTTTGCTCCCTGCTTCCCATTCTGTAGCTTTGTTTACCTTTTAACCATGCTGCAAGTATACAAGTGGACCGAATTATAAATTGCATAATACTACAAGGACACCAGAACGTTCCTGGCTAAAATTTTTTTGTCTCATTGCAGCCTTGCCCTTCATGTAGTACCACCCTTCCTCCCCACTGCGATGTCAGCATAGACGAAGGAGCTATCCAAAATGGTTGTCAGGATGAGCATAAAAACAGTACGAAGGTAATTTAAGTATTTATCACTTCCCTTCTTTCCCCTTATTTCTCTGCTTCAGTTAGCTTTCTCATTTTTGCATTGCTATTCCTTTATGCAGGCTCTTAAGCAGCAGAACTGATTTTGATTTTGAGCAGTTGTGTTCTAAAATCTGGTTCAATGCCCCCCCCCCCCCCCCCTCCCCCCCC